>NW_021620620.1:3845678-3944447 GCF_004785775.1 Grammomys surdaster
GTGTGTGTGTGTGTGTGTGTGTGTGTGTGTGTGTGTTGATCATTTTAGGGGTTGAGAATTTAACCCATCCATAGAGCCCACGCTTGCCTTGTAAACATAAAGCCCTGGGTTCAATCTCCAGCACTGGGGGGAAAGACAAAATAAGCTTGTCTCTAGACACGTATAATTATAAATTATAATTTAATTTAAGCAGGGAAAGCAGCCCTCGGATGCACCATTGTTTGGTCCTGAGCTCAGACTCACACAGATTTTCTTACCCGTACTCTGGATGTATGTCTTAGCTGTGTTGATGGTTTGTGTTCTTTCTTTCCAAAAATGGCACTTCATTTCTAGTATTCTCCTTTTGAGATTGAAAAAGTCTTTTAATAACAACTCTAAAGTACTCTGTGTTCAAAACTGAGCTTTTAAATGAAATAGACTTAAAAAACATCAAATGTGAGCAGAAATGATATTGTTTCATGAGATTACAAAACAAAAATAGAGCAAAAAAAGTTTCTGAAAAAAATTTCCCAGCAGTGCAATGATCTTAGAAATGAAGTGCCCAATAAAGGCAGCAAATCAGCTAAGCCGAGATGGAAAGCAAGCCACGTCCCGGGAAGGGACAGCTCCTGCAGACACAGCGGGCAGGTTGCCCAAAATGAGGTTCCACTTGACTCCTGGGCAAAAGGTGAGCTAGACACCAGGCAAGGTCACCTATGGGCAGAACCTGCTGCTCCAGGCCTGCCTCCCACCTGGGCTGTTCTGTAGTCTAGCGAATCACCTTTGCCAGTGTGGCTCCACAGCTCGGTTCTGCTCCCACCTAGCACCTTACACTGTTGGTCAGCTTTCCATGAGCACTGGGGAGAATGAAGCTGGAGGTTGAAGGGGGATCTGAATGAAACAGCCATGCAACTGATAAAGACGCTCCTTTCCTTCAGAACTCAGAACCTCATCAGCCTTCACAATGAAAAGGCAGCTTCCATCTGTGGCATTTCTGTGTTGGGACTCACAGTCTCCCTCAGTGATTTCCCAATTAATATTTAGTATATTACTTTGTCTTAAAAGCTTCCCTTACCACCACCCGTCCCCCTCCCTGTCTCTACCCCCCTCCAACACACACACCCTACACACAAATCATCAGAACCTCTATCTACTGCTCCTGGCTTCTCAAACAGCAGAGAGGCCCCCGACCTGGCTGGTGTCTATGTATATTGCCGTGTGACTAAACGTTCTTGCATGGAAATGACGGACAGCCCCGTGTCCCAGTGAACAGACTCCCTAAGCAGAGGATGCTCTCTTTTCCACTCTCGCTTGATCACTTCCGGTTTCTGGAAGCCCCGGCGCCCGTGTTCCCCGGAGGAGAGGTCCATGAAACCAAATGACTTTTGTTTCCCCCACTCGCCTCTGTTTCAAAGCTTCAGCATAGATTCTCCCTCCAGTCAACATACATAACTCCCCGTGACAATAACGGGATGTGCATGTGCACCAAGGGGGGCATAGAATTTTTATCTCTGTAAAAATGGTACTAGCACGGTACAAGCAAAGTTTTTGTTTTTTTCCCAAGGCTTTTACTTGGGGCAATATATTGTACATGTGGTTGTGGGTTTTTTCCTTCTTTTTAATTTTAAATTGAGATTATGAACATATTTTATGCAGGTTAATATATCCTTTTCATGTAAAATTTAGCTGAAACCAGTTCTAGCACATTAACGACAACAAGAGAAATTCTCTGGCTTATTATAAACATCCTTCAAGAAACCTGAAAAGCATGTCCTCTGGAAATAATTTTGTTGGGATCTGGAATATTATTAAAATCCTCTCAGAACTCTATCACTGGTGCCTAGTGGGCCTCAGAGCTCTCTTCTACTACTGATCGGAGGAAACATCCCTTTTGGCCTTGGCAATATGTTCAGGATGGTGAAAACAAGGCTTGAGGAAGGTAGACACAGAACGGCCACAGAGGCTGGGCCGATCGCTTCATGATTTTCAACCATGCAGAGAGAAGCAGATTTCTTTCGGAGTGGATAGCTTCTTTTCTCACTACTGAACGACCTGATCTTTGGGTTTCCATAAGAGGAGATAGTTTACTGAAGACTTTGGACTGCGTAAAACTACTGCCAAAATACTTATATAATACGTATTTAATGTCCAGAACATATAAAGTACCCCACAACGTGCTCATGCACTTGGAGTGTGGGTATGTGGGTGTGTGTGCCTGTGGTAGGAGCAGGAGGCCTCAAGGACAAGCCTTGTGGGGAGCAAACAGTAGTAGCTCTGGGAGACGAGGATGGCAGCAGACGTAGGGTAGAAAGCCCTGGTGAGAGAGCCTAGACCACACGGGGACTCCGTGTTCCCAGGGGTGGAGGCAGAGAAGGGTGGGATCCAGGAAACACTGACAGATGACGATGCCCCCTGCCCTCCCACTCACAGGAAGCCGTGTTTCATACCAGAGGCAAGAGGGAGCCATTGGAATATTCTAGTCAGGGAAATGACAGGGTTGGAGCAGTTTTAGGAAAGCCCCTAGGCAACAATGTAGTGGATGGATCGGAGGGAATAAGACAGACTCCATGAGACACACTGGGAAACTCGTGGTAATTAAGCCCACAGTGTTCTCGGTTTTTCTGTCTTCAGACTCTTGCTCACAAGAACTCATTTTTTCTTTGGACAGTAGGAGTGGCCTGACCCCTCTGCAACCCTGGCCCGGGGGACTTAATTACAGAGAGGAAGGTCTCAGGGGCGAATGTAGAGGCGCATAGGATGCTGAATGGGGCACAGTGGTCATCAGATCCATTTAACCCTAAAAATGATTCTCACTGTGTTTCTCATTAATTTGAGGTGCTACTAACCTCACCACCTCCCTGATACTTTGCTCCCTCTAAACTTGATTTGCTTCCAAATCAGACACTGTATTTTCTTCCCCTGATTTATCTAAATCAATAAACTGAACTACTAATTAAAAAAAAAAAAGTCAGATACATTTCAAGAGTTCTTTGACTATCCTGAAACAAAGAAGTAGCTACAATTTTTCCTGGGTGTATGGGAATTATTTTCACAGATTTCCAAGGCAATGCCATGAGGGTGCTTGACCAAAATGAGGGAACTGGAGAGTTCCCAGAGGTTTCAGGGTTTTTTTTTTTTTTTTTTTTGAGGTTGAGTTACAAAACAAATAAAGAAATAGGTGCATCCCTTTCCAGAGTGTTCTGCAAGCCTAGAGGTTTTTGTTTTGTTTTGATGCATTATTCTGGTGATGAGAATGGGGCCCTAGGCCTGCTAGGTAAGTGCTCTGCCTCTGAACCCTGTCTCCAGGCCATACGCTTACTTTTCTGAGTGTGTTCTCTCACTCTCCAGAAGATGAAAGACTCCCTGTATTAGAATAAAGACTCACTATGAACACACACAGATTAAGAGACAGACTGCATTGTCAGATGGCCAGGAAGAAGCAGTGGTCAGGGACCTCACTGCCTGGTTGGCAGAATTTGGAAACAGATCACCGCATTTGTTATTGCTTACATAACGGAGAGGGAGTAGTTTTGATACCTTGATGGCTCTCTGTAGATTTTTTTCTTGTTTATCATTTCCCAAAATAAGCAACAAAAACTTTCCCAGCACTATTAATCACTAAAATATGTATTTCTCATAAACCATCGTGTTGTCTTAGAAACATTTGAAAAGCATTCCAACCTCCTGATCTCTGAGTGTGGCAAACACTAGGATTCATGAGTGTCATCTGGTTGATACTACAGTCTAGACAAGTGACAGGAATCATAAGACATCTAGAAGAGAGGCTGGTATACACTAAGTGATCAATAAGTGAGTGAAGGTTCTTAGGTCAGCCTTAACCCTTTTTTTCAAAGGAGAGTTTAGATGAGTTGTTAGGAAGAAGGTTTGTAAGGTACTGTAGCCTAGGACTCAGCCAGGATGCACCCTTTTACAGAGTATGGTAAACTGATCAACAGAAAAGGTAAACACCTAACTGGAAGGAGCATATACATATATACTGTGATAGTTTGTATATACTTGGCCTAGGGAGTGGCACTATTTGCAAGTGTGGCCTTATAGGAGTAGGTGTGTCACTGTGGGTATGGGCTTTAAAACCCTAGCCCTAGCTGCCTGGAAGGGAGTATTCTGCTAGCAGTCTTCAGATGAAAATGTAGAACTCTCAGCTCCTCCTTCACCATGCCTGCCTGGATGCTGCCATGCTCCCACCTTGATGATAATGGACTGAACTTCTGAACCTGTAAGCCAGCCCCAATTAAATGTTGTCCTTTATAAGACTTGCCTTGGTTATAGTGTCTGTTCACAACAGTAAAACCCTGACTAAGACACATACATACATACATACACACACACACACACACATACATACTTAAACACACACAGAGATATACATACACACATTTATACATATATATGCGTGTATATATACATGCATATATATGTGTATATACACACACACATATATATATATCCATGTATTCGTGAGTGCATGTGTATGTGCATGTGTGCATGTGTGTGACTCCAAATTATTGTCTAGATTACCCATTAAGATCTGTGTGAATCAACAAGTAGCTATTGACTTAAGTTTTAGCTACCATCAAGACTTATTGATCTGAGAAATAAATATCGATCAAATTGAGGCTGAGGTCAATGCTAACATCCTGGGGCAATAAATCTTAATATTCATCCAGTTTTGCAGATACTAGGCTTGGCAATTTCAACTCTAAAATATTGGTTACACAGAGTCCTGGTTGAGGTCAGCTTTTTTTCTGTGAGTTGTTATTGGTGGAAATTGGTATCAAAATTAACTTGACTCCATAAGACTTTGGTATAAAGCTTTTAAATCCTTTACATTCTAGATTTTGTACTTAAAGAACTATTGTTAAGAAATCTCTCACTGGGGCTAGAGAGACAGCTCAGAGGTTAAGAGTACCCATCACCCTTGCAGAGAACTGGGGTTCAGTTCACAGCATCACACGGAGTTCACAATCATCTGCCACTCCAGTTCCAGGGGATTTGATGGTTTCTTCTGACCACTTATCTCCAGGCACCCTACACACATACACACATGCACAGGCAAGACACTCATATACATAAAGTAAGGTAAATACAATACAAAAGGGAGAACGGTCTCACCAAACCAACAATCATTTTGAGATATGTATAAACATCTTGATCTACTTTTTTGTGAAGAACTTCCTATGCTGACCACTTATGAACATTTTATTTCATAGTTTACTTTGTATCTTCTCATATTCGTATAGAATATTTTTCTCTAAAATTTTTATGTCAATAAAGAAGCCTTGGGGCTGGAGAGATGGCTCAGCAGTTAAGAGCACTAGCTGTTCTTCCAGAGGGCCTGGGTACAATTCCCAGAACTCATATGGCAGCCCATACCATCTATAACTCCAGTTTCGGGGCATCTGACTCCCTCTTCTGGCCTTGTTGGGCACTGTGTGCATGTGGTGGACAGACAAATATACAGGCAAAACACTCATACCCTAAAATAAGATAAAAATATATCTAAAGAGGCCTTTAGTTGGGATACTTGTTGAAATACGTTTTATTTTTAGTTTCCTGTGCTGAGTCCCCATCTAGGGAAGCTTATCCATTCAGAAGTCAGCAATGAGACCTTGTGACTGGGACTACAGTCGTTATCTTAAGTGCTGTTCTATCCAGTCTTCTGATAAGTCACAAAACCAAAAACTGCTCAAGACAGCATTTTATACCCGTGCATTCCACAACCAGCTTATGCTAATAGATAAAAGAGAAGGGCCCAGCAGGCTTTAGACTAAAGAAAGTTATTTGAAGACTGATGACTGTCTCCCAGCTGACAGGGAACCCCATCACTCCCTGTAAATAGACTGTACATGTGTCCTTACAGATAAAGCTGGCCGATGAGGGACAAGTCTTACTGTAACAATTAAATATGATGATATGTAGAACACATATGCATGCATGTATTATATGCATATTATTGGGATACATCCAGAGAACTCCAATAAACTTCTGTCTGCTGTGACGGACATTGAAACAGCTCTGACAAGCTTTTTTCTTTCACACGCACAACACACATACATCTGCTGAACAAAGTTAGCAACAAAACAAATCACAGATGATTAACCACTAAAAACTACATAAATGTCTGTGCACATACTGATATCAAAGGGATTAGTGAATATCAAGGAGAGGAAAGAGGTGGCTCCTTCTTACAGAACTCTAAGCAACAAAGATGGAAAGGCCGAGGGAAATGCAAGGCCATTGACACGCCATAGCACACGCTTCCTTTCGCAAAGGTCATGATTGTGAGTTAAGTGAGCAGAAGCCTTGACCCAAGTCTTTTCAATAAGTATTAATCTCTGCGGTGGCAAATAGCTCCACACATTCTTGATGCCTTTCCTTTAGGAAGGTTGTGCCTAACTTCTTTTGCCTGCTTTGAATGTGAACTAGACATTGAGGCTGGTGTCTGACATATATGAGACAGGCAGACAGAAAAAACAGTGAAGAACTAGGCAAGCATGACCTTCACCTTCCCTCCCCCTCCACCAATCAGCTTCAGGTATAGGCAGTCAACCTGCATCCAAAGGAAAATTCCAGAATTAAATAATTCCTAACTTTTTGAATAACTGTTTCAAATAAATCTTATTACAGCATTTTATAATTGCTCCATGTCAGAATTGGCTATAACATTACCAGGGTTATGTGTGAAGAAAATGGAGCACACATTTGTACGGTTTGATACAACCTATGGTTTCAGGATCTACTATGGGGTGATGGAATGTACCCAAAATGGACTACCACCAGAAGGGCTGTGTGGATAGCATGCTGCCGTCAACACCTTGAGCAAGCACCCTAGCTACCAGCTACATAAAATGTTAACAGTAGTGGAGACAGACATATCGAAACTCTGATTCTTCAAAATGACTTCTGTAAATCTAAAGTTATTTCAAAATAAAAAGATTTGACATATTTTTCTCGAAAGCTCCTCAGCATCCTCTTCAGAGGGTATTATCAGATAGATTAATGCAAGAAGGTCCACTTTCTATCTTATACCCGTCTGATGATGACCTGTCTGCTCTCATTTTTGAAAGGTAACATGGTGAGAGATACTTTCATTTGGATTCTCTTGACATGTCACTCTGAGAGGTGAAGGTGGAGAAAACCTGACTCAAAATCTGATCTGAGAAGAGGGGATGCCTTTGGGAACAGACACCTTTTTAACATACTTAGGTCAGTAGAGGTACTGTTTGACCCTTGCGCTGTTTCTTGTGCTAGAGACACTGTAACAACTGGGAACAGTTACTCACCAGAGCGACTTTCCTCTGTGGTTTCAGCAGCTTTGGTTTGTGGAAAGTGGTGGCTATCGGTGCTGTGGAAGGACAACCAAGTTTTAGCTTGAAATTCTTCCAAGACTTCTTAATGCCCACCTTCTGTGGGCATTACAGACATCCCATGAAGACTACCAGAGTCTTCCTAGTCCCAAGGACGAGCTCAAGCCTCTGGAGTAGGTATCCTTGGGTACCAATAACTGAAGGATAATCATCCCCTCTTCTTTAGACATGACACTGCCTCCCAGGTCACAACAGAGCTGTATTAGTTGCTGCCACCTGCACAGAAGTCAAGTGTATGGGAAATAACCAGGAACCCTTGGTCAAGGCTGAGACAGGACTTTTCCCTGAAGACTCCGAACTCCCCTTGACCCCAAGGTCAGTAGCTGACCTGACCCTCACCTAGCTTATCAAGGAAAGACTATTGTCCTAGCTCAACAGAAGCAAACTGAGCTCTCCCTCCAGTGTCATGACCTGAACTTGGAGTTGAAAGCCAAGTTTCATAGTCCCCAAGTGAAACTTGTATCTTTTGTAGCTGAGACAGTATCTACCCTGCAATGACCCACACTATATAGAGGCATGAGTGCTGGCTCGCTGCTCCCTCCCTCCCAAGGTCTCACACTTCCCAGCCTCCCTTCCTGACTTCCAGCTATGCCTCTTCTGACTTCTACCACAGGGTTCAGTGGGATACTAGCAGAATCCAGTTAAGGGATACAAATGCATCTTGTCATGTTAACATTTTTCTCTTATATCTTTTTATTTCAAATTTGTTGAGGGTTGGACATCTGAATAGGCCAGTCTATCTAAGTAGTGTCTATCTGTAGATGATCTTGGTCCTGCTAAGATCTATGCCTGTTTTTTCTTTAAGAAATACCTTTCTTGCTCACTCCCATTACTCTAAATAAAAACACCAATCACAGAATAACCAGTCATAGAATGTGTATTTATCAGTAGAATAAGTCTGAAATATACTGCATACATCTTTAAAATGTCAGAGGTGTTCTTTCCCTTTAAGAACCAGGAAGGTGTTGCCAGCCCCTGCCTCACTTCACCATTAAAGTCCACTAAATCCAATATAGACTTTTCTATGCATGTTGACTTACTTACCTCAATGCCAATGCCCAAACCTAGCTATGTCCCATACCATTTCAGTTCGCTATGTCTATAATCTAGTGGGACTGTTTGCACCACAGTAGTACTGAGTGACAAGCCATCCATCTATTCCTCTGCCCCGATCCTGCATTTGATCCCAGGTCTAGCCCTGCACCAATCAAGGTGGCTTCACTTAGGAAATTGAAGGTCAAGTCCTTACCTTTGGCAGGGACTGCAGGTGGAACATCTACCTTTTTCTTCTGCCTCTTACCCTTTTGTGGCTGCAGCGGGGCCAAGCTGGTCACACTGGTGACAGTCTCCCCTGAGCTGTAAAAGAAAAAGACCCAGATGAAGCCAAAGTTTATTCACTGCTGAAAACTAGAACAGGAAAGGAACCAGTGGCTCTCAAGAGCTTTTAAAGACTCCTGATGCAGGCATCCATTCAGTCTTGTTTCAATGCTTTCCTATTGGTTCCAACATCTCACATAGAAGCTCCCTGTAGAATCTTTTGTTCCCCCGCAAAGGGTGCAGCATGTGAAATGTGATTCCCAAAAGACTCTATCTCCACAGACCATGAAAAATCTCTGAGGTGTGAAAGACCATGATCAATTTCCCAACTATCAAAATAAACAGTCAGTAGAGCGGTAATTAGCGTCACAAAGGAGAGCACCACGTATGCAAACATGCTAAACTACGTCATGAAAAGGTACAAAGAGAGGGCACTTCCCTTTCCCTCATTCCAAAATGACAGCAGTCAAAGTTGAGTAAGCACTCTTGCCAAGCATGCAGATCTTCTCTGAGTACAACCTTCCCCGAGGAAAAACAACTTGGCAACATTTACCCCAAAATGACAGAGCCTTGGTCTCTTTCACATATAGTCTGGTTTCTGAAAATTCCTTGCATGAACATCCCTATGTATGCATGAAATGATGCATACGGAAGACTCAGGCATTATAGGACTGTGCAAAATCTGAGCAGATGTTGAAACAGGTCAACTGTCACCAGTGACTGGTTAAGTAAAGTACAGTTATTCTTACACTAGGTCTGCTGTGGTTAGAAATAGAAATAAAGCAGTATCCCATGTACTGAGGAAGTAAGATACGTTGTGATTCTATGTCTCAGATACATTGCTAAGAAAAAAAAAGGAATGTGAAATACCCTGCACTTCATATCAAAACAGGGGAGATAAGCTATAAGCTAGAATGAGCTTTCCTATGTGTAGAGAAACTTTAGAATAGTCAAGGGTCTTGAGGATAGAGAGGCTGGGACACTGACACAGATGGGAGACAAGACAGAGAATCACTGCTGGATGCATTTACAATTATGCACAAGTAGATGTATACACATAGTCACAGGCAATTGCAACAACAGTCCTAAATATTTAAAAAACAAGTAAATGAAGACTCAGTGTGGGAAAAAGTCCAAGTGTTCCCACTGGGATTCCCCAGGAACAGCTTATTTTCTTTGGGAACAACATGGATAAGTGGTCATAGTTGTAGAGTGCAGGAACCACTGTGTAAATGCCCAAATAGCTAAAAAGGAATGTGGGTTTACAAAACTCTGACCACCAAGAGCAAACAAGGCTTTGCTTAAATAGACAAACACACAGCAGCTTGCATCCGTAGCCTTTTAAACTCTTGACATGTTTGTTTCTTTTTCTTTTCAAATAAAAGCAGTCAGGTCTGTGGATTAAAAGTGGTAGTTATAGACATGGAAATGAAAGGAAGTAAGCCTGTTGTGGCCAAAACATGAATTTTGTAAATATTTCCACAACTTTTTTTCCTTCTTAAAAACAAATAAACTAACAAAAACCCCCGACTATTTTTAGGACAGCTTTAGGTTCACAGAAGAACTGAGAAGGGATGGAGGTTTTTCCCAGCACTCTCATGCCCAGCTTTCTCCTCCCAACAAAACAGCTTACCAGTTAACAACTGGGGAGCAGACTCACCAGGAACATCCACAGGCTAAAGGTAATGTTAAGTAAGGTTCTATGGGTTTGGGCATTTATGTGTTTGCAGCATATCATATTATATCAAGTGGCCTCACAGTCCTAAGGGTCCTCTGGGCTTTGCCTGTTCATATCCTTCAGGTCCCGGAAACCTTGATTTGACTGGTTCCATAGTCTGCTGGTTCCAGGACATTGTAGGGTTGGAAGCATATCATATGAAGCTTATTCATACTGGCTTTTTTTCACTTAATAACAGTCACTTAAAGCTTCTTTCTCCGTGTCTTTTTCTGGTTTGGTGGCTCATATATGTTTATTTCCAAATAATATTCCATTGTCTGGCTGTCTCATAGTTTACTCATCTATTTATCAAAATAATTCCTGTGTCCGAGTTTGGGGAATGTCTTGGTTAGGGTTTCATTGCTGTGAAGGGACACTATGACCAAGCCAACTTTTATAAAGGCAAACATTTAATTGGGGCTGGCTTACAGTTTCATTACAATCATGGCAGGAAGCATGGCAGCATGCAGGAAGACATGGTGCTGGAAAAGCCAAGAGTTCTACATCTTGACCAGAAAGAAGCCTGGAGGAGACTGGACTCCGTTGGGTGGAATTTGAGCATATATATGACCTCAAAGCCCACCTCCAGTGACACACTTCCTCCATCAAGGCCATGCCTACTCCAACAAGGCCACACCTCCTAGTAGTACCACCCCCTATGGGCCAAGCAGTTAAACACATGAGTCTATGGGGGCATCCCTATTCAAACCATTAGGCATAAAGCTGCTATGAACAGGTTTTTATATGAATACAAGATTTAACACTATATTTTATATATCTTTAAGGAATTGCATTAAATTTCAATCTGACACCTTTATTTAGCCTATATTTGTATATTTTTCAACAAGGAGATAAGCTATAGTTTACACAGCTATTCTCTAGCATATGAACAACTGATTCATTCTCTAACATATTTGTTCTGAATAATTTCCCATTTCTTAGGTTGTCAGTTTTAAATTTGAATCTGAAACCTGGAATGTCCACGTTAGAGAGAAACATCTTCAAGGCCATCTTCATGCCTGTTGTCAAAGCAATTGCCAACAAGCTAGTGATGGTTTATGGCTGTCCTGTCAGTGAAGAACTGATCCATGTCATTGTCTTACCACTAAGTTTATCAGTTAGAGAAGAAACATAGGACCCTCTTTGGCTGTGCATCTTTGATTGGCACAGAGGATGGCCATGGCCTGTGTCTGTCTGCCTGATTCCTCGTACTAATAATTTACTTAAAGCCTTAGACTTTTCACATAGGTTTGCATAGATCTCTTCCACTAAGCTGATACATTTATTGCATTTTTTTTCCAATCCCGCTATGTGGTGGTTTGAATATGCTGGGCACAGGGAGTGGCACTATTAAGAGGTATGGCCTTGCTGGAGGACATGTGCCACTGTGGGCATGGGCTTTAAGACACTCATCCTAGATGCCTGGAAGCTAGTCTTTCTAGCAGCCTTCAGATGAAGATGTAGACCTCTGAGCTCCTCCTGCACCATGCTGGCCTGGATGCTGCCATGCTCCCACCTTGATGATACTGGACTAAACCTCTTAACCTGTAAGCTAGTCCCAATTAAATGTCCTTATAAGAGCTGCCTTGGTCACTGTGTCTGTTCACAGCAGTAAAACCCTAACTAAGACACCCTTTAATCCTGGACTTACATTAAGTTCACAGTTTTCTTCTCTTTCTACTGATATCCTTTGACGGTGTTTCCATTTTGTCTCTGAACTCAGACAGTATCCCTAGACACCTCTCACATAGAAGAATTAAATGTTTCCACTTTCTCTTCCTTTTACTTGGACTTAATTCTTCCCCTCTTTCATGCATGATTAAAGTTTCTGTAACACCATTTCTATGAACACATGCTATATGCCCAGGGGTTTTAGAAAGCTGAAAAGGATCTGTCTTGTCACCAGCATTTTCCTCCAAAACAGTAAGGCTGCATCCCACTAAATTTAGTTCTAATTCATAGTTCAACAAGATTCCAAGCACACAGTGCCAGCCACACTTTTCTCTCCAAATTATGTTTCTCCCATGGCGCCAAGCCTGGGAAGACTTTTCGACTATGAAAACCCACCTTATGATTAACTTTCAAGAAAAGTTATGCTACATCTTGAATGGGAACAGGGTTCCAGTTTGTCTCTGACACAAAATATTGGTGGCAGTCAAACCAAAAAAGACAGAAAGCCAGGCCCGGAAACTCCCTCTAAATTAGAGGGCAGCGCAATCTGAGAGACGTGCTGTTTGTGGGGAGCTTGTTGTTAAATGGGGATGTTTTCCTGGCTCCAGCGTGGGAGAGGCAGGAGGCGACACATGTGGTATGAGAGTCTTGTCAGAGGTACCATGGTCCCTGCCTGGTCACCTCCTGAAATCTCTGTTCCACAAGGGCAAAGAACTACTGCTCTGGAACTGGCAGAATCTTGGTTTAGTGAACAGATGTTGGAAATGGGGCAGAAGATGACACTGTAGCTGCAGAAGTGATTCTAGATAAGTCAATCATTTCCATGGGCCTCCACCCTTCAGTCTATAAAATGGATGACAAGTCCATGCCAGCTGTCTCACAGGGCTATTATGATGTCAGATGAAGTAGTGTGGGCCATTGTATCGATTGCTTTTCTGGTTGTAACAGGAACAGTTTGAGAGAGGGAGGATTTGTTACGGTTCAAGGGTGCAAAACAGTCCATACCACAGTGGGCCAGGAAGCAGGGTGGGGATGGTGTGAAGAAGTGGGGTGGCTTGTGCTCCAATCTCCTTTGCTCCCTTTTATTCAGTCCAGACCCCCAGTCCATGGGATGGTCCTGTGTGCACTCACGGGCAGTCTTCCTCTTCAGATACTCCCCCAGCTTAGTCAAGCTGACAAATAAAATTAGCCATCACAGGTATACAAAGGCTACACACATCAAACAGGAATCCAGGACATGCATTTCACAGCACCTCATTGGAAATATGATGTTGCCACTAGGGTGGCATGTCACGGTGCTCACGTATCAGCCCCGAGACGGCAACTTTCAACTTTAACACCAATCAGAAACTTCTCTGCACAGCCTAGTATGCCATGCCCTGCTCTGACACATGCTCTCCCACAATCACAGTGGTATCCAATGCAATGTGGGACAGACCAGGTTAGTAAGGAGAGAAAGACTGACTCACAGACTAATGCATTGCCTCCCCAAGAGGCCAATAAACTTGTGACCTTGATTTTGCAGGGATTTGAACAAATCCTTGGTAAACTTTCTTTTATTTGTCTTTCAGAAAACAAAGTTAGTAGTAATTGCTATGGCTGGGTTTGTTTGGTGTGAGCCACTGGAGAAAGGACATGGTACCTGGAATCTTCATCCCTCTAAGATAAGTAATCTAGATTTTTACAAAAGCCTAGAAAATGAAGACAGAAAGATTTCTGCTTGAACTAGCTCTGGGATAAAGCAAGCTCCTAGTACCAGAAGGTGGCATCCATTCTGGTATGTTTTATGTTTGTACTAGATTGAGTATGGTTGCTCAAACTTCTTCCCTGGTAGAAGAAGGATGGATCAGCATGAGTGCTGGAGTCTTAGGAGCTGGAACTGTGTCTGGTGCCCATGATCAAAAGTTGTTCCCACCCAAGAATGGGCAGAGGAGGACAACTTTTTCCTGAAAATTGTCTGGAATGAGTGATGTCATAACCAAAATAGTGTACATGGTAGAAATTCTGTGTATCTGCTTGAGAGTTAAAAGTATTTGAGAGAACAGAGAGGAAGGGGGAAAAACCTACCATATACCAAGATGATTCCACCAGAGAACATAATTACAGCTAAGCCTTCTATACCCAACCACAGCCTCCATTGCTAACTAAATGTGACATCAAATCACAATTGTGATCCACAACATGGGTCCCTTTCAGTTGCCCTGGCCACTAAATGTTAATCCTGATACCAGCCACTATGAGACATGCTAGCACTGGGAACTGAGGAGCTCCCAGAAAACCCCACTACAGATGCCTAGTGATACTCTTGGACCTGACCATTGTGAAGCCTATGTTCCTTGGGATCTGACATTTCTAGGCTTCATTTAATGAGCAGGTATTTTTCATCCCTGGGTAGAGATGTCTGTCACATGCTACGTGGAGATTTTGTTCTCATCTGAAATAAGACAGCTAGAGACCAAAGATCTGGACACAGAGAGCCCTTAGCAAGTAGGGCTCAAGAAGCAATGTTGCCGGGGCTCTGCTAGCACCCTTCTGGGTCTCCTGAGTGCATCTTACTTCACAGTGTAGTGGAAGGTTTTACTTTAACTGATCTGTCGAGAAGTGTTCACCTTCTTCATTTCTCGTCCTGATGAGCTGATGCTCAGCTTGTATCACAGGAAGGCTCTATCCTTTACAACTGGCTCTCTGCTCATCTCTTCAAGGTTGTAAGCATCCCACATATACTACATGTACCATGAAATCTTTATTGTAGAATCTTGATGAACTGTTAGTTTCTGTAGCTACAGTGTTGACTTGCTTGTTACGTTTAGAACAATAATAAGTATTAGTGACTACAGGGGCGCTCCTTTCTCAATGTCAGCTACCACAGAAAAAGTCCAAGAGGTCATGTAAATGGGACGACTTTTCAGATATCTCACCCTTGGCTCCAGAGCCCTCAACTGCTACTAAAATACACAAGGTCAATTAACAGTGTGCTACTCAGTGGATCCAGGAGATACTTAGAGGTCGTGTAACTTCACTTTTAAGGTAGGTAAACAGACCCTGCCATTGTCTTTCACCACGACACTCCTAGCATCTCACATTATGTCTAGCTCATGACAATCGTTCAACAACCACCACCAATGACTATCTTCAGTGTCAGTGTCCTAACTATATAATTAGTATGGAATCTGTTCTCAATGCATGAGTTAGGAGTAAGGCAAGTCGTGTTCTGTATGTGCTAAGCTGCAGCCAGTGTCTCTAGAAAGGGCTGTCAGGGTCTGACAGCCATAGTTCACTAGCCTTTGTTGTTTCTGCCCTCCCCGTGACCTATTTGCAAGCATATTCTGAGCACCAAGATAAAATCTGCTCCTTTGTGAGCTGGTCTCCAAAGCCTTTCCCCATGGACAGATTTCCCAGGATCATTCACAAGTGGATTACATCATCCAAGTTCACTGTTAGCCCAACATACAAACTGAGCCTAGAGCCACTGAGCCCATCTTGCTCTCTGTCAGCTCCTCCACCACCTACCTGTTTACGAAAACTGCAACATAGGCTTTGTCAGACCAATACTTTTTGTTTGACCATAAAACGTCAGAGTGCTAACTTATAAGATCTTAGAGACTCTGAAATTGCACCTCTGCCTCACTGAGACCCTGGCATGTTACTTAATGAGTAACACAGTCAGGGGCTGTTTTAAAAAAAATCTCTGATGATACATTAAATGAAACTCAAGATAACCATGGACTGTGACTCCAACACATCTCGACTACAGTTTGTGAACACTACACAGTTGAAGAAAGGCTGGCTCAGGAGACATGATGCCACCTTCCTGTGTCTTCATTGGGAGCATATACTGTCTTATACACAGGAGATGGCTGACCTAGGAACTACCTTTACCCCCAACTCTCTCTCTCTCTAGACAGATTTTTGAATTTGGCCAGAACCCAAGAAGCATCACAACTCTGAGTAATTGCAGAACTGTGTTTTAAAGCTGTTTTTTGGGGACTTTTTAGACCCATTTCACAGAAGCTGCTGCTCTCGTCGCTGACCTTTCAAGGGAAGACATGTTAAAAACTCCACAGAATTTTGAAATGCTTGCTTTGTTCTGGGACATCTGCTTCCTAAGGACATTCTGTCAGGAGAAAGGAAGAATCTGTCAGTCTCAAAGGCCAGCACCATACCTCTCAGACCACGGCAGCTTCTTGCCTCAGGGCAGGACACAGTCATGATAATAAACTTTACTTTTTTTCTTTGAACTTCTCTTAGCAAGTCATGAAACAGCCTAGAGCCTCTATCTTGCCCCGGTCACTTGGCAAGGCCCCTTTCCCTATGACCACATTTTCCTCAGCACCAGCATGTGGCCCTTTTCTGAGAGTCCCTCCCTGCCTAAGGGTTTCCTCTCCTGGCTCATGGCCCTGGTCCGGTGATTTCTGCCATTTTCCCTTTGGAAGGGAGTGATCAGAGGACAAAAAGGACATTGATCATGCCCCAGCTTGAGACTCAGAGCCCAGTTACCATAGTAGCAACCAAAGAGGGCATCAAGACTCTGCTCTTTGTCATGAAAAGGATGGGCTTAAGTACCTGGGCCCAGGACACAGTCATCTCAAAGCCAAGGTGAAGGAAGGAACTGAGTTGTTCTCCAGCCAGGCACTGCAGGAGTGAATCAGAACCACATAAGGTCACCTTAGGCTCTGATCAGGAGGATGGGTGGTAAGGTGGGTGGTAAGGCTTTGGCCCCACCATAGTTTCAGGTTGAAGAAGGAAAACTTTTTTACAAACACATAATTGTAGTTGATTCAGCAGAAAGCATTCCATGGCGGACACTTTGGGCTTGTCATCCACTACATCACTGGAAGCTCCCAGTGTGGCTGTCATAGAGGCAGAAATAACATTTGGGTAGAATTCTATGACTGTGGTAGTTTGAATGAAAGTGGTGCCATGGGCTTATAGAGATTGGCACTATTGAGAGGTGTGGCTGTGTTGGGATAGGTGTGGCTTTTTTGTAGGAAGTGTGTCACTAGGGGTAAGCTTTGAGGTTTCAGATGCTCAAGCTAAGCGCAGTGTGTCTTGATTCCTTCCTGCTAACTATGGATCAAGATATAGACCTCTCAGCTGCCTCTCCAACATCACCTCTGCTTGCATGCTCCCATGCTTGCCACCACGCTTCTTGTCTTGATGATAATGGACTAAACCTCTGAACTGTAAGCCAGCCCCAATTAAATGTTTTCTTTATAGGACTTGCTATGGTCATGGTGTCTATTCACAGCAATAGAAACCCTAAAACAATGACTCTGACCTCTGGGTTATAGTTTAGATCTTAAGAGTCCTCTGGAGGTCATGAATTAAATCTTGGTCAACAGTCTATGGTACCATCAAGATGTGGTGAAACCTTTGAGAGGCAGAGTCTAATTGGGAAGAAATTAGGTCATTGGGGACACACCCATAAAGAAGACATTGAGATCCTATCATGGCTTAAATGTGAAATGTCCTTTAGAGCCTGTAAGTTTGAACATTTTGTCTCCAGTTTTTTGGCTCTGCTAAAGAAGGTTATGGAAACTTTTGGAGGTGAGGCCTTGCTGGAGAATGTATATATATCACTGGGGGCAGGCTTTGAGGTTTAACTTTCTCTCCTCTCTCTGCCTTTGGATTGCTGGTCCAATGTGACAGACTGGCCTCATGCCTCTGCTACCATACTTTCCCCCAGGAGGACTGTGTCCTCTCTAGACTGTAAACCAAAGTAACACTTTCTCCTCTAAGTTGCTTTTGTTGATTACTTTATTAAAGCAAACCCAACAGATAAACTAAGAGTCCCTCTACTCTTCCCTGCTCTCTTTGCATCATTGCCACCATGGGATGAGAAGGTGTGCTCTTCCATAGTCTCCTGCCATGATGTGCTGCCTTGCCACAGACCCCAAAGCAAAAATGAACCCTTCCCCATCTTAAGTTGACTTTCTCAAGTATTGTGTCACAGCAATGGAAACATGACTAACACACTTGTATATTCCAGGGCTAAGGAAGACCAAACTCCAGTCCACCATGCAAGGATGACATCCTTGCTGTACTTCTTGACCCTGTAGTCACCAGCTTTGAATGTGACTGCTGTATGGAGGGTGAGGAGGAGTAGGGTGGAGGACCCAAGACAGGAGGAGTTGCAAGTTCTCCATGAAGCAGAGCCAGGTATACCAGGATGAGGAGAGGCCGATAGGCTGGCCTTCTGCAGTCATGACTGCTCCCACTATAACCCTCCCTCCAAATGACACATCTGCTTCACTCTAGTCCAGGAACATGAGGGGGCATGGTTTTTACGAAAGAAACAAGCAGCTTTGTTGAAGCATAAGTAATGGCCAGTACAAATTGTAGCTCATAATAAATAGTCTCGTGCAGTTTTATAAACCTACAAAGTCGTGCAACCATCAGTACAATACATTTTTAGGACACTGCACTCACAGGCCCCAAAGTTCTAGACTTAGTCCACATCACATTAATCACAGCCACAATTAATCCCCATGCTCAATCTCATCTATAAGCAGCCATTACTCTATTTTCTGTCTCCATAAATCTCCCTTTTCTAAGCATTTTATTAAAATAGCACACAGTTGTAAATTTTGCACCTGGTTTCTTTCACTTTGTGGTGTTTTGAGAATGGTCTGTTTCTGGTCTGATTTGTGGCCAACTGGAAGTTTATCGGATGGGATCTGCTCTGTTTTGTTTACTCTCTCGCCAGCTGATGAATGCATTTGGATCTTCTCCAATTTCTGGTTATTATGAATAGAGCAGTTGTGAATAATTCCACCCAGATCTTTGTGTAGGTATACACTTGGGTAGATCCTTACGAGTACAGTCTGCAGGTCATACTAAGAATCACACCTTCAGAAACTACCAAACTATGTTCCCCAGTGGCTGTTCCAGTGAGCAGTGTACATGATGCAGTTTCTGCATAGCCATGCCAACACTTGGCATCCTCTGTCTCTTGGATTGTGGGCATTATGGTTGGGGTTTGCTGGAATTACATTGTTATTTAATTTGCATCTCTCTAATTAATGACTAAAGATATTGGGCATGTTTCCACATCCTTATGAGCTGCTGGTACATCTTTAGGGAGATACCTGTTCAGATCACTCTTGCCTGTTTTAACTGTGCCATTTGTCATCTTATCATCTAGTTGGAAGAACTCTGTATCTGAAAACGTGTTGCTCATCACTTATTGGATGTGCAAACATGTCCTCTTATTTGGTGGCTTATCTTTTCATCTTTATAATTATGTCTTTAGAAGTACAATGCTTCTAAATTTTTATCATTTATGAACTTTGCACAGTGTCACTTACCCAATCCAAGGACACAAGCATTTTCTCTTGTTTTCTTTGAGAAATTTTGCAGTTTTAGCTATTATATCTAGACCAAAACTCTTTAATTATCTTGATGATGTAATTAAATTTAATTAAGTTGATACCGATGCTGTGAGAAAAGATGCCTCAGTTCACGTTTCTGCCTGTGATTGTCTACGAAACACACACCACTTGATAAAAAGTATATGTCTTCTATTTAGAATTGATCTGGACCCTGTCAGAGTTCAACATGTCAGATCACACATAGAGGATTCCCCTGCATCCCATGTATCCTGTGACCTGTGTACTGCATATGCTCACCTGACTGCTGTACCTGTTTGCACTGGTCCCTTGTTGTCGAGACTCTGCTTATAGCTTTAAACAAAATGAACAGTGCCCCATTTTGTTCATGGTTAGAGATTGTCCTACTGTTATTTCTCTGTAGCTTTCAATTTTGATTCACTGTAGTCAAACATTATACTGTATGTCTCCATTTTAAAAACAAATTTGTTGAAGTTTGTCTCATAGCCTGTATATCTTGGTGAATATTTTATGGGGCCATGAAAAAAAGAAAGTATTCTTCCATAGGCTGGTTGTTTGAGATGGACCAACTGTGTCCAGTTGGTTGACTGTATTATTCATGTCTTCAGTGACTTTGTAGGTTGAGGACCTAAGCCAAGCCTAAGGGTTGCTAAAAATCACCATGGATTTTTCCAACTTCCCTAAGCTCTTCAGATTTGGCTGTTTGAGTTCTGTGTCTCTGTTGTTTGATGCATATACAATTTAGGACCATTGTTTTCCCATGGAGTGGCTCATTTTATCATCTAATATCCCATCCAATCCCTAGAAAGCATTTTTCTTTGTGTTCTACTTTAAGAGATATATGATATATGCGCAGACTGTCTACTGTGTGGCATCTCTTCTTGCATCCACTTGCTTTCATCCTACCTATGCCATTTTTATGAAGTGAGTTTCTATTAAATACAGTTGGGACACATATCGTCTATGTGATTCAAATGATATATTTAGACCAGTTTAAGATAAGTGGTATGAAAGTATTTTGTTATTTATTCTCTTCTCATTTCCTATGATTCTTGTTCTATTTCTTTATGTGACCTGAATATATTTAAAGGATTATATTGATTTTTGTATAGCTATTTTTTAGTGTTGGGGATAACGTTATTGTACTAGTTACTTTGGAATTATAATATACGTGTGTGACGGTGGTTTGTTGGCCTACTTTCCACTTTTGGAAAGAACTTCTTTTTGTTGGGTGGTGATTTTATTTACCATTTGCTTTCAAAGAATTTCAATGAATTTGAATATCTTAAAACCACTATTTTCCCAATGAAGCCTGTCAACCAGGTAAAGTAGAGCACGGGTCAAGTCAGCACTCATGGAAAAAAAATTAGAAGTGTTAGTGGTGCAAATGAATAGAGGTGGCTCAGATCAGTCATCTAAGTTCCCACATGGCTCCACAGGACACTTTTCAAGCTCCTAAAAAGAAACAGGTTGGACCAACATGAGCAGCATGCTATCTGGACCTTGTGGAGATCATGAATGGTATGAGGACTTTTCACACATGGAAACGTACACAGAACATACATTGTTTGGCTTCTTTGTGACCAACACCTAGTAAGAATAGGTATTTAATCAATGTATTGGTAGTAGGCAAAGAACATAAACTATCAAAACGTTTTATTTGAAACAACAAAGAAAATATTCTTACCTGTTCTGAGGGCATTTCACCAAATAATGTCTCACTGTGAAAGGAAAAAGAATAATTGTTGGTAAATATAGGCTAGTTTGACACTACCTGAAAGTCAGGGATGCAAATCTTGCTCAGGTATTGAGGCGGCACCAACCAACTCTCAAGACTTCTGAACTACAAGATTTTTTTGGGGGGGGAGGGATCCTGGCAAAGATGTCAGAAGGCACCCCACTGATTTGATATTATTTCAGTTATGGACTGTACCACATATGAAGCCACATGCCCAGCCAACATAATATTCATCTTTGGCCAAGACAAATTGAGTTGCATTCTACCCTAAAGAGTCCTGAAGTGGTGAGGTCCCCCAATGTGTGAGCACCACCTGAGTCATGAGACCAGCCTTTGGAACCATATGGGACAGGCTATCTCTCCTTAGAGTCTGCTCATTGTAAAACAGACTTGCATTCTCTGATTAATACTCTTTATGGTCTCAAAAGAGCTTCTTAATCAGATGTGGTGGTTCAAAACTTGGAGGGCTGAGGCAGTGGGATCTCAAGAGCAAGACTAGCTTTGGGCTTTATATTGTGACTCTGTTTCAAACAAACATTAAACAATAAGAATAGATCCTTAAGAAAACAGTCTTGGAACAAGGTATCTTTCCACAATGGTTCTCCTTGAGGCAAAGTTCTATCTATAGTTGAAAAATTAGAATACATGAACACCTAATCCTAATTAGAATGTATCTAATCTAAGACTTGAAGTTAAGGTCACCTCAGCAGAGGAGAGCTAAAACAGCCAGGGAAATCTTGAGTTTTGTCCTAAATGTTTATATAGCCACTTCCAGCGAATCCCACCTTCTTGCATCTGTTCACACCTACGTATGACACCTCCTACCTCATGCTAACTAGACTTTGGCCACAGGACTTCCTCGTATCCAAGAAACACTAGCCAATGTGCCACAAGCAGAGGCATAAAAAGAGCTATGTTAGGCTTGTGACAGGCGACTCCTCTGCTGTCAATTATTCTGTGGGCCCCCTGGAAGACAAGTCCCCACAGAGAAGGCAGTAAGCATTGTGTCTGAGGTCCCAGAACAACCAGCCTCAACTGATCCACCATCTGACTGCAGCTGCATGACTAGCTGACTCTAGCTGAGAGCAGCAGCAGAATTGCTCTGCTGAGCTCAGTCCCAACTGCTGACCTGTGGACAGTGAGCAGATAAAACAGTTGCTTTGTGTGCTTGTGGTTTGGGTTATCTGTCACACAGTCACCCAGTGCAAAGTCAGGATTGTCAGCATTGGAAAGCTAAAAGGACATATAAACAAGCTCTATGCTAATATCTAAACCCTTTATTCATTCTACTTGTTGAATACCTACTGTGGGCTAGATAGTCTATGGATAAAACAGTAGCAACCATAATATATACGAAACAGTTCATATTTATGACAGTATTGTAAACTTCATATGGGTCAATAGACTTTAGTATTTGGTATGTATATCCTAGGGTGTTCTTAGAACAGGTTACAGGAATCAATTTCTGGGTTCTCTTGCAATGTGCCTGTGATCTGACTGTTGTGGATAGCCCTGGTGTTGCTTGTATTTTGATACTAATTCTGCTTTCCCAGGAGGGGCTGCAGACAAGGAGTGAATCACAGGTAACTTCTTGTGAACCATCCATTAATGAATAAAGGAATCAATCACTGGGTGAGTAGGCAGGACTTCCAGGTTGGAGGAGAGAAGAGAGGAGGCAGGCTAGGGATAGGAGCTTTTGGACTGGGATAGCAAGAGGACAAGATGTAGCTACTAGTGTCTTCCAGTATAGATGGCGAATCTGACAGGAGAGATAAGGAGTCTCAAGTGGACAGAAAGGAGGAAGTGTTGCGGATAGCCCTGGTGTTGCTTGTATTTTGATGCTAATTCCACTTTCCCAGGAGGGAATGCAGTTAAGGAGTGAATCCTGTACTCAAGTGACTTCTTGTGAACCTGGAGATGAGAACAGGTTTGCTATTGCCCGTCAGTGCATTGCCAGCCAGCCCGCTGGTGCTGTGTCAACAACAGTGTGGGTTCAATTTTAATATTTCCCGCAACATCTGACTATATATATGCCTTTCCTTCTCTGATAGCATGATTTTCTTCTAAAACCACCTTTTGTACTTCACAGAGCCAAGGCATGCTATCTACCCATCAAGTCTACCATAGAGACTTGATTTAGGGAGCAGCACACGGGAGCTGACATGATGCATTAGTGTCCACTGAGACTTCCAATGGCTCACGGCTTAAGAGGTAAAAGTCGTGAGGATAAAATTCCAACATTTTGCTTCCAATAAGGATTGGATAATGACCTAATTCAGATGTCAAATGGCAACATATTCAACCACATCTTTGATGATAGATCATTATTTAACTCTTAACATATATAATTCAAAAGTTGTGCATGGTATTGGATAATATATGAAAACTCTATCTGTTCCTGCCTTCTTTTGTATTGAAGATGAAATTCCCAAGCTCACATTTATTAACAAAACAGAAACGGGGTTGATGGGGAACGATAAGCAAAGTCTGCGTTCTCCTCTTCTCATCTATATGTAAAGATATATAGTGTAAAAGCAAAAGTCTATATCAATAGACCTACACTTCCGAAAAAATTTACTTTATGCTTATTAATTATTTAATCTAAATAAATGATCTCTCTGGGTTATTGTTCATTCTATAGTAATCTTTCAAAATGCTGTTAATTGTGACATCTTGAAGATTTGATGTTATAACTCTATTTTAACACCTAGACACAGAGACAGGGGAATGGAAAAGTAACGGACTTGAATTTGTGTGCACGTACACATGCATGCAGGTAAGCACAATTGTCGCTCGATGCAGCAGCTGTGTGAAGTTAGGATAAAATTCTGTGGGAAAAGTGGATGAAGAGAACGGAGAAGGAGAGGACAGAATGACATTCCTAACAGCGGAGGCTGCCCCTCCCCCCACCTCATGATATGCTTACAATAACTGGGGATGGTGATCAAACCGCAGAATACAAAAGGGCGTGACGAAGTCATATCGTTTTAAGGTATCTAGTTCTGCAGTGCTCTGGAAAGTGCCTCCTTTGAAACAATTTGCATATGTAATGAAAACATTGACGTGTCAACAACACAGAAAATAAAAGACCAAGGTTACAGGGAAAAAGTATTTTAAGAATTATACACACACACACAAAAAAACAAATGTTCAAAGCCCACAACTCTGTCCTCCAATTAAAACTTTCCAATAACCTTTTAAAAACATTGTTCCTATGTGGCAATGAAAGCCACTAAAGCACAGAAAGGGTAGTGTACTCACCCATAACCACACAGCAGGTGTTAGGGACTAAACTGTGTTCTCCAAAGATCCTATGTTAAAAATCCAATTCCAAGCACTTTGCAATGAGACTGTAATTCGATATAGGATCTTAGAAAAGGTTTAGTTAAAATGAGGACATTAGGGTGTGTTCTAACACAACAGATCTGATTTCTGTATAACAAGGGGACCAGGTCACAGATGCAAACAGAAAACCATATGAACCAGAAGGAGAGATGCCATACACAAGACAAAGAGGGAAACCACAGTAGAAACCAACTGTGATGTTACAGCACCTCCATCTCAACCTCCAGGTCCTGTGACAGTGAGGCCAAGCAAGTTTGTCCTGCGCTACAGCAACCCAAGCACAAGAGATTCAGGGTCACACTGGCAGAGTGACCTGATTCAGAGCCCTCCATGTGTACTCTATACCATTCTTGGAGAAACTGAGAGTTGCTGTTACCTACACATAGACGTTGGGTCTCCCAGAACTTATGGCCTGTACATTGTGCTGCAGGGGAAGCTGGCAGAGCAGGCTGAGACCTAACAGAATACCAGGAGCTTCCCTATGTTTGTCAAGGTGCAGTCCAGGTTCATGGAAAGGAACAAGGTAGATGGAGACCAGAAATAAAGAGACAGGCGAGAAGCTGAAGACCATCCTCAGAGTCGTGGACTGGATATGAAGAGCCACCAGCCTGGTGGGACATGCCAGTAATATGTTTTGGCAGATGACTGTGAGGTTTGTGCTGAGTGAATCCAGGGCCAACATTCCCACTGAGGGAGAGGGACCACCCAGGCCTACAGGTAACTCTGCACACTGTAAGCTTCTGAGAAACGGATGCTCTCTGATCATTAGGTATTAGAGCATGCCAATCACAGCTGAGTGGCCCCAGCTTAACCTGGACTCTGTAGAGGCAGAGCCCACACAGCAATGCTTCAAGAATGTGTGAGAGGCTGCCCAGTGAGTCAGGGACATTCTAATTATGGTGCTAACTCTTGGAGTTAGGAGTCCAGATGGAGAAGAAGTCCATCAGGATGACTGATAGAAAAGCCCTCCATCACTGCCTCCTAGCACCCAGTGTGTAGCATTGGTCCTCAGAGATAAAATCACAAGACACATGGTCTTGTTCTGGGTCATCTCTGAAGGTTCTCGAAGGAAGGTCACTCTTTCACACCCCTCTTGATGACAGACTCCAGCCCTAGACTCTTGCTGCCGCCCACCCTCATCCTCAGTCTCAGCTAGATCCTCATCGCTCAAAGCCATCACCCAGGCCTCAGAAAGTATGTCAGGCCTGAAGGCTGCAACTTCCCCAGACGGGCCCATCACTGTTACTGCTTCTACTGGGACTGGGAAGACAGGCTGAAGAAAGCACACTCCCACCTCAGCAGCTCCACTGCAGTGCCAGAGTCCAGAGTATGGCTGAGCTCTCTCTGTCTCTCTGTTTCTCTCTGTCTCTCTGTCTCTGTTTCTATCTCTAACACACACACACACACACACACACACACAACTCCCATTGTAGTCTCCCAGGACTTTCTGAGCCACTTGTTAAGCCTGTGGATGTTTTCACTCAGGTCAAAAGAGCTCCCCTCTCACTGCAGCAGTCCCAAAGTGGGATCTCCATAGTAGCCAGGATCCTGTTTGCAGAGAGCTTTCTCTACCCACTCAAGTCCCCAGGTGATGGAGCCCCACAGCCTGGGGAAACACTACCTGACTTCTAGGCTCAGGCCACAGCCCTGCCTGCATTTCCTAGGAGTCATGGCAGAAGTGCACCCCCTTTGTACACAACACTGTCTATTTACTATGTAGAAGCCAAGAGTTCCTGCCTCCAGGAAGCAGACCTGCCCAGATAATCCCTCCAGGCCGGCACAGCCACTAGGATGGTATCACTCACTTCTGTCACACAGGGGATGCAGAAGTTTGGTACGAGGAACCACTTAACAGCCACATTTAGCCAATGAAAAGCACCATATATAATGTTCCCCATCTGCTGTATTCTGTCCCATGTGGCTGTGACACCATACTAGGCTTCACAGCTTCTTCTGGGCTCCTGTCTCCTTTGCTTCTGAGATGTCATGAGATGAAGTGTTCTGCTCAGGGCATGCTTTCTGATGGGCGGTTCTGCCTCCCTGAGGGCCAAAATGATGGGGGAGGAGGGAAGTGATCAGAAACTGAAAGCTCTGAATCTGTGAGTCAAAAAACCTGTTCCTCCTTTAAGCTGATTTTGTCTGGGGTCTTTTCACATTCATAAAAGGCTGACTAACAGGATGCCTCTTCCACCCACACCCAGGACTTCCAGGGTCTTGAAAAGTAGGAGGGATACCCTCACTGCTTTAGAGTCTGAAGATTTGGGGGGCTCAAAAATAATTTCTGTGCAGTTTCTGAAGACTTTCTTTGTAGATAAAAAGAACTTGAATCTATGTTCCAAGTCAAGGACTATTTCAAGAAACCTACTAGAAGACTCACAAGACTCACAAAGGCAAAATGGCCTCTTTTTTCACCATTCTTAGTAGTACTGTGAAGAACCAACAGGACCCAGCATAGCCAGTGGAGTTTTCTGCTCCAGGACAAAGGATGAAGTTGACCTTGGGGATGCCAGGTGTCTCTGACTCCAGGCTGCTGAGCCCTTTGACCTCCTTAGGTCATCCCTCTGTTTTCTGTCACCCCAGCCACCCACTATGTCCTTTGTAGTCTCTTCATCCACCTCGTGTGGCTGTGAGTGGGACACAGTGTCTTGCTCCCTCTTCCCTGCACTTGTGGAAGAAAAGCCCATAAGCTCTTTGATTTTTCCTTACAGGGATGCAGCCGGGGGAAGGATAGGTTGTAATGAACCTTGGATTGTCCAGTCCACTCTCTGGTCTTAGAAGACAGACTGTAAGTGAGAAGGAACCAGAGCTCACATCGAAGAGAATACATGGTAAGAAAAAGCCACCCCTGCTCCTGCCTGGTCCCAAAGTGCCTAAGAGACTATACTTTTGGAAGCTCAGGCACAGAAGGCTGAGGGATCATTGGGTCAGCTTCCTGGGCCAGCAAGACCAGATGTGCTCCTGAAAAGCAGTAGCCTTGAAAACCAGTGTCCTGAGAAACCACCAGAACTCAGGGCTCAGTCCTGGACCCCAGGACTGGTATTCTCCAAGGTGACTCAGCTAAAGAGACCCTGGGATAAGGTCCTGATCGCTGCAGGCACTAAAATGAAGCAAGACAGTGGTTTGTGCTAGGAAGCAGAATGGAGTATGCTTGTGCTGGGCTGGAACACATGGGTACAATTAGCTTTGCTCATAGCCCAGCAGGGTGTCCTGGAAACAGCAGCGATGGCTGGGGCAGAACAGCAGCCAAGAAAGCTGGCCT
Organism: Grammomys surdaster; assembly: GCF_004785775.1. NCBI lineage: Eukaryota > Metazoa > Chordata > Mammalia > Rodentia > Muridae > Grammomys > Grammomys surdaster. The sequence continues at coordinate 3,873,442 of NW_021620620.1, forward strand.
ACTGCCCTTGGATTTAGAAGAGCCAATGCTATTGCAGCGTCCTCAGGAGTGGATCAGCTACTCTGAGGTCCTCTGTCTAAATGTTGCTGCAGGAACCAAAAAGCACCGTTAGGTAGGAACAGCCTACAAACCTCAGTGCTCTGTGACCCCTACAGGAGGGGCTGCCTTCCTCAAACATGCATGCAAAAAGTCCAAGCAACACACTTGGAAGGGAAAACCTAAACACCAACAGGCTCTCAGTAGGACCCCTAGTAAGAATTGGACCCTCTTCAAACCAAGCACTATACTCAGCCCTTTATTTACAGTTTTAGTGTAGTTGCGACGATGTAAATTTGTTATAATTCAATGCATGAGATGTGAGACCATTATAAAACAAAACAAAACAAGTGCTTTAGAATTACAGAATCATTTGTACGCATGTGGTATGGCCCACAGATGCTCAATGGTTCTCAATGAGAGGGTCCTGGCCAGGTGGTTGTTATGGAAACAGCTCAGCACTCCAGACCCACCAGAGTGTCAGTTATTCCCCAGCCACCTGTGGTAACTGGACTGTACCCTTTCCTCCTCCCCAAGCTTCTGGTCCTGCAGTGGGAGAGACAAGTACTCTGGGACCAATCACCATTGCTCTGCTTTCCCTTCCTCTCCATCAGGAAATGAAGACTCATGGGATTAGTATCCCAGAGAGCACTTGGACAGAAGCAGAGCCACACAAGGATTTGGACCCCGCTGGACTTGTCCACCAGTTTCTAAAACCTCGATATCCTTGAGCTCAGGGCACAGAGCATCAACACTGGAAACACTCTGCTCAATGGCTTTAGTATTCAAGGGGAATCAAACAACCAGGGAGGATTTGGATTTCTCAGGGGTAACTCTGGTGCTGATGAGGACTCTCCCTGGCAGGCAGAGGACAGGGATGCTAGACGAGTGGTAATAACACAATCCACAAATGATTTGTTCCCATTCAATGACCCTCTGGAATTTACACTGAGGAGGAAAGAATCCATTCATAAGAACCTAGGACTCAAGCTCACTGAATTTAAACATAGGGACTCCAAGTGTGGTTTTGTTCCATTTTGATCTACAGTGGATGTTACAAGGACATGCAAAACAAGAGTGCGTAATTTGTTTTGTAATTTCCTGAAAACTCCTAAGTTGGGGCTTATGAGCAGCCTTACTCCCAGATCTTAAAGTCTCTCTTAACCCATCCATGCTCGCTTCTGTCACATGTATGCCAATTGCTGACCCTGATTTTAAAGTCTCTCTGAATCTGGCCATGCTCGATTCTGTCACATGTATGTCAATTGCTGACCCTTATATAGCTGTGACCAAAACAGCTGGAAGAACACTTGAAAGGGGGGATGGAGTTCCTGGCTCCCAGTCTGCAGAGGGTTCAGCCCATTGACACTCGGCCTCATGTGCTCAGGCGGAACACCACCAAAGGAGCAGCAACTGCCTGAGACTGCTCCTTAGTTCTTGGTGGACACAAAGCAGAGAACAAACAAGGACAGGGCCACTGACAAGGAAATCCAAAGAACCTGACCCTGGTGATCAACTTCCTCCAGCTATGTGCCACCTCCTGAAGTTCCTAGGCCCTCCCAAAGTAGTTCCATCAGTTTGGAATCCAGACTCAAACACAGGAACCTATGGTGAGGATATCCTATGCTCAAATCATAGCACTATGTCTTCATACACATCCTATGTAGCCCTTGAGAGTCACCTATAAAGGCTCACTGCCCTCTCTGAAACTCAGACATATCAAAAGATGTACTCCAGAACCACAGGAGCTGGGTGAGTCTGCTTGGGAAGAATCTCAGCAATAATCTCCATGGAAAGTTGGAGGAAAGTCCCTTCACAAAGGTCACCCTCGGATGTCTGTGGATTTTCTAGAATACAGCTAGAGCCCTCTCCTCTGTCACTGCCTAGTCTAGGGCTATTATCATGTGCACTGTCTCATGGGAGCTGTGTGGGCTACATAAGATGTGGAGAAGTAGAACCATATGCCTAGTCTATGGCAGGTGCTCAGACAATGCTCTTGACAGCTGGGTAGGGCTTCAGATGTGGAGCACAAGTGGTCACCCTGCAGCCCATCCTGGCAGGGGAGGGTGATGAGCCAGTTATAAGCTCCATTCCTTAAGGTCTCTCTGTGAGGTCTGGAGGAAGATATCAGTGTGTCCTGTCTGCCCTTCTTGGCATTTCTTTGATTCCAGGGTCCTGCCTCAAATTCCACAGAGTCTACAGCTCAAGTCTTCCCAAACCCTGGTAGAGCTGCCCTTAGCACACACCCAGCCTAGTGATTGCTCACACTGGTGCCTTCTAAGCTCTAACAGCTGGGAGCAGAGCAGCTGGAAAGCAAATCTATTTGTTCATCATTTGTGGCGCATCCGTCATGAGCCAAATTCCAAGGGGGATCTGTCACATGCATGGCCTCTGCCTCACACAGAGTTCTCTGGAAAAGAGGCAAAGGGCCAACACCCATGGGCAACATTTGCCACAAGCTCAGAGAAGCAGCTGAGGACTGTGAACTAGGGAAATGCTGGGATATCGTAATGGGGTGGCAGATGCCATGGGGGAAGGTACTCAAGGGCAGCACAGTGAAATGCAAGGCCGGAGGGAAGCATTCAGGCTCTAGTGGAGAGAAATCTGGCCTGTAGCCCTGGCTCCATTTCCAGGGCTGCTTGTGCTATTCTCTGCTCCCTGTCAACTGCACCCAACCCCTGGAAGCTGCTGATGGCACCTTTGTCTTCCATACTTGCTGGCTTTGGTTTGACTTCAAAGGGAAGAAGCATCCAGGGACTGCAGTGCTGGAGGAGGGAGGCAATGCATGCAGGATCTTTGAGCCAGCCCTCATGTTGTACCAGCTGAACATTGGGTGAATTGCTTCTGGACCACCTATCCTACAACAGTTCTGTAGTATTTTATTTTATTTTATTTTATTTTATTTTATTTTATTTTATTTTATTTTATGTGTGATTGTTTTAGCTGCGTGTATGTTCATATGCCCATGTTCATACCCAGTGCTGGAAGAGGCCCTGAGGGTGTGTCAGATTCCCCAGGACTAGAGTTAATGATGGTTGTGAACTATCATGTTGGTGATGAAAACCGAACCCAGGTCCTCTGGAAGAGCAGTCAGTGCTCTTAACCTCTGAATCCAATGGCAACAGCAGCACATACAGCTCCCAGAACCTTTCCTCCTCACCCCTTGAGCAACAATTTCCCATAGGTACCAGTTACTGGATGCACAGCCTCCCTTCCTAGTTTTCTCGGTCTTGCCCACATCTCTGGGGAGGGTCTGTCCCCTTTGTAGCTGTCATTCAGTTTCCCAGTTTAAAGGTCCCTGTGAACATGAACAGAAGCTAACTCTTCCCTTATCCACACCCTCAAGCCTACAGTGACAGTGACTCACAGGTCACCATAAATGTTCTCAGGGGTTTGAGTGTCTCCACTTTCCCAGCTCTCAGATGGGTGCACTATTGTTCCCCAAGTTTCAGAGAAGAAGAAGAAGAAGAAGAAGAAGAAGAAGAAGGAGGAGGAGGAGGAGGAGGAGGAGGAGGAGGAGGAGGAGGAGGAGGAGGAGGAGGAGGAGGAGGACAGAGGTGAGATCCCTGGCTGCTCAGTGAGATGTCCTTGAAACTGGGCTCAGTTTGCCTCCATTATTTCTGAGAGTAACTGTGTCCTCTCTCCACTACTTTTGAAGATTCTGGGGGATGGTGTGCATGAGGAATACTCAGAGGGGGATTTAAAGAAAGAGAAGCTCAAGCAAGCCCCGAAGAGTCAGCCAACACCCTGGAAGAAGTTTTGCTGAGCCATCTTTGGAGAACAGAATAGAGGCTGACAGCTGGGCAGATTCTTAGAACTGCTAGACTTGGGAAACTGAGCTCTATAAGAGATAAGGGCAGTCGTTAGAGTCAGCAGCGTTCGTGGGGAGATAGGAGTCATAGACTGCAATGTCTGAGAAAGAACGCACAAGGAGAGGGGACTGAGGACAGCCTCCAGGGATTCAGGGACTCTGGCAAGAAAGGAGTAGGCACTTGTCAGGAAAAGAACAGAGAGGGACATCCCAGGTCCCACCTGCCTGCCAAGAAGGTATTTGCAGAACTTTAGTTCAGAACTTTAGCCTCCAAACTCACTCTTTGAACCCAAATGCAAAGCAAAGCTGCTCCAGCCACACCCTGCTCAGGATGAACACCATGATCATGGGTAAGAAACCCAAAGCCCCAAGAGGGAAGATGCGTGAGAAAAGGGAATTTAGCTGGTGTGACGGTGATCAATTTATTTCAGCAACGCCTATAAGAAGCAAGTCTCCTCATTCCCTTTGCTTTCTAGCTCCAGGTAAACAACTGCTGACCCGGAATGCCTTCCCACCAAGGTGATACTTTGCCCAGTCTTCCGCCTGTGTGTGGGTGGGTGGCTTCCCATTCCAGACATGACCTTATCTGTTTGCTTACCTCTTGATTTCCTCTTGTGAAACATGGACTGACAGGCAATGACCAGAGTGAAGAGCAGAACGCTGACGATCCCCACGCAGCACACAAGAACAGCATACACATAGAGATCTGAAAGGCACATTGTTATAAATGTTATAAATGAACCACTAAAAGAACTTCAAATGTAAAAGTGCACCAGAGGAAAACCTTCAGATCTAGTCTAAGAGGCAGAGTGCCTGGACTTGTCATCAGAGGCATCCTCCCTATGGGTAAACCTTGAGGGCTAGGGCTACAGCTCAGAGGCTGGTTACCCAACCAGCATACATGTTCAGTCATTAGAGAAGGTAAATTTGATTCGCTGTAAGTGAAAACTCTTACTCTGTGAACAGCTGCACGAAGAAGGCAAAGAGTCACACTGGAGTATGGGAGGAAGCATTTACAACTAGATCTCCAAACAGGGAGTTGTATCTAGAATATGTTAAGAACTCTCAAAAACTCAGCTGTAAATGGTAAAAAGCCAAGAATCCTACCTGAAAAGTGGGTAAAGCATGCAGAGACATTTCACCAGACAGTATGCATAGTGGAGAGTACGTACAGAAGTGCAGTCAGCTTGCTTACTCATGAAAGATTTGTAAAAGGAAGCCAGAGTGAGACGGTCCACATATCATTCAGAAGGCCGATGAGGGTGCAGCTAAATGAGGTGACTCCAACTGGGCTAGTAGCTATTGAAAATGGATGAGCTATTTTGGAAAACTTTTAAGAAATGAAAATACTCAATTCTTTTTTTCAATGTGTGTGTGTGTGTGTGTGTGTGTGTGTGTGTGTGTGTGTGTGTGTGTGTACAAGTGCTTGTAGAAGTTAGATAAGGACATCTGATGCCCTAGGGTTGGAGGTGGTTGTGAGCCATCCAATGTGGGTGGTAGGAACTAAACTCTGGTTCTTCGAAATGGGACCAAGAACCCTTAACCACTGAGCCATCTCTCTCCAGCCCAAGAAATAATTGTTAAAATCATCTACCACTGGCTAATTACTGTTTCTACATGATTTCCTCATAACAAAAAAATTCTAGCATGAGCATTCATAAATGTAAATCTTAGTTCATCTCACATATTACGTTCTCAAGATTTGAGCTTCTGGCAGAACCTCTGAGTCAACAGGAATACTACCTGCCCAGGGTCCTCAGGCTGCCTGGTGTAGACTCCATGCCTGGAGTCAGTAAGTTCTTTCATGTTCTTAGAGTAGCCCAACATTTTTGTCTAAGCTAGACTGAGTAGATTCCTGATCCTGGCTATTTAGAATTTTGAACTAAAAATGAAGTGTAATTGTTTCTCTGTGTCTCCAGTTTCCACATCCACAAATGGAATCAATCATGGATCAAAACTATTATTTTAAAAAACAAACAAACAAACAAACAAACAAACAAAGAACACTGGAGTCTAGAGAAATGGTTCGGTGACTAAAAGGACTCATTGCTCCAAGCACAGAGGCTCTGGGGGCAATGCAGACGCACCAGTGGGCGCCACCCACCCATCTGCATGTGGGTCTTCATGCAGGAATGAGAGTGGATGTGCTCTCCTCTGCCCTTCGAGCCTTAGGATCCTTAAAATGTGTCACTTCCCAAGAAGAGAAAAGCTGCACATCCATTTTCCCTCCACCATGCAGCAATCGAGACTGAGAAGTCCTCATTGTGTCTCCCATGCCAACCATTTCTTTTGCTACATAAAGGACAGCAAAACAGTGACCCTGCCACTGACCCCAGTTTTCTCTATAGACAAAGGCTAACCGAAGGCCAGTCTCACAAAATCGGAAGCCTCCGGGGTCACCTTTTCACAGTGACAGTGCAGGCAAGTTGCACTGTGTTCTAGACACTGTTCTCAGGCTGGCCTGATGTCACCTTATCTTCACATCTGATCTATTTATAAAAGATGGCCCAAAAAGTTTCAAAACTCAAGCCTAACCAAATAACACTGTCTGAAGAATGGAATTAAACCTTTAGACACAAACTCAACAAAACTTCTTCACTTAGCCAAATCCAAACCCAGCTTTTAAATACCACATGGGAAGGAAACTGGGGCTTAATGATAGAGTGCTCGTAGCATGCATGAAGCCCTAGGTTAATTCTACAGCACCCAAAATGAATGAATGAATGAATGAATGAATGAATGAATGATCGCATAGGACTGAGGATTTAGCTTCATAGTAAAGTACAAGCACAGCCTATGTAAGGCACTGGACTTCATTCTGTCCAAATAAATAATAAAATGAATGAATGAATAAATGCAAAGTAAATGAATATACAAATAATAAACATTATCTATACCCACACACTTAACAGCAATAGAAAACATCACGCTCTAGTCCCTAAATCTGTTTGTGATTTTGTTTTTTGCCACTGAACTCCTAAAGACACCACTGCCATTTTTAAACAGGCTGAAAAAAAAAATCCAGGTCTCCCCAAAGCAGATGGTGAGGCCAGCAGGCTTCAGTGGCTGTGCACACCACAGGGAGGCCAACACGGGGTGACAATGTTACTGTGCCAATCAACTTCTGCCCATCCTCCCAGACTGCCAGCTGAACCAGGCAGGACAAAAGTACCTGTTGCCTGGCAACTCAACCAAGTAATCAGAGCTGCTTTGAAATTGGGTGACTCTAGCATTCCTTTGCACAACCAACCTCCCCTTCTCCCCCCTCCACCACAACACACACCACAACAGCAGTCAAGAAAGCCAGGGTCAGTGTTCTACGTTTCCAGTTCAATGGCAAGAGCCTGGGGAATAGCTGTTCCGGCAATAAAACTCTGTGTACTTCTACTATTTTTTAATGCAGTCTGTAATACCATCTTGCTCAGGGCAAAATACCTGAGTGATGGCCCTGAGGGATTTTAACTCACTCCAATATCTCATCAAGAGCCCTGACAATCAATGCTTGTTTTGTTGGGCAGGCACACAGCCAGGCCTAGCTAAGCCCCAGGAGGATGGATATCTGTCTACAACCCACACTGAAGCTCTTCCAATCAGGAACAAAAGGGCAAAAGGCCTGAGATCCTGTGCCAAAGAGTTTCATCTACACCCTTGACCTTGCCAGAGCTGTGGTGGGCTAAAAACGCAGAACGCAAGGACATTGCTGCTGCTGCTGCTACTGCCAATAGCGTGACCACCACCACCAATTCCTTCAGCACAGGGAAAGAAGTCATAAAGACAGCTACCCTGGGGCCTTCAGGATGCATAGTGAGACTGCCAACTTCCAGTCTTTGACAGGACTTGATTGTCTCTATTGAGAAGAAAGTCCATGCTGGGCCAGATTGCACTTGTCCTTAAGTTGGGATATAGCTTAGACTCAACATCTGTGGACTTATAAAATGTTGCCAATTATACAGTGTCTTAGAGATTCAACTCACTGCAGAGTGTGTCAAGACTGACTGCTACAGTCCTTCCAAATGTGTGAGGTCTCTTTTATTGTACTATTGCAGTTTTAAAATATGGAATGTGGTCTTTCTATCACTCCCAACAAAATCACCTCACATTCCTGAGAGCATGATGCTTAATGTGATAGTAAATATCACAGAGGTAGAGCCAAGGCTCCCTCTGGCATGTTCTTCAGTGAGCTTCTTAGAGAATCCTGCAGACATTTTTACCATTCCACGCCAGCATAGCGCCAAAGCTCAAGACAGCATTGGAGACATAAGGTAAAACTCAGACAGGTTGCCTCAATTTTACTCAATTGCAAGGAGAAGAGAAAACCTTGTTCCTTTTTCCCACAACTTCTCCCTATGGGGAAGAGAGCCACTTTCATCTCTGCCCAAGAGGAAGCCAAATGAGAGACAGAGGGAGAGGGAACCAGGGACTGCTTTGCTTGGAGAAAGTCATAAGATAAAGTAAATGGCGACTATGAAATGTAGAAGAAAGCTCCAAAATACAAAGAGATGCATTATTGGATAAAATGTGATTTGAAAAGAAAAAACTACTTACAACTATTAAACTAAACAGTAAGTCCTGGCAAACTGAGTGGTTACATCAAAGTGCATAGTTAGCCAATTCACATTCACAATTAGAATGGAACATCAATTCGTGTTCACAATTAGAATGGAATTTGTCAAAGAGATATGGTGCCTTTTTAACATGCTACTGGAATAGTAGCTTTGAATCCCTAGGCTTTCCCTGTAAGACCAATTCCTCCTCCTGCTCCTCCTGCTCCTCCTGTTCCTGCTCCTGTTCCTCCTCCTCCTCCTCCTCTTCCTCTTCCTCCTCCTCCTCCTCCTCTTCCTCCTCCTCTTCCTCCTCCTCCTCCTCTTCCTCCTCCTCCTCCTTCCCCCTCTCTCTCCCTCTCTCCCCTCCCATCACACAGCAGGTAGTGAGACAAGGCACTCACCTCTTCTTAGGTCCTTTGACCAGCACATTCATCATCAATCAACCCAAAGACTTCACAAGATGGGAGCCTTCCCAAGGTCCTGCTTTGCTTCCTTGACATCAATGACTCTGCCTGAGAACTTAGAGTGCATGATGTCATTGGTCACTCTCCTCACTTACGTTGCAATGACCATTTTTCTACTATCCTTTCTTTGAGGCAAAGACCCATAACCTCCTTTGGCATCTGGGGGCCAAGTCTTCTGATGTGGGGACTATCTTGTGCATTGTCTCTAGCCTTATGCTGCTAGTGGAATGTCCACATTTGAGGCAACCAAAACTGTTCCCTGAAACCAGCAAATGTCCTCTACAGTGGCAGAAGTAGCCCCACTGTTCAGAACTCCACTCCAAAACTTATACTTGAAGGGATGCCAGAAGTTTTTGTCATACAAAGTGTCTTAGAGATTCAAATCATACTACAGAGTGTGTCAAGACTGGATGTACAATCCTTCCAAATTCATGAAGTGCCACCTCAGAGTTCAGCCTGCATTTAAGACAAGCTTTAGGGAGTGACTGCCGCTGAGAACTGTCTTTCTGGCCATGGATTCTAACCTGCTGCAAGCTGGAGTCAAATGGGGAGGTATGCATAAGTTTCCACCTAAGTCAGAATCTCCCTGGAAGGTCAAGCATCCCTGCTTTTAAAGCTCCCTGAGTGGTTCTAACATGAGATGAAGATAACTTGCTTATAGCTTTCAAACTCCTTAGGACCTCAGACTTTGAAAGCAACCAAAAATTAAAGTCAGCTTCAGTGGCTGTATTCTTTAATTTCACATCCCTGGGAAGTCTCTCCTCAGTATCAACCAGAAGAAGTACGGGACAGATAAAATGAGGAAGAAGTAGAATTAGGCAGAATAAGACTTTCACCCCCATCTGCTCCACTGTGAAGGATACCACTAGTCATTTACATTTCACTCCTGCAAAGATCAGCCCAGGAGATAACTTGATGCTATAAAAATACTAAGAGACTCAAATCCTTTATCTTTTTCCATTCCTCTCTTTCTGTCTAGAAATCAAGAAGCCAGACTTACCTTCAAAAAATGCCCAAGTCACCTTCTTTTTCTCAAATGATGAATCTTCAGCAGCCTTGAGGGAGATCACTGTAAGCACAAAGATACAGGATAACATGACACACAGCAGCCCACAGCCCTGACCCACAATGTAACCCCAAATGTATGGTACTGATGTCACTTAAATTTATAATGTCCACATTGACAAAACTGCCTTAAGTCTTCACAGCCCAGATACCAAGGAGAGAAATGCAATGGCTTCCACCACAAGGGAAGAAACCTGGGCCCCAGGACAGGCAAAGAAAGCTGTCTGTGTTTAAAAGCCAGTACATGGCAAAGCCAAAGTACAGTCTAATGAAAGTCCCGTCTGCCCCACATACTTTCAAATATAAAAAGTTTATTGATGGGGACCAAAACCAAACAACCACTTCCTTTGTGATTTTACTATCATCCTTGGTCCAGTGCTGAGTATTTATTCCTAGACAGAAGTACCTGGAGTCCTGAATTGGTTAGAACTGGCCCTGAACCCACTCTGTATGCAAGACACTCTTAAAGTCAGCAGGCTCCTACTTTTGAGATTACTTCATCTTCTTTTACTTGGTGGTTGGTCAAAGGATTTACTCTGCTTTCAGAAGAACAAATGGAGTTACAGTGTGTAAAACCTTGACTATCACTCTAGGGAAGTAAACAGACAACAACAAAACACATACACCAGGGATTGAGCTGATTGTTCAACAGAACTTTCCGTGTTCACAGAAATGTTCCAGGTAAGTGGTGTCTGGGTCATCAACTATTGGCTACATGTGACTATTGAACACTTAAAATGTGGATAGTCTGACCAAGATAGCCTGTCTTTAACCCCAGAACTCAGGAGGCAGAGGCAGATATATCTCTGTGAGTTTGAAGTCAGCCTGGTCTACACAGCTAGTTCTAGGACAGCCAGGGTTACACAGAGAAACCCTGCCTTGAAAAACAAACAAATGAACAAACGAAATATACAATTGAATTAAACTTGAGTAATTTAGATTTAAATTGCCAAATTGTGATCTGTGGCTACCAACTGAAGAAATCTAGACAAGAGAATCGAAGACCTGACTTTTAGAAAGGCAGGTCTAATGCAGAAGAAATCGACACAGGAGGCAAGATATGAGACAGAGATGGGATGCACATTCATTTCACTCTATTGTGCCTCCTAAATGTGTCTGAATTATTGTTGCTATAGATATCAATTCTTAATTTTCTATCCTTTTGTCTTTGGGATCTTTATTGGATATTAGCTTTTGAAGTGTCTTCCAGACAGCTGATCTTCTCTTCCTGTGTGTCTAACTTGTCAAAAAGCCTCTTTATTTTTTCTTTTCTTTTATGGTATCTTTCAGCTCAGGATTATCTGTCTAACTCTTCTTAATACACCCCGGTTCTCTAATGAATCCTCTAGCTTCTCACCTAATTTCTTAACCAAGCTAATGATCAATGTTAACAGCTGTGTCTGACAACTTCCATAGCAAATATGACCCACAGACTTGTTCTTCCCATCTTGTTTTGATTCTGACATTGTATCAGTGTGACTGTGAATTTTTCCAGAGTGAATGTCAGACATTGTTAGGAAGATCACAAAGTCTCTAGAGAAGTCTTCCATTTCCTGAGAACAAGATGGAGATTAATGTTCACCTTATCCATTTAGGGTCCAAACTGGTTAACAACTATATATTTTTATTCTGGCTGTTTCTTGCTTTAGGTTTAGTTAGTCCCTTGGGATTCTGTAGCAGGAAGCTTAGATTGTTTGTCACAGTCCACCCAGGTTTCATACCACATTCAGGAACACCTCAAACTCATTTGCCATCAAAACATCCTGGCTGTCACTTTCTCCGTCGCTCCTGTGGAGCAGTTGCAGATGAACTTCCAGAGGCTTACATGTCTGATGACTAGACTCCTTTACTGTTCATCTCTGCAATCTTCCGCGCTATCTAAGAACAAGTATGAGAGCCGATGTATACAAGTTCATAAGTAGCTTTGTTTGTGACTGAAGAAATGATTCAGTGGTTAAGAGCACTGGCTGCTCTTCCAGAGGAACAAGGCTTAATTTCCAGCACCCATGTGTAGGTACACAACATTTTAGAACTCCAGTTTCAGGGGATCGAACACCCTCTTCCTTATGGCCTGTGTGGAAATCAGCCACACACATGGCACACAGACATAACTTACAGGCAGAAATACTCACGTACATAAAATTAAAATTAAGAAAGCAAGTGTACAATTGGGGAACTCACAGAGATGCTGTTCACAAGGTAGAAATTCGGGGATTTCTCTTCCCTCTCCTAAAGGAAACTCTTTTCCTGAAAGTTGGCAAGTAGTGTATGTGTGTGAGCTTGAGCATTGTGTGTTTTCGTGCATGCATGTACGTGTGTGTGTGTGTGTGTGTGTGTGTGTGCATGCGTGTGTGTGACAGAAAGCATCCTGGCACTCCAGCAATGAGCTCTCATTGCATACATACATGCTCTTTAGTGTGTGTGTTTATGTATGAGTGTGAAATATATTATCAAAACTCAACTTCCCCTTCCTGCTCAATATTTCTTAATCCAGAACTCCTGTATTCTACTGACAGAGCAATCAAGTACCCAGAACTTAAAATAATAAGCATGTGGTTCTTGCGGGCTGTGGTGGGGCATGAAGGAGCTGGTGCACTTTAGGTGAGGCAGTCATGTTGGAAAGGTGGGGAGCAGATTGGAGTGGAGGAAAGAAGCTGTATGGAGGAATATACAGGGGAGACTTGAGCTTGAGGTTCAAGGTCCAAAGGAGTCCAATGTGCTATCTACTCTGCAAGTTATCCATGTACTTTGTCCCCTTAAACCATCCACCCATTTCCTGGACTACCCTGTATAGTTTCACAACCTTAATCTTCATCTACCAAGTCTAGGAAAGGGTGCTCCAAAATCCTGAAGAAGGCAGCACAGAGTGGGTGTTAAACACCCTTGAGTAGCTTAGCTTTAGGAGGTGAAGCATGGCTCTCATGGTCCAGAGACCACCACTCCAGTGTGGTCCAGGAGTTAGCAGCATCATTATTACCGAGCAATTTGTCACAAGTGCAGAGCCACAGTCCCTATTCCAGCTCTACAGCCCCAGAGTCACCTGAGAGCCTAGTGAGTCAGGTGTAAAACGTGAAGCAGGAGCTGAAGAAGGCAGTACAATCAATAAAATACCTGCTGTGCAAGGATGGGACCCGAATTTGGATCTCCAGTACCTCTGTGAGTTCTGGGAGGACTTAGTGCTATTACCCTGCTATCTGGAAATAGTAATAAACTGTCCCTGACCAAATTCTCATCTTTACACCCAGAGACTGACGCATCTCTCAGCCCTCTTCAGAAAAGCTTTTGTGGGTGGTACATGATGATCAATACAGAGATCTGCAACTGGTCACACAGAGAAAAAGAGACTGTGCTGTGCTCAGTTCTCTATGGGACATCTATAGCATATCCCTTCCCCAATGGCTCAGGAGTTACTATAGAAGAGGAAAGAGATACCTGTGGCAGAACAGCATTTTTCAGACAGGAAAGGACCATTGTGCGTGTGTGCACAAGACCGATACAGGATCAAGCCAGCTAAAATCCTAGGATGGGTTGGGTTTCACAAAGACAGAGTCTCAGCTCTATCTGAGAGGCTACTGGCAATTGATGGCTGCTGTGGGAGGGAGAGCCGGTTTTCTTCGGGGAGGTGGCCTTAAGAGGCTACCCACGCTCCAGTAGATGGTCCCACATCCATAGACCTCTAGACAACACTAAACACTCAGTTCAAGAAAAGTCTACGTGAAGTTGGCATAGAAGGTGGTGATGGGGACATACAGAAGAAATGGAGGGGAGGGTATGGGGAAGTTGGTTTGATCAAAATATTATAACCATTTGTTAAATTCTCAAAAAAATTAAAAGTGGGTGGGGAAAACGTCTGGGCATAGCAAAGCATGTGTGTAACCCTAGTGATGGGGTTTTGGGGACATGGAGTCTTAGGTGAAAATGAAGCTCATTGGCCAGCTGAATCAAAAATGTTCAGTTGCAGTGACAGATTGTGTCAAAAACTAAAGGTGGAAAGCAATCAAGAAAAGACATCATCATGGACCTGTCCTCTCATGCATATGTGAACACTCACAAACAAGACATCCATCATGTATATGCATATGTGCACACACACAGGAACAAGTACAAATTCATAAACATATACACACAATATTTTAAAAAGGAAGCAAAGGGTGTGGTGAGACCGTGTACATTAGCTTGAAGTGCTCAACTGCCACCTGCTGGGTGTGGGAACCCAGGCAAGCCACTGACGTGCCTGTTGTCGTAGTTTTTAAGTACCAGTGGCATGGTAGGGGAGGGCTCCATGGGTTAGAATGTACAGAGTGCTTCCAACCATGACCCTCATGTCCAAACGTGTCTGAGAAGTCATCAACACCTCTATTCACAGGCAGTCTGCCCCTTAAGAGCATAATTATTGCTTTTATTAACTGATATGATTCCTATCCATGCCTAGAGGGAATCTCTGCTTCAGAGTCCTTTACATAGAGTGATGACCAGTTGTCCAAATGGCCAAAATGAAAGGAAGGGTTCTCCATTCCTGTGACTAGCCCTTGAACTGGAATAGGTTGCCATGGCCATTAGCTAAAGCAGGTGCCCAACAATTACTTCCATACATCTTCCCAAGGAAAGAACCCATGGTTCTGATTTAATCCAAGTTCAAGTCCTTCTGCCTCATGCATGCCAACCATTAACCAAGTCCAGTTCCACTTAGAACAACATGGCGACCCATCCCAAGAAATCTCATAAATGGGGATTTCCAAACTGTGGGGACTCTCACCTGCTTTACTAGTCCAGACAATTTATGGGAAAGAGCAGCCATTATTGCTTGGCACTGGAAGATTAGCAACACTTATCTGCTCCCACAAGAAAGAAAAACTGCACAGGGTCCCTGCCAGGGCTTCAGGAATTTCTCAAAGTTCTGCTGTAACTATCTTATTTCAGCTGCTAATCCTGTGCTATCTCAAGTGAATTTGACACAATGTCAAGCTATGTGTCTGAGAACACAGACTGTAAGGAAACCTGGATGTCTGATGTGGCCTGTCCACAGCAAGGGCTTTGTAGTGGGCCAGCCATGGCTCTGTTCCCTGCAATGATGCACCTCCCCCTGTGGCACGTGTACAAGGCTGATATAAACTGACCTTGGCCAATCTGTCTTATAAGCACAGAGTGAAAGAGGCCTCTCTGGGGAGGACAAGGTGAAAGAGAATACCAATACTTCTAGAAAGCATTTAGCTGGAGGCTGGCTATAGCTTGGTCAGGGGTCAAGTATGTCTCAGTATGTGTGAAGCCCTGGGTTTGATTTCTACCACCAAAAAACACAGGGACCAAAAGAAAACATGACACATTTTCCAACCACAGATTATTCACATTGACACAAGATATTCTGAAAGAAGATGCACATTTTTGCAAAATTCACTCCCAGTGAACTAGCTAGTCATCAGGAGACTTTAGGCTCTTTAGCAAAAGCCAACAAGTCTGTGTACTTTGGCTATTGGTCTCCTCCTCTTATAAGCCAGCTGTACAGTCAGACAGTGGTGGGGAGGGATAGCAAACAGCCTTGGGTCTAAATTGCTGTAATTTTTGGAACTGACAGCTCTGGCGGTTTGTTCTGTAGATAGAGGCTGGGGCTGCATGAGGGGGCAGAGGCCTCGGGAAGGACTCCTCACTCAATCTCCTGCAAGGGAGCAGCTATTGTCCTCCCTGCCCCCTGCCCACTGTAACTACTTATGCACTGTCTTCTCCTCTATCCTGCCTGCATCCAGGAAAGTCAGATATAAGACCCAACCTCCAGTTGCTACAGGATTTATGGCTTACATGGAGAGTAATAGACAGGACCTTGACTGAACAGAGAGGCAGAAGGAGGCTTTCTTGGTACAGCTGCATTAGTAAGAAAGGTTTTGATTTACTTGACCACTGTGCCTATTGGTCAGTGGTTCCAAGATCAAAGCAGAGGTGAGGAATGAAGATTGTTCCTACCCCAGCCAACTCCTGACTGCTGGCTGATGCACTATTGTCTTGGAACCTGGCACCAGTAGACAGACCCTGTGTATCTTCTCAAGGAGGCAGTGGCCCAGACAACAAAGCTGCCAGCTATTCTAGACCCTCCCTGGGGAGAGCAGAATAGGAAGAAATTTAATAAGTTGTAAGATGTACCACACTACCATCTCTCTGGAGCTGATAGCTGAAAGTGTCCACAAGATTTTTTTAAAAAAGTTTGCAGCCCAGAGGACTCAGACAAACCAATTTTGTCTAGAAGGAGCAGGAAGAAGCTTAGTTGCAAAGAAAGAAGCTTAGTCACATCCTTTGATGGGTCTTCTTAGGGAGCCCACCCTTATACAGGGGGAATCAATGGCCTTGAATTGTAACTTGAAAAGAAAGCCCCAGAAATATCTGTGGGGAGGGTGTGTTTCAGCTATGACTAAGTTCATGTGAAGACTCTGTGCTAATGCCCTCAATGCAGGGAGAGATTTCCAGTGCTTTCCTGGTCCTTCAAGGACACCAGCAACAGCTATCTGAACTAGTTGATCCCGGCCATCTGTATTAGAGATGGTTACAAATTTCAGTTTGTCCAGTAATCTCTCCCAGCTCTGCCCACTCATGCCCTCTTTCTTTAACAAAGAATTCAACTATTAGAGAAGCTTAGAAGACAGGTGTGGGTTACATCCAAGGAACAAGAGCATGACAAAAGTTGACTCTGATTTGGGGAGACCTACCTCAGGCTTTCTGTCTCTGCTGCTTGGTCAAGTTGGCTAAAGCATTCTGTGCAATGGCATGTTGATCTCAGCAGAAGCTGCCTAGTGCCTGGTAGGCTAAGCTGGGAGACATTTAACATGCAGGACAATCAACTAGTCCTTGTCAAAATGAAGGTTCTCTGGCAGTGCCCCCTGAGCTCCTGGGGGTGAATGAGGGGAGAGAGAATTTGCCTCAGTAGGGGACACCTCTCAGAGTGAACAGAGGCTCCAGCTTCCAGGACCCTACATGTAGAAGCTCTTTAGATCATGAGAGTCTTAGGCCTTGGTCTCCTGTCCAGCCCAGGGCAGGATTTAGAACTCAAGAACAATCTAGACAGCACCTCCTTGGTGCAAACCAGGGAAAGCAGAGTAACAGTGCCCAGGAATGAGCCTGTCACAACGGTATGTCCCCAATGATTACAAAATTCGTGGAACACTTGTCATCACAGGAAATTTACACAGAAGAATGTTAACACCATTTATAAAGGCAAACAGAGTCCAAATTTTAAAAGGATCCATTTGTCCAGAAATCTCTCCCCACTCTGGGCACCCCAGTTAACTCCTGACTGCTGGCTGATTTGTCATTGTCTTGGAACCTGGCACCAGTAGACAGACCTGTGTGTCTTCTCAAGGAGGTGGTGGCCCAGACAACAAAGCCCATGCCCTTGATTTCTTTAACAAAGAATTCAATTATTAGAGAAGCTTAAAAGACAGATGTAGGTCACATCCAAGGACCAAGAACATGTCAAAGATTGACTCTCGAGCTGGAGAAACTCAACTCAGCCTGTCTGTCTCCCATTCCTAAAAAAGACTTCTTGTCCCTTTATAAATGGAGTTAACTCTCTACTTCTTAGATAGTTTCTCCCACCAAGACCACTTGCAGTTGGTGTAGAATTATAGACAGCTTGGAGAAAAGAGCACAAAGAGGTGGTCAGAACCTCAGATAAGCCTCTATGACCTTCTCCAACCTTTCTGCTGAGAAAATACAACAGGTTGGATATTAAGGGTCTCCTGTGGCAACAGCAGCTGCTCTGGTTAAGACAGCAACAGATGCTATGCTATGAAGACAGCGTTCCATAGTCTCTGAGAGACTTGGGCTTTGGAAGCAACTTGCATCAAAGAAGCCTTCCTACAGGATTATCCAGCATCCCAGCCTCTCATTCCCTGCCAAAATGCTGCCTTAGAATGCACCACTACCTACAGAGTATGTGCATGATTGTCCTTTGCACTGTCTGCATCTATGTCTTGCTCCTTCGCTTGCTAGAATTCTCCTTGGTCCATAAGTCAAGGCACATTTACTTCACAGGAGTAAAGTGGTTCTGGAGTGTATCCTTGCAGCCCTTGGCTGGAGTAGGAGGATTCCTGGAGTACAGGAGTTAGAATCAAAGCTAGGCAATGTAACAAGACAGTGTCTCAGCAGGAAATGGGGGAATGAATGGATCAGTTAGTCAGTCTGGGGTATGGTATGGTATGGTATGGTATGGTATGGTATGGTATGGTATGGTATGGTATGGTATGGTGGGGCATACAAGGGAAGCAGGTTACTCAAAAAGAATTGAAAGCAGGCCCATGATATCGTTACACCTTGGAAACTTTGGAAGAGGCCAGGAACAGGAGCCCCTATCCCACCCAAGTCCCAGTTCCTCTCTGCAGCCTCAGAAGCTGTGGAGACACAGCAGCACACCAGCCACAGAGCTCACTGCTCCTGCATGTGCTCACTGGACTTACACTGCATGGGGTTTATTTTATAGCCCTTCTACAGGAAAAGCACAAGACTCCTCAAGCAGAGGACAATTCTTAGCTTCTGTCAAGAAGAGCAGACGTCTGAACCCTGATCCCTAACATGTGAGCCTTGCTAACTTTCACCCAGGAAGAACATATGCCACCTTGCCTCTGTTTCCTCTGGCTCCATCCTGTACAGATCCATGTAAGAAAAATAGGTGATCAGGAAATAAACAAATAAGGCATCAACTGCCCTTTGCTTCTAACTCAAAGTTAATAGGCTCACTGTCCCTCCTTACTGAAGAATCAGATAACTCCCAAGGGGAAAAGTTAAAATGTAGCTGTGTTCCCACTGTATATATCTGGATCTGTGAGCCAGAGGAGGAAGGATGAACCCTAGACACAGAGACCTCTGTTCCTGCTCTGTGACTGGCCTGACACTTCCTTTCCCCCTTGCCTCTCCAAGACTCTGGTCAAAGGCAGCCTCCCTTGAGGCTGGGACAGAGCCACATAAGTCAGCAATGGCCCTCGATGACCTGCCCGGGTCTCTGCTGATAAACACTGAGACTCAGCTTTGTTCAGTTTAAGCCACTCTTTCATTTTGCACGTAGGCTAAGTCGAATTCTAGAAAACAAAGCAAACAAAGCAAAGGACTAAAAACAGATAAACTTCCCAGGGTGCTTGGCGGTTGCAAAGGAAGTCCACATTCCTCAAGGGAGCCAGCTCCAGAACACAAGGCTCAGCATTCTGAAGTCAGGAACACTGAAGCTCAAGACATAGTTACTCCCTTAGCCTCACTCAGCATCTGCCTTTCTGTCCCCTTGTTTAACCCAAGACTTTAAACCACTCACTAACCTTTCACATGTGAAATATGTCCCGGAATCTCTTTCTGGGTCCATACACTGAATCATGGGTGAGACTCCAAAGCAGAATCTGGCGGGTGCTGTAATCCATGGCCAGACCACCTCCTTGGCCAGTCCCCTCTCATTACTGCCCGCTCCCTTTACCTGGACATCATGGCCAACTTGCATGCCCTTGATTCTTTACGTTTTTCTTCCTCTTACTTAGGGCTGAGCTGCCTTCCATTCTGACATGGCTGGGTTCATTGTGTCTGTTGAAGCTCTCCTGTGGTTCAAGAAGGCTCTATAAGTGACCTCTCTCAGCTGCCTCCCAGAACTTTATACTTGTCTCTGCCTTCCTCCCATGTGAAGGACACCTGCTCTTCCGTACCACCTTTTCATCCTGTCTCCTCATGCCCCTCCCCTGGATACGGAAGCTGTAGTTCAAGGTCAACAGGGATGCTGGCTGCCTACCTCATCCCTCTTTGGGAACAGTGTCCCAAGGATAGCGTCATAAAGGAAAGCTTCCTACCTGTTGGGGAGTTTATGTTTTTTTTTAATCTAACATTTTTTGAGACTAGTGGTTGGCTTGTGGTTTGGTCCAATGAGGAATTCGTCTGAGTGCTGTTTAAATTACACTGGTTGTGAGTGTGCTGCTTCTGAATGTTTGGACCCGTTGACACTGTAAACACCACAATGTGCTCTTGCATAATTAAGCAGTAGCACTAAGTGTTTAGTAAATCTCATTCCTAATTATCTGTTCCAGGCCTCCAGAGAGAAGGGATTTAGTTAACTTCTCCCATTGAAACCTGAAGTATCCATTCCCTGTGGTATTAAGCCCAAATGTAATTATAAAGTCCTCTCTCACATTTTTGGGGGGTCAAATGCTCAGATGACAAATTATATTCTGATTTCATCCTTGCCCCCAAACTTTTTTCTCATAAATTGTGCTCATGTGCTCTCTCTTCTCTCTCTCTCTCTCTCTCTCTCTCTCTCTCTCTCTCTCTCTCTCTCTCCCTCCCTCCCTCCCTCCCTCCCTCTCTCCCTCTCTCTTTCCCTTTCTCCCTCTCCCCCTCTCCCCTCTCTGTCTCCCTCGCCTGCCTGCCCTCTCTATGCATGGTGTGTCTGGGTATGATACATGCATGTGTCCAAGTGTGGGCACACACATGCACAGAGCTCATGGGAAGGTCAGAGGAAGACCTGAGTTGCTGTCCTCCACTTTCCATCTTGTTTAAGGTGGGGGTCCTGTGTTTGCCAATTTGTAAACACAAGTAGTTGTCAGAAAGCTTCCAGGATTCTCCTGACTCCACCTCTCCTCTCCCCAGCAATGCTCTGGGATTAGAGGCATTCCAGTGGACACAGCTTCCAGATGAATTCTGGGAATGGAACTCAGGTGCTCACGATTGCCTGGGAAGTGCTTTGGACAGTGAGCCATCTTGCCAGATCTGCCACCAAACTCTTACGGTAATGGCATTTTTCCATTTGCTCCGTTGCTTATCACATTGAAATCTGACTTATCAAACAACAGTCTGGCTCGCTCAACTACGCTGTCTGTGGTTAGAGTAAAACCCTGGTTACACTGCCAGAGTCTGCAGGTTGATGCTGTTCTGAGCATCTCACTATTGATGAAGGAAGTTCCCTTTAAACATGGTGGGTGGGTATTTCGTCTTAAAATGTTTGACTGCTTCTGATCTTACAGGCTGTAGAACACGCTGGAAAACAACCAAAGGCCTTTGTCCCCTTCCCCAACAAACTCCTGAGAACCAAAGCCAGTGCAGTCCTAATAGCTAAAGCCTAAAGCAGGAGGCAATGTCTCACTCACACCGGCTGTCAGGAGGAACTCTGCAACTAGCCTATCTAGCATGAGCTGCTGACCACAGGGTGGTGGTACCAAGACTGAGGGGAGGCCTCCTCTTTGTCAGAACCCCGTGAACCCTCACCACTGCACACAGCTGAAGAAACAAGGCTTAGGGATCCTACTGTGGCCTGGAGCCATGTTAACCAATCAAGCTATGGGATCAGCAATTCCTGGGATGGATCTGGCAAGATCAATACCCTTAGATGGACAACAACCCTAGGAACTTGTCATGGAACACAGCAAAGATTGGAGGAGGCACAGAGTGGGAGACTCCCAAAGCTTGGCGAGATCAAACTGGTCAAACAAGAAAAGGGAGTTTCCTTCACAGAGCATTGAACAGAAGACTCGCAAAGTGGACCTGGGCCAGAGGGAGAGGGGAAGAGTTCACTGAGAGGCAGCTGAGACTCTGACAGCCCAATGCAGCAGACAGCAGCTTGAGTTGCAAATTGCTATGCCCCATTCACAGAAGTGACCAGTCAGCACTGCATGGGGAGTGAAGATGGGTTCAGTAAAGACTTTTATATCTATAGGGGCAACAGAAAACATCATTATTTGACAAAGCACCAGCCATAGACAGGTTGAGTCTCCCTAATCTGAAATGTTATCAGATTTCAAAGTTTTTCACATTTTCAAATTAGAGATTCTCCAATAGTAAAGCACAAGCAAATATTCTCAAATCTGAACAAATCTACAATCCACAACACTTCAGGTCCAAGAATTCTGGATGAATGATTCTCGGTTAACCATGTTTCTCACATGCATGAGATATTTTGAACCCCTTAGAACAGTGTTTCTAAACTTCCCTAGTGCTGTGACCATTTAAAACAGGTCCTCATGTTGTGGTGACCTCCAAGCATAAAATTATCTGCATTGCTATTTCATAACTGTAATTTTGGTACTTTTATGAGTGGTAATGTAAATATCTGTGTTTTCCAAGGGTCTTAGGAGACTCCTGTGAAAGAGTTGTTTGACCAACAAAGAGATTGAAATCAACAGATAGAAAACCACTGTCTTTGAATATAGAATGTCCCTCAGCGCATATATACATATACATATATAAATACATATACATATACATATACATATACAGTTTGCTTAGCACAGTGTTCTTGTGGGACTCCTGACAGTGGGACTGGGAGCTGTCTCTGACTCTTGCCCACCTTTGGGATCCTTTTCCTCCTGCTGGGTTGCCTCATGAAGCCTTGATGTGAGAGTATGTGCATGGTCTTATTATAGTTTGTTATGCCATATTTGCTTGATGACCCTAGAAGGTCTGCTCCTTTCTAAGGGGAGCAGTGAAGAGGATTAGATCTCATGGAAAGGGAAAATGCCTGGGACAGACTTGGAGGGGATTACAGTTGGATTGCAATATATAAGGTAAGAATAAATAAAAAGAAAAAAAGAACATGGAATCTTTACCTCATTTCAAAGGTGATCTTGGAATTATACCAGGAAGAGAACAAGCACGTGTTGTCTCCATCTTAAAAGATATGCCGTGCTCTCAGTTTTTAGAACAAAGACACTTGTGTTGATTACTCAATAATTAACAGCTATCTAAGTGAAACCCTTAGCAACTTTATTTTGGCTTATCTGTTTCTTACCTTGTTTTATTTTATGCCTGTGAGTACCAAAACCCAATGGTATTTGGGAATCTACTGGGTTATCATGCTTTCCAGATACAGAATTTAGTCCAACTCAGAACATCATGAGTGTCCCTGAACTGTTAGGCTCTTGTCAACTTAACAGAACCTAAAAGGCACCCAGGAAGAAGGAGCCTTAATGGAGAAATTGCCCAGACCAATTTACCCATGGCCATCTATGCCTGTGAGAGTATCTTCACTGATGATTGATGTGAGAGGGGCTAGCCCATTGTAGGCAGCACCATCCTTAGGCAGGCAGGCCTGATCTCTTTAAGAAAGTTAGCTGAGCACAAGCCAGTAAAAAGCATTCCTCCAAGGGTTCTGCTTCAAGTTTCTGCTTGTGTTCCTTCTCTAACTTCACCCACTGATAGACTGTGATCTGGAAGTGTCAATCCTCCAGCCCAGAGGAATTCATGCAGTGAACACCAAACCAAAATACCTCCTTCCCTTAGCCTAATAGTGGTGTTTCACACAGCCCGTCCTTGGACTTACGGTCCACCCACAAGCCTTCACCTGTTCACCTCAGAGATCAGCTCACACTAGTCAGACCACATATGTTTATACCCCTGGGAAGAGCTTGTTGTCCAGCTCCACTCCACACTGAGTTTATTTCAAAGATCTCTCTCATAACCACACTCAGTCCATTAGCCAAAGCTTCTCACTTGATGTCTTGGTGTCTCTCTTGTTCCTTTTCCACATTTAAGGCCCCAACATTTCAACCCTTTGAACTACAAAAGACAGTTTCCTCCTGTTTCATCTGGTTCTCGAACCTGTGTTTCAGTGAGCCAACAAGCAGCTCTACCTGAAGCTGTGGGATGTGTTACAGTTTTCCATAGCTAAAAGCACTGACTAAGTGGTCAAATCCATCTCTGACTCACACAACAGACCCCATGTACATGCTTGGGAATCCACACCCTAACAATGGCTCCAGTAATGCTTCTTAACAGACGAAGTTATAACACTTGGCTGGAACACCCATTGGAAGCTCTTTAATGTTTGGTACAGCCCCCTTCATGACCCAGTCTTTGAATCCCTAGGTATACGCATCCCTTCATGAGCTACCAAGTGTCAGCTCCAGCACTGCCTTCTCCTCCCTTTGTGCATCTCCATGGTGTCCTGGTATATCTTTCCCATTGCATTCACATTGGGTCATCCCTCCTGCAGAAGAATCTACTCATGTATTCCCAGGCTCCCATCATTTCAATGGCTTAGTAAGCAACTTTATTGATGATGCTGTGATATTACAGTGTCCCACAAAAGTTCTTGTACTGGCAACTTAGTCCATTAGCCAAAGCTTCTCACTTGACATCTTGGTGTCCCTCTTGTTCTTTTTCCACATTTAAGGTCCCAACATTTCAACTCTTTGAAATGTTGAGAAGTGATTGGACGGGATCCTTCCAAATCCATTCATGCATTAAGGATATGAACAGTAAGTTGGGTTACACAGGAATGGCTCTGTTTTAAAAGTGAGCCCTCTGCCCCTTGCTTTGCCCTGAACCACACTGATGATCAGGAAGTCCTCAATCTCAACAGTGCTATCAATGTATTCTTAACTCCTTGGCCTCTGGAATTGTGAGTTAAATAAATCTATAATTTATGAGTTACCCATTCTCAAGCATTTTGTTACAGCAACAACAACAATAAAGAAGAAATAAGATACACAGAATCCACTTAAGACAGAAGGTATTTTTTTCAGTGCAACTTCTTCACTGAGCCAAACATAGCTTCTTGGACTGAAAGAACATATTCTCTCCCCGGGGCTGTAGTTTATTTCCTTACATTTGTCTTTCTTTGGTGGACTGTATCTGTAGTTCTGGAAATGTATTCTCAGAGTTGAATGTGTGGTCACCTATACAGTACATGGCACACTCATCTGCCTTCCTAGGGATGTCAGGCTGACCTGTCCATGCATAAAAGTGACAACACGATACATTATGGTGTCACGTTGCACAAGATCATCTAATCACTTCCCATTATCCCTTCACAGAGACAGCCTTCTGGCCTCCCGGTGACGATCCTACAATGCTTAAGATTCATGTGCCCCCAATGTATTACTCTGCCTGCCTTCAAATTGAATCTCATTTTGTTATTTCCTGCCTGTGTTTCTTTACCTCTCTGGAAACATTTTTATTATGCTGCACTCCTTGCCAATGTTAAAAACACTTCTCAATCTCATATTTTCTGAAAGTTTGTTAGGGTGGTATGGGTGCCCTTTTCAATGTCATTGATAAAACTCAGTGGCGTCAAACCTAGCCTTGATCCTGGTGATTGCACAGCAAGCCTTAGCAGCACTGGGGCACCACACATCACAGAGGACTCCTTAGTCCCAGTTCTTACTACACAAGACTCCTTGCCTAGCACGTGGCATTTGGCATAGGGCCCTTACATTTCACCTTTTTTGTAACTTTCACATGAGAAAGTCTACACTGACAAGTTCATCTGCAATGACAGATTTTCCACAGTTTACTGAGCCCAGTCTCATTGTCCTCAGAAGGCTCAAGCATTCACTCCTAACATCTGCCTATGGATTTGTGTCACATCATCCCAGTAACCTTTAGTGCACCCAGGAGCACTTGTCAAAACCCAACACACCATTTGCTGACAGGCTCCAATATCTATTTCCTCCCGCGTTAAAATCCCTAATCTCGGTCACAGCTTAATAATTTGTCACTGAAAATGTAAGACAGCAGCCCAAAGAGTTAGTTTATTAGCATAGGCTTTAGTCTCTGAAACCACTATTTATTTGAAACACATAAGCGCCAAGGTATGGCCAGCCTTAGGTAAAAGATCACTGGTACATACACAGAGCAAAGTTAGGCAAGAGGCGCTACAGATACTGGGATGTGTTGACTGTTTGCTTGGATCATGGGTTTTTCACTGTTGTTGCTCCTGTTTTTATTGTGCATGACACTCATAATTCATTTGACAAGCACATGGATCCACCACTCACAGGACGTAGCTTGGGTGTGACAAAGTGAAGGTTATGTATGGTCTGTCCCTATGTAGCAGCTCTTTCCCATGCTCTCCCACTCAAGGGAGCTAATCCCAAACTGTGTGTGTGCACACATGCATGGGAGCAAGAGCTAGGTTTTAGTTACAACAATAAAATATTGATAAATAACAAAAATTATATATATATATATATATATATATATATATATTCATGATATTTTCAAAAACTGGACTAGATGAAGGAACACAGGGCTCCTGGATAGGAACAACTAAAGTAATAAAGATGTGCAAATTGTTACTGTGATTATGAGTTTTACCTCCAAGAATTCCTGTGCTTTCAGAGGTGTTGGAACCTTGGGGAAGGGGAACCAGTCTGGTAGGTATTTGGGGTACTGCCCTCAGAGGGGTTAATGGTTTTTTTCCGACTCAGGTTAGTTTCCTTAAAACGTGACTGTTACAGAAGGAGCTTTAAATTCCCTCTGGCTTCCTGTCTCACCGTGTAATCACTCCTTTTGTGCATGCTCCTACTGTTTACTGTCATGTTGTGCTTCAGCCAAGATGTCTCCAATCAAAGCCAAACAGATACAGTCACCCAATCTTCAACTCTTAGACTCTAAAGCTGAGGGTTATATAAACTCATTCTCCTCACTGAAACTCCAACCCCAGGCATGTTGCCATTAACAACATAAAACAGAAAAATGTAGATGCATATATCAACACAATGATAATCTTAAAGTCAGCACACCAATCAAAACCTAACACAGTTTCCACAAAACTGTGTGAAGTTGTTTCTCAAGATTATCTAAAAGAAAAATAACTCATGTAAGAATAATAAAATACATGAGAAAATCCAAAACACTGATAGTGGGGAGAATTGTCTTGTTCTCTAAGAAGAATTGTTGGAAATAAAAATAAATTATCTTTATATAAAAATGGACTTTAAAGGAATAAAAATAATGTTTTCAACATTAAAACTGTGACAGAAAATTGTAACTAATTTTTAAATTTTTTATTGACTCTTTGTGAATTTCACACCATGCACTCTAGTCCTACACACCTCCCTGTTCCTTAGTTTCTGCTCATAAATATTTCTATAAGCTTGTGATCGGAAATACCTTCTAAAAGTAGATACCAAAAAGTACTCTGTGTAATTAATCATGTGTAAACTGTACCTGAGTAAAGACAACTTCTGAAAAAGGAGTACCACACTGGAAAGTGAAGACAAGTAGGTCTACAAATCACCACACAATTGGATATCTATATAGATTAGTCTGGTGCTTGAAGTCTTAGCTAGAACAATAAGACAAGAAAAGAAATAAAGGGTATACAGATAGGAAAAGAGGAAGTCAAAGTATTCCTATCTGCAGATGACATGATTCTAAACGTAAGAGACCTTAAAGATGCCCACAAAAAAAATAGGCTGATAAATACTTTCATCAAAGTGGCAGGATGCAGAATTAACACAGGGAAATCAGTAGCCTTCATGTATACACACACACATGTGCACACACATATGTATGATACATGTAATAGATAGATAGATATAGATAGATATAGATAGATATAGATGTATATATATCATACTAAAAAGAAATCAGAAAAAACAATTCCATTCACAATAATCATAAAAATTTAAAATACCTGGAAATAAATATAACTAAGGAAACAAAGGACTTCTATAATAAGAGTTTTAATACAGTGAAGGAAGAAAACAAGGAAGTCACTAGAAGATGAAAAGACCTCCCAGTTCATGAATCAGCAGAATGAATACTGTTAAAATGGTCATCCTGCTTGTGGTGGTTTGAATGACAATGGCCCCCATAGGCTCATGTATTTGAATGCTTAGTTACCAGTTAGTGGAACACTTTGGGGAAGATTAGGAACTGTGGTCTTGTTGTAGTAGGTGTGGCCCTTTGGAGGAGGCACATCACTGGGAGTAGGCTTTGAGGTTTCAAAAGCCCATGTATGCCAGGCCCAGTGTCTGTAGATCAGGATGATCAACCTCAGCTACTGCTCTGGTACCATACCTGTCTACTCATACCATGATGGTCATGGACCAACCCTCTGAAACTGTTAAGCAAGCCCCCAGTTAAATGCTTTTTTTTTTCTAAGAGTTTCCTTGTTCATGGTATCTCTTCACAGCAATAGAACACTAACTAAGGCAGTACCAAAAGCAATCTATAGATTAGAATCAATGCAATTCCTATCAAAATATCAGATCGTTTCTTCACAGATGTAGGAAAAACAATCTCAAAACATATGTGGAAACACCAAAGAACAATGCATAACAAAAGGTGCCAGGAGCCAGACCCAAGAAATTAACTACTGTTCTGGGAAACCTAGTTAATACAAGGTTAAGAAAGGACGGTCTCGGGTCTCAGGTCCCAGGAACTTAAAGAACGTCTGGCATTTCCTGGGAGCCGGTTATGACAGTGGGATGATCTAGGGCAATAAGGTTATGACAGTGGGATGGTCTTATGATTCAGTAGTGAGATAGCCCTAAACAATGACCCTCACCCAAACTTCCCATTTTGCTGTGTCTTTATAACCTGCCCCCCAAATTAAAGTTTCAGAGCTTGATCAGACTTGCTTACATTCTTTGTGTCTCTTGTCCCTTCATTCTTTCACCCCCTTCCCTGGGGTCTCATCAAATCCTCGCAGGCCGGGGCAAAAAGGGGTGTCACCATGTCTGACTTCAAGTCATATGGCAGAGCATTAGCAATAAAAACAGCATGGTGCTGGGACAAAACAGACACACAGATCCATGAAATTGAATAGAGGAGTGAAATATACCCCATGGGACTACAGCTACCTGATCTTGACAAAGACACTAAAAAAAAAAAAAAAAAAAAAAAAAAAAAAAAACTGGGAAAAAGACAGAGCGACAGAGCCTTCAGCAAATAGTACTGACAAACCAGGACTATAACAGACAGAAGAGGTGGCTATATCCTTACCACTTGCCCTGTACAAAACTCACCTCCAAATGGATAAAGGGACTCATTGTATAACCTGATACCCCAAACCTGTTAGAGAAATACTCAGGGAATATGCATAGGTAAGGACCTTGTGAACAGGAGGATTCTGTGCAGGAACTAAGACCAACAATTGACAAATGGAACCTCAGGAAACTAAGGGCCTCTGCCAGCCCAAGAAAGAGGCAACTTCTTGAAGAGACAGCCTGCACAATGGAAGAAACTCTGCAGCTATACAGAGGATTAGTGTCTGGACTACACAAAGAACTCAAAGAACTAAACACCAAGGAAACAATACAACTGGAAAAAGAATGGACTATGGAACTGTACAGAAAGTTCTCAGAAGAAGAACACAAACAACTAGTAAACACTCTTGAGCACCCAAGATCCTTAGGCATCAAAAAGTGCAAAGTAAAACCACATTAAAGCCTCCATCACACCTCAATCAGAATGGCCACCAGGACCCCAAATGACAACAGATGCCATCGTGGATATGGGGGGAGGGGGATGCTTATACAGTTTTGGTGGAAGTGTAAAGGGGTGCAGCCACTTTGGAAATCAGTAGAGAGGTTACTCAAGAAACTAGAAAGAGATCCGCCATAGGACCTATCTCTACCACTCCTCGAATGTACCTAGAGGTCTTCATATGATACTAGAAAGACACTACCCTTACTCGGCTATGTTCATGGCTGCCCTATTTATTCACACTAGGAATGAAATAGAACTGACCTACATGTCCATCAGCTGACAAATGGATAATGGAAATGTGGTACCCCCACAGAATGGAATATTACTCAGCTATAAAAAAGAAAAAAAAAGAAAAGAAATATAAAAGATGATGAGCAAAGGGAAGGGTGCTGGAGAGAAGGGGAAGGAGCAGAGAAGGAAGGAGAAGGAAGGGAATGTGGAGATGAAGAAGGAAGACCCTTATTTCTGGTGAAGCCTTGCAAGCTACTTTGGGTGTTCGAAGCAAGTTCTCAAATAAATGTTCTGGAAGGAACAGCTTCACTCACTTAAAGTATATTCGCATGAAATAATAAGCTAATGATTGCTTACTTAAAGGCAGTAGACCTTTTTACATACGCTAATTGATAGCATTTGCCACTGCCAAGAGATTTAGTGCATGACTCCAGCATATACTATACACATAGACATATTTGCACGTACACGTGCATGGGCACATGCATACTCTCTTAAAGAAAGGGCCGTATGTTGTAGGACCAAGTGATCATCTGTGCTGTTTGTCTCCTCAGCCACTGCTTTTTTGGTTTGGTTTTCTATGCCAAAATACATATTTATACTAGCAGTCATTTGTTTTCTTGAATTAATTTGCTTAAGGGGGGGGGAAGTGCACAACATTTTTGCAAATATATCACACTACAAAGCATAACACCAACTCCAAAGACAAGTGGCTGCTTCAAAGACCCCCCCACATTGATTACCTCCCTTCAACATGTCCCTAGTACACAGAACTGTAAGAATCATTTCACAATGGAAAACAAGTCACCTTTTAAAAAGCTTACCAAAACAATACAGCTTTAAGGCTTTAGTGTTATATATTGTGTGTGATAAGATTAGTATATCTTTCATATTTTAAACAAACAGCTTTACTCTATGAATCTCATAACCATGTGTGGAATCAAACCCAAGTTTGATACTCTTAAAGACATAACTTGAGCACCTAAACATTGCCAGAGGTGTCTTAGTGATAAACATGACAACCTTCCCACATGGTGTTTGGTAGCCAAGATATTTGGGAAATGCAAACTCATCATCTATCTGCCTGTAGGAAGGGAGGGCTACCCGGGAGCTTTCCCCTTCCTCACAAACTTCGCGGTTAGCTGAGAACCAAGTTGGGCAGCAGATCAGAAACACAAAGCAGCGCCATTTATAGGCTGGAAGTGTATATCCAGCTCTCCCACCACACACTTGGCTTTGGATACCAGGCACCCCTAGTTAAGGTGATCACAGAGACACAGCTCTGAACAACAACGGACTGGGAACTGTCAAAGTCCTGCCTCCTAGCAGTCTAGTCTAGTTCCTCGGGGACTTTCTCAACGAGGCTCAACCTTGGCCTGGCGACAGTTGAACAGACACAGTAACTAACAGTTCGTGGTCATGCGCCTGCAATGACACACTTGCCATACAGAGTGCATCTGGGAAAATCCAAGGTGTCCAAAGATCACTCTCTTCCTGATCATTTCTGAAGACTCGTCATCTTCTAGCCTCTGTGAGAAGGAAGGACCCTGCTTCTGGAAGCTTCTTACACACTTAAACACTTCCACATGGGCCAAAGACCCCGATTGCTTTTCAGCATCAGTGCCCTTTGAGTCTAAAATGTCTTCCAGGTGCTCAAAGCTTGGTCTCAAGTTACTGGTGTTAACTGAGGAGCTAGTAGACACTGTGAGCAGTAGAACCTATCTGGAGAAAGTGGGTCCCTGGAGATGGGTTCCTGGGGTATACTATCCCTGGCCTCTTCCTATCGTGCTCTTGGCTTTGTGTTGGCTGTGATGTGAACAGCTGCCCTCCACCACCACATCCCTCCCTCTTCCATGACAATCTGACCTGCTGCATGGGGCCAAGCGGCTGCATCCTGAAGAGCAAAACAATAAACCGTAATAAATCTTTCCTCCCTTAGATGATTTCTGTCTGGTATTTGGTCACAGCACCAAAAAAAAAGTAGCAAAGACCATTACTCTCTGTAACTTATATACTTCCCTGACTAAGTGACCTATGTCCCATACAGTTCCCTCCTCCCATCTCTCTCATTCTCTTTTTAACCACAAAGTCACAGTCCAAGTCCACAGTAACCGCGGCCCAGGCCCTACTCTCACAGGCCTCTGGCCACAGTAAGTAGGGGCCAGCTTTCTTTACCTGACAGCATACAAAGTTCAACATTTCAGACAGGACGTGACTAATATGGAGGTAGTCACTCACTCCACTGTCCTTGCTTCCGTATCTACTTTCTATATCAGCCACAGTGTCCAAGATCTGTCCTCATCCTCGTAACAACTCACAGACCTGTGGCCCACAGACATGTACTATACACCACCAATGAGGCGACCAGCATTTACATACTGACAAAAAACTGGAACCCCTGATCTACCACACACTGCACCTCCTCAGAGAGGCCAGCAGCGTTCTTACCTCTCATTTCTGTGGCCGAGGAACCATTGGACCAGGCTGTCCACTTGTTCCGGTGTTTGCTGATTTCTTGCACTTTGCAGACATACTGCCCTTGATCCGCGGGCCGGAGCGTCAGGACGGAAAGCCTGTACAGCACCCCTCGGCGTTCCTCTAGCAGGCGTAGCCTCTGTTGGTTGGCAATCCGGCTGAAGTTCCCATAGTACTGAATCACCCGGAGTTTCGTCATCTTCACCATCAAGGCCTCCTGAGAGCCATTGGGGGCGAAGAACCAGCGCACGGCCAGTAAGCTGTCCTTTCGTCTCTTCTGAGAGATGTGGCAGAGGAGTGTGGCATTTTCCCCTTCAAAGTAGTCCACCACAGGCCCTGGGGACACCGTGACATTGAGAGCACCACATACCTCTGCAATGGAAGGGGGAAAGGTGAATGAAGGCCACAGCCTGGGTTCATGCAGCCAGGCCACTGCCAAAAGCCAGGGACAAGCCCCACGCTGTTGGCATCTGGATGCTCTCCAGGGCCAGAGAGGCAACGCTCTTAGCACCTTCTACACACTCCTCAGCCTCACGAGAACCAGGAGAGGCTTGGGATTCTGGAGCATCTTTTGGGGTATTGGGAGAGCCCCATGTCCCTCCGGGTTTCAGAGGCTCCTTCCTTCCTTCATCTTTTTGACTTTAGCTTGTCTGTGTGCTTCAGTTCAGACCACAGATCCTGAGTCCAAAGAAGCCACTGAGAATCCCTTCTACGGGCTTCCTGGCTCCCACATTCCTATATATGATGGTCTCATTCATACAGTGTTACAAACACTGGCCATCTGAACAGACATGTTCTCAGAAACGTTTTAATGTGCCACAAAAATTCAAATTATACATATGAATCGACTTGGAGAATATCTTGAAAACTCAGCTTATGCCTCATCTTCTCCACTAACGTCCCCAAGTTGTGCTTTTATCCCTGTTGTCCAGGCTGTGGGTCAGAGGCAAGTCTGAGATGCAGCTTCAATGGCTTGTCAACTAGGAGACTTAATCTGTCTGTCTCCCTCCCTGCTCACTTTCTTGGTGTTGGAGGTCCAGTTCTGGGCAGTAATGGCCAATCAGAGGGTTACCCTAATGCTAGTGTGCTGGAGTGACACGGGATTCTCAGTGGCTTCTTTGCACTCAGGATCTATGGTCTGAACTGAAGCACACAAGCAAGCTAAAGTTAAAAAAAAAAGGAGGGAAGGAAGGAAGGAAGGAAGGAAGGAAGGAAGGAAGGAAGGAAGGAAGGAAGGAGTGAGTCTCCGGAACCAGGAAGGATATAGGGTTCTCCCAGTACCCTAAAAGATGATTCAGAATTCCAGGCCTTCCACTACAACCTGTCCTTTGATTTCTCATTGTAAACTAATCTAGGAAAACCCACACCTACCTATAGTTCTATTCCTGAGCTTCACTGGAGATACCAGACCAGCTGAACCTAGAGAAGCTAAACACTGGTTCATTTCCCATGAACCTCTTCCCATGGTAAACCATGGGTGATATGGCACAGCCAGGCCACCTGAAGCTCATGGGAGGAGCCATGTCACATGCAGTTGTCCTCAGAGCCATTCTAACCCAGAGCTTTCTGCAGACATCCCAGGCTAGCACAGGACATCACATGTGAAGATAGAGGTGCTTTAGAGACCTAGTCAAATGCTTTCGCAAAATATCCATCGTCATAATAACAGTCACTGATTGAATGAACGGATTCATCCATTCATGAGGACAGAGTCCTAACCACTTCTTAAGAGCCTCAACTCTCACTATCTCGAAATGGAGACCAAATTCCAACCTCAGTTTCTGAGGGGATAAGCCTCGTTCAGACCAGAGCAGTTATGTTCTTGGTTATTTTAAATAACTTGGCATTTGAAATATTGTGTTTTAAGGACTGGCCTTCTTTCCTGTGACCTCCTTAGAAACCAGATGCTAAACTCAGGACCCTCCAGAATAATGTAAGAACTTTAACTCAGTTGTATCCATCAGTCCCATTTGCTGTGTGAGGTAATATTCTCAAGGGGGTTAGGACAATATGTATTGGGGAGCATTCCTCAGCACCCAGCACCATGCCGGGCTTTGGCTGATGTAATAATAGATGGAGTGGACTCCAGGAGAAAGGCTACTGGATGCTGTGCTCTGTGTGAAGTCCCCAATCCTCTTTCCAGTCATGAGGGACAGAGCCAGGCCAGGAGATACAGGAGAAATACAGGTCAATAGGCCTCTGAGAAGTCCTGCCCGCAGACCTTGAGTGCCGCTTTACATGACAAAAGGCACTCTGCACTGATTTGGTTAAGTCAAAGCTCTCTGGGATGTCCTCTGGGATTCTCTCGCTTTCCCCAGGAGCAGTATAGTTGCTGTCAGAAGTCAACCTCAATGAAGCAAAAGTGGCCCACATCTTCCGCATCTCGCCCACCTGGCTGGCACCTGGCCCTGTGGACAGCACTTCCTCCTGATGCCTGAGGCTCATCTGAGGTGCAGATAGCCTCGTGTGGGAGTTCTCTGATGAATAAGAAGGCAGCTGGGACCCCTGGCTGACCTCCATTCCATTAGCCACTGAGAACTGGACAGAAGCGAGAGCACCAAAACACTGCAGCTGGTTTACAGAATCCAGGGCCAGCCGGACCCACCCCCAAAGGCTCCCCACTGGAGCCGGAGGGGCTGGAAAGAGAGGAAATGGAAACAACATGGGTGGGATGATACCAAACCCAACCCTGCGCTCCAGACTCCTCCTGGTAACTCCACATGAAGAGGGGATTATTTATAGTGACTGAAACCTAGAGAATGTGCCAAGTGTTCCAGTCCCCATGGGAGGCCAGATTCCATCCTAGAGGCAAACTAGTACCCCTCCCCCTCCTGTCCTACTGTGGCTCAGGCTCAAAGCTCTATCTCCAAGGAACTGGGGGGGGGATGTCATCTAGGATGTTCTCTCTCCAGCAGTGTACCCTTCTGCCTTCCATCCATTTTCCTACAGATGCTCCAAACATCAGTGTCTCCCAGAGGAGTGCAAGGGTATTCATTGATGGTTGAATTGTGCACCTTAGGCTATTCCTTCTTTAAAGCTCTAACCCCTAGTCCCTCCAAATGTGGGTGTATTTGGAGGTAAAGACTAAGTTAAGTGAAATCCTTAAGGTAGACCCAGTGACAATATGAAGCAATGTGATTGATGGCCATTTAAGAAGAGATTAGAACACAGACTCCTGCAGACGAAGACTGTACAAGCAAGGAAAAGATACCATACCAGCCAAGCTGAGAGACCTAAGGACAACCAGACCCCCCTGTCACCTTGATCTCAGATTTCACCCTTTGTTAATCAATACAAGTTTGTTGTTAAAGCCACTTGGTATGGCAGCAGGCAAATGCATACAGCCCTCTTGATGAAAGGTCACTTCAACCTTTCACCTGACACACACACACACACACACACACACACGCACACACACACAAAGGTGTGTAGACATTGACGCTGGAATGGCTAAGCACCCCAGACTCTTGTCAGAAAAGCTTTGCTGAGAGTTACAGGCTCTCAGAAGTGGACTCCTCTGTCAAAGTCAGGTGCCATGGGCAGCAGCATCTGGAGTGGAAGGTTCCTTATGCCAAGTGTAGACATATAGAGGCTTGGTTTATGTGCAGACAGCTGTAGCTCAAGTCCAGCCAGGAAGGGAGAAAGTGCAGGTAGGGGACCTGACAGGCATAGGCCCAAGTTAAAGGTGCTTATTTCAATACTTGTGGAGAGAAGCTCCATTCTTTCCCATTGTATCATTGTGTCCCTGGTGGCTCAGCAGGAAGCGGGCAGGGTAAGCAATAGGAGGCAGGACAATAGAAAGCGGCTACACAGGCCAGACAAGCACGCACGACCTGTGGACAGAAAGGTACACTTCATACATGCTGGCTTAGCAAGGCAGATGTCACTCATCCGGCTTCCTCCAGCTGACATAATGTAGCCACAAGGCAAGGCTGACCCTCACTCTCTGACGTAAGAAATGGTCATAATAGTCTGAGGCAGAAGACAAGTGTTTGCCTTCTGAGCGTAGACTGCAAAGAGCTAAGGGGAGGGGTGGGGTCCACCACACCTCCACACTCGGGGTTTCTGTTTCCCTTTTGTGTCCACTGCCTCCGTTGACCTTACGGAGCTCAGAGGCCAGGGCGTGAGGCAGCTGCTGATCATGACAAGCAGGGAGAATACAACCACAAAGTCACCAGCTACGGAGAGAACATGAAGGATTTAAGAAAACCCTGGAACAAAAACAAACAAAAAGCAAGCAAGAAAGAAAGACAGTCCTGAAACAACCCTGATCCTTGTCTTGGAGTTACAGAGACCTAAGAATCTAGTCATGAGCTGAAAGCTATCTTGGAATTAGTAAAGTCAAATTTCAGCAGGCAAGAATGGCCTCCAAGAGAGAGGGTCTCACTATGCAGAGTCCCCATAGCAGGAAGAGCCAGGTGCAGGCTAGAATTGGAAAGATGGGTATCCCTATGTGAACTACATTCCACTGTGGCCCAGACTGAAACCCCTTCCTGTACACAGTCCTCTGGAGAGGACTCCTCGCCCCAGTCAAAGGCCAGTTCTTAAACAAGAAAGGTGACAATACAGAAATGGATGGCACTGATCCAAACGGAAAGACAAGCTTCCTGTAGCCATGATTCTATTCCTGCTACAAGCATGTGCTCTGATGCTCCAAAGCCCCAGGCATCCCTTGAGGACTGAGTACTGGGAGTCACATGGTCTCAGGACTGTCTAGCTGCCAGAGAAGAAGCAGTGAACACAGAAATGAAGGGTCAAGGGGCTGGTTAGAGAGCCTGGGGTTAGTGTCCTGTGATGCCCTCGCTAGAAATCTGCTTCTGTTAGGAATGGGGCACTCAGAGCCTGGGCTTCTTCACCTAGATGGTGAATAGAAAGTGATCTGTTTCATGGCTAGAGCAAGTACAGGGCTGTGGTAAGCTGTAAGTCTGTATGTGTGAACTGTGGGAAAGAGCAACAGGAAGAGACCCCACACTGCCCTGGATCGGTGTGGGGTCCATGCATATAAGAGCTGCAGGCAAGAGCTGCAGGCACACAGATGGCCCCTGGGATGTCCACTGGCGTTAGCCTTTACTGATCATTGCTTGAAAGTTTAATATATTTTGAAGAATAGCCCCTAAATTTTCATTTCACACAGGTCTCACAAGTTACACTGCTATTTGTGTTTCTGCATGAACCTCTGGCTCCTGGGGAGGAGATTCACAGTCTAACCCCTGCTTTGGCATGTGGTAAAGCCATGAAAAGGATGAACATAGACAGCTCTCTGAGAGGATAACCATGGAGCCCCAGAGTTCATGGTCTTCTCCTGAAGCAACAGCCCCAGCTTCAGGGAGTAAAGGCTTCTTTCTCTCAGGATGCAGAAATGGCCATGGCTCCGGCTCTGAACAGGCCATGAAGGTGAGCGTGGCACTATGGCCTGCCTTCCCCTCTATCTAGACATCCTCCATTCATCTCCAGGATCCAGGGACTTCTAAGTGACAGCAAAGTGGTGTCTGGTTCAAGATAGCAAATTTCTGAAGTGCACTGCTTTGCAGCACCAGGGGCTGCTGAGGAGGAGCCGTAAGCACTGAGGCCTCCAGACCTAGCCCACAAGTTGCTCACTGTGAGCCATCACCTAAAACTACCTCCAGTCCAGGGCAAACACTGCCTTGTCCAGTGACAGAGGTAGACACATGCTCAAATGAACTTCAGGCCAAGAGCAGTTCTAAAACAATTAGATGTATTCCCTCAATTTATCCTCATTGGCTGCTAATCCTCATTTTACAGCTGAGACTGAGGCCCAGAGGAGCTCAACAACTTGTTCAAGTTCACACAGCACATAGCAGAGATGAAATTCAAACCTAGGAGATCTGACTTCAAAGACGACTGGTAACCACAGCCTGGCTTTTAGTAAGTACTTAGACTGATAGTTTTCTTTTCTGTGAGATGAATGGCGGGATTGGGGGACCAATAAGCTCCCATCCTACCCTTAAATGAAGGCAAAAGACTGGGCAGGCCTTGAGTGTGGGTTTATACGTTAAGTATTAGTATGTTGGGCTTTCCCTTGCAGATGGAGAGTCATGGAGGCGGAGTTTCAGAGAGTGAATGACAGCCCCAGGTGAGGGATGACAAAGAGGAGCTACAGGGTGACCCTGGGTACATCCAGGATGGAATCTAAAGGGGTCCCCTTTTCATATCTATACCTCTATTTCTTCGTTTTTAAAATGGGGATAAAACTGCACTGCCCTTAGAGGTTGGTAGGCTGATAAACTGAGCCAATGTTTTACGCAGTATTTGGATCGATAAATACTTGATGTTCTTACTTTGAAACACCATTGTGATTAAATGAGATAGTGCACACCTGTCACCTGGGAAGGAAGAGTCACTAATATATCTATTGCTGGGAACCAAGAGGAGAAAGTTCTTCAGCGGCTGTAAGTGGGAGCCATAAAACTTCGCGCAAGCCAAAAGAGGTGGTCTCCAAAGAAGTGTGTTTGTGGGAAAGGACCCTAGTGGATGAAGCCGAGGACACCCTGTCTAACCAGATCTGACCATCTCAGAGGACTCACTAATAAGTCCTCAGTGCCCAGCGGGCTAGGAAGATCCGGTGGCTCCCACCTCATTTTCGAAGCGGCTCCAAAGATAGTTAAAGGGAAGTTGGTGCTGGCAGCAGCTGCGGGTCCCGACTACTACGGAAGACAGAAAGAAGCCCGCCGAATTGGAGCTCTGATCAGGCTGGCTTCGCCCTGAGCTCCGCGGCCTGCGGCTCCGAAGAGACCAGGAGCTGTCCCGAGAGCGGGACCCCACCGCGGGATGCCGGCAGGACCAGGGAACCGAGGAGACATGAGTCGGCGCCGCTAGGACCGCGAGGTAGGAGTTCGTCTCCAGGACCCCACGCAGCCCTGGCCTCCCCTCCCACTCGAGCCCCGGCCTCCCGCGCAGCCGCCCGCCGCGCCGCGCTTACCCGGGGCCGGACCCAGCAGCACGGCCGCCGCCAGCGCTAGGAGCCGCAGCCGCATCTTCCCGCCGCCGCCCAGCGCTGTGACCCGGGAGAGCGCCGCCGCCGCCGGGCCCGGCCCGCCCCTCGGCCTCCAGCCACAGTTCGGGCCAGCGCTGCTGGGTCCCTGGGTCTGTGCCGAGCTGGGGGAGCGGCCTCTCCATCCTCGGCCAGCCCATGGTGTCCCCTTTCACCACGCCCACGTCTCAGATGAGAAAACTGAGGTGACCCTGGAGATTCACGACGTACAGCGCTAAGGCGTCCAGGAAGACGTTATGATTTCCCGGAGGCCTTTAGATCTCCTTGTTCCCAACTCGGTTATTCCTAAGAGAGATCCAGGCACTTAAGGACTGGGTTCATCTACAAACACACTCCCACGGAGCCTCAGCAGCTGAGAGAGAAACAACTTTCCACTGCTGCCTTGAACTTGACGAAGAAGATGGGGGCTGGGTGAGAATCCCTGGAAAGTTAAAGGATTCACACAGAAGAGTTAAACTTTCTAGGTGAGAGCCTGGAATGTCTGTAACCTCCACGTGCCTCTGAGTCTTCCAATTGTTGCTCTGTTGCAAGGCAATGGTCCCATCCTTCCCGGGTTGTTTACCAAATCAGGCTGAAGTTTGACACCCAATGCCTAATGGTGAACATCAACAGTCATTTTGTGCGTTTTATTTGGGGTTCCTTTGTGTGTGGCCGGATGGGGGCTCTGAAAAAAAGAAGCAGTCAAGTAGGCCTTTGTTAAAAGTGGTTCTTGGAAGTGGGAAGAGGAGAGGAAGAGGAGTGAGAGTGGGAAGAGGAGGAGGGAGAGGAGGCAGAGAGGAGAAGCAGAAGCCCCACATCCTTCCACTTCAAGGGCCTGCGGAAGACTGGGGGAGGTGTGGAGCAAAGCAAGAGAGGTACTGTCAGTGGGTACTGACCCAGCCAATGAGTACTAATCCCGGGGTAGCTTCAGGATGGATTATCCACTCTTCCTGGTCATGGCAATGGGCTTGCCCTTTGGGACCTGCCACCAGGGAGATCCTTCCAGGGAGCAGAGCTTCCCAGGGACTAGACTTACCACCAGGAAAGCCAGGATGGAAACAGCAGCTTCCCCACTGAGCCAGGCCTGTAGAAGCTGCGCTGCTGGGTCAGGCACCAGGTTTAGTGACACATGTGTGCCACCTCAACTACAAAGGAGGCAGAGGTTTGCCAGTGTAGGCAACTTAACAAGAACTTTTCTACCTTGAGCTCCCCCTCCCACAAAGGATGATGATGCCGCTCAGTGGTGCAATGCTTGCTAGCATGTGTCAGACCTTGAGTTTGATCTTCAGTAACACACATGATACACACACACACACACACACACACACACACACGGCAAGGAGACAGAGTTTAGGGTCAAACTGAGTCCTACAGTCCAAGAATGCAAACATCCTTCCATCCTTCCAAGACTTCCATAAAACACCACAGGCACTACTTTGTATGCATGCATAAGCCAGTGACCTATTTAATTCCTTCTGTAAGGCCCCAGGTTGAATAAACTAAGGTTCAAAGTGGACCTAAAGCATGCCCAGGATTCTATGGACACATGGTTCTCTCTCTCTCTCTCTCTCTCTCTCTCTCTCTTTGTGTGTGTGTGTGTGTGTGTGTGTGTGCCCATGGATTCATACACAGAGACTAGGACATTACCATCACCTGTCAAAATAGGGCCACCAGCTGGGACCCAGGTTTCAACACTTCCCTGTGGGGGACATTTCATAGTCAAACTATATCAATGAGTGTTACTTTAGTGCCAAGGACACTGCAGGCTAACTGGACACAACAATCTGGTCCAGTTCCTAGGAGGCAGAAAAGGGGAACCCTAGATCAAAAGACTCTGAGCAAGGGAGTTAGAATAAAGCATATAGGCCTGGAACAGGCCACCTATGTAACTGACCAGGGGACAATGTGCCTCTGATCACGGGTTTTCAAATGTAAGACAAAGCACCTCAGGCCAGTCCTAGCACTTCCAATGAATAAAACAATCACCGAGAAAACGATACAAGAGATGCATGAAATATAGGCAGTTAAAAAGACTCAGTGTATGGTGGATCCAAAATAATTGCTGAAAAAGATATTACTGACAGTATTGGAAAAATTTGCATGCAGACATACTGTACACTACATGAGTGTTATTCCCTGGATATGGTTCCGAAGATAACGTGTTGATGTTGGCACTTGAGGTTTGGCGTTAACAGACATGACAAACTACTCTTAAATAAACAAATAATTGAAGTGAAAGTAAGTATCTGTAACATGTACTCTAAAGTGAGTGTAGAAAGACACTCATGCAGAGAAGGGCCCAACAAGGAGAAGACACACTAGGTGAGCAGCACACAGACTTTATTGTACTATCATTGCAACTTTTGTTGTTTTTCAGAATAAAATCTAGACATGAACATTTGTTTATGGCCAGTGTGGTGGCCTGTGCCTGTGGTGCCAGCTACTTGGGAGGCTGAAGCAGGAGGATTGCTTGAGTAGATTAGTTCAAGGACAGCCTCAACAATAGCAGATCTCATCTTTAAAAAAAAAAAAAAGACTTTCGGTCTGGGCCCAAGCATAGAGTAGGTCACTGGCAGCAGCTCTGTACCCAACCCCAGAAAACCAAGAGAAAGAGGGCCTCCCAGGAGCTTGAACTCAGGCAGCATCCCAGGTAAAAATGAATCACCCGTGATGTCTGCTGTTAGAAGTTCTAATCCAGATGCTGGCCTCCGAACTTATACTACTCAGACCTTTGAAGAGCCACTGACAAGAACATCAAACAGCTAGAGATTGACATCACTAATCTGAAGAAATCCCTCGTTTCACTGTCTGAAGAGACCTCCTAAAACCTCAAAGATCCTTATTGGACTTGATTTACTCTATTACAATAGAAAAGCCTGTGTACAGCTCTTTACTGTGTACAGCCCTTAAAGAAGAAGGTTGCCTTTACATAGACAAGACAAGGAGGGTTAAAGAGAGCATGAAATAGGTCAGTGAAGGCCCTAAGAAAAATCAGAGAGAGAAAGATACAGATGAGTGCTGGTACAAGAATTGGTTTTCAGCCTCTCCAAGGTTGTCAACCCTATTTCCTCACATCTTGGGACCATTATTTGGGTTCTTTTTGCTTTTTTCTGCTGGTCCCTGGCCCTCAAATAGGCGGACTAACTCTGTGATACAACAGATAAATAATTTGGTAGCAAAACCTACTCAGATACATTATCATAAGTTAGCTATGGAGGATCACGAGACTCAAGATGAGGTTGTTACTTTATACAGGGTGTTTCCAAAACCCATCTCCACCCAATCTAAAAGGGGGGACTTCTGCCCCTAGACCAAGCAGAGTGGGGTTACCCAGAACCCCCTCTGACAGGCAATCTGAATTCTTGCTTAGGCTGCAAGGCTAAGCACTGCAAGGGAATATAAATAAAAGATAAAAATATCTATCTGGGTTCCCTGAGGGACAAGCCTGACTGCATAAGGGTTGATGTCAAAAGTGTCCCCACTCCAGGAAAAAGACATGGGGATGGGTATGGCCCTCATGCCTCACTGGACAACGACAGGGGGACTGGAGCCATTACAAGGTCCCCTTCAAATACTGGAGGTCAGGCCTCTATCCCCACCTTTGCAAGTTTAGAATTGCCACAGCCCTTCTATACTTTGAGAAGGGAGGAGATGTCAGGGGCAGCCCTGCTTACACATTGTAGGCCTAAAATCAGCCATAGGCCTAAAATCAGCAATAGGCCTGTCATACACGTATACTATCACCAAGTCTTGGGTCTCAGTGGAAAAACATTGAAACAGATGGCTATAAGCTAATGTAAACAGGCAGCTTTTATGGAAAGTTACAAGCCTGAGTAGTCATAGACCTTGCAAATAGGTAGCCTTGGCAGACAATGCCAACTTCAATAAGGACAAGCAAGTCATAGGCAGAGTCATAGTGACCTGTCCCCTGAACCTCCACCCAGCCGATACCCTGTTCTGAAGATATCTGTATTCCCCCTGAACACCCACACCCCAGTGTCATTCCCTTCCCCATATCCTGCCTTTCTGTGTTTATAACCCCTATGTGAATGAATTACGATTTGAGAAAAATAAATTATAAAAAAAAACCCAACAAACACAAATAGTCAAAGAACAAGCAAGGCAATAAACAAAATTCTGTGAATAAATAAATAAATAAATAAATAAAAATGTTTGTGCTAGGGAGATAGCTCAGAGGATCTGGGGCCAGCCCTGTAAGTCGGAAAGCTGAAATACTGATCTCTAGGACCCTATAAAAGCCAACAGGGTGGAAGCCCACTGTAGTCTGTAAAACTACTGCAAGGTGGGCAGAGACAGGAAATCGCTGGAAAAAGCTAATGAGCCAAAACTGGCAGAGAAGGCAGAGAAGAAAAACTTCAGGTTCTACACAAGGCTGGCTTCAATATACAATGGAAAGAATGACTGAGGAAGAC
Source organism: Grammomys surdaster (assembly GCF_004785775.1). Lineage (NCBI taxonomy): Eukaryota > Metazoa > Chordata > Mammalia > Rodentia > Muridae > Grammomys > Grammomys surdaster. The sequence goes on from NW_021620620.1 coordinate 3,916,653, forward strand.
AATGATGTCACCATTGAGCCTACACACACACACACACACACACACACGTATATGTATACATACATATGTATATATATATGTATGTGTATACATACATATATATATACATATATAAATATATGTGCACCCTCATATGTGTGTCACATGTAAACAAAACTCACACATATGCGCCACACACATACATACACACGAAAATGCTTACAGACTATTTAGGATATTCTCCCCTTTATTTTATTGATAGTTGGTTATAAGCATCCTATACTCTTCTAAGATATCATGCAAATTTCCATAGGTCAGTTATCACATGCTGCCATTGAGGACTCAATCCTCCCTCCAATTTCAGAGATATTATCACACAATAGATGACTTAGGTTTTGTACATCCAAAATGTGCACTTGACTATCATAAAGTTCCTGTCTTAGCCTCCTAATAGTTAGAAAACAGAAAACTGAGACATCTCACCACGTCTGACATAGTGGTGCACACTTGCTGAGGCGGAGTTCTGAGTATCCATATGTAGAAGTGAAGACTATCAGCTTGGAGCAGTTCCAGACCAAAAGGCTTATGGAAGCAACAGAGGTCAAAGAAGGAAGGCAGGATGCCCAATGGAGTTGTGTACTTGGAAGCCATCAGCTCCCTGCTGGAAGTGACAGCCTCAGTATCCAGAACACCCTTGGCTGTGTTCAACCCTAATCTCACCTAAGAGGCAAGCCAGTTCCACACGCCATCATATAAAATTAATGTTGTTAGTTTGGGCTTCTTGTTACTATAGTTGTGTGTGTTTGATGTATGAGCCTGTTGGTTTGTAGTTGTGGCTATAAAGTCGGATGTCGGTGCTGGTGTTGCTTTAACCATGTCAACAGCAATAACTTGAGTCAGCACAGTTTTAGGAAGTGTGTTCTTGACCCTAAGAAAGGACAAAACTTGAGGACACTCAACACTGCTCTGGGAATTCTAATAGACCACTTATGTTCGTCTTGCGGGACTGACAATAACCAGGAGCATGCATGTCCTTTCCTTTCCTTTTTATTTCTTTTTTCATTCTTCTGGTGTCAAAACCCAACGAGCCCTCTTCCAAGGAACTTGGCCACTCCAAACCAAGTGGCTGGTCTGACTCTCCTAAGGTATGTATGGATGGTTTGCTGCTGCCGGCTCTTGTCACTGACTGTATTCTCTAGTCTGCCTCTTCAGACACTTCTTACCTCCACCTTAACTAACCATCCATCTCTCTGAGACCACTTAGTAAGTGTCCTGTCCCCCTGCTATGCCCTTCAGGGCCCCCACCACCTTAGTAAGGGCAATTCTGCTTACTATGACACTACTTTGCACCTCTCCAGCTGTTTTATCCTCCACCTGCTCTGACCACTTGTCTCTCTCTCTCTCCTTCTACTGGGTGTCACTGTGGAGCTCCCTGCTTTGTCTATTTTTACTACAAAAGCCACACCGGTGTGCCAGGAAGCTTCTTCTTGCCTTACTAGGCCCCCATCACTCAGGAAGGCACATCTCTCTTCTGTGACTTGAGACATTTCTCTCTGACAAGTTTATCAGTCCTGTTGGGGGTCACCCTAATTGAAATTCTTGTTACCACAACACTTACGTCTTCTGCTCCCTCATGGCTCCTCTCAGCTTTTTCTGGGGACTTCCTCACCTCCCCCTAGGATCTGCCTACAGGCTTCTGGGTTTGTGACCTTTCCTTGTCTGCTTCCCCTCCAAGCTACCTGCTTTATCTTTTCTGTCCCCTCTCGGGTTCATTCTTTGCAAGTTTCCTTGACTGTTCCTAGGAGCTGCCAGGTAAGTCCCACAATTTCTCTATGTCCTTGTGGCTTCTGCAATATTGGAGCCCTCACTAGGGTGGAGAGTTCCATCTCCCTAGGATGAAGATTGTTCCTTCTTGTCCTTTTGACTACACTGATCTTTCTTTTAGCTGACTAACCCTCCCTATAGCCTGGTTCCATTTGTGACCCTTCTTCCCTTTCTCCTTGGACTCAATTTCTTTCTTGGAGCCAGAGCTTTTCTTAAAGCCTTGCTGTCTTGCTGAAAACAGACTTGGCCTCAGTGTAGCTTGCTGGCTAAAGACAGCACACTCAGAGTTACAAAGTGTCCTGAATTCTAACAACTTCTGCCACTGTGTGAACAAAGGATCCCAAATTCTTTTATCTCTAAGTTGTTACAGCTTTCCACTCTAAAATCTCTTATTTGTCTAAAATCTATAATTTTTCCGTGTTCTGCTCTCAAGAAATTCTTTAAGACTACTGTGCAAACTCTGTCTCAGGATTGATTTGTAAGTTCATTGGGTATGGTTAAAGAATCCGTAAAATCTGTAAGTAACAAAGTTTGACTTTAAACTTATAGCAAAAGGTTTATAGTTGAAGCCTATACATAGGAATTTTAATTTGCTACGACATCCTATATATATGATTCAACTCTCATCTAGAATATACTGTATTTGTAACTTAGATTTGACTCTTGTTTAGGAAAACAGTAACCATGGGTTTCTCCTCCATCTTGGCTGGTGACCTTCAAGAAGTAGGCAGCCACATGATTGGCAGCCATCTTTACTAAGGTTGAAGAGTATATACCATGTGACCTCACCATCTTAAGATGATGCTGTCAGAGACCTCTGCCCTCAACGACACAGAAGAACCTAGGGTGATTGTCCAGGTAGCCAACAAGTCTCTGTCATTTTTAATAGATTCAGAAGCTGCTTAGTCTGCACTTCCTGCTTATTCAGGTGAAATTTATCCTACTCTGATCTATGATGATGGTGATGACTAGGCTAGTGACAAATGTATCAGTTTAACATTGGAGACCAAGGCTTCAGCAGCCTTCAAGGTTCTCTTCCTGTGTAAGAATGAGGTCACAAACCTCATTTCCCTAGGCCTCCAGATGAGAAAGACAGTTTTTCTTGCCACCTGATTCTAAAAAGACATAAACTCACAAGACAGGTTTCAAAGTAACTTTTTGCTTTCACTTATTGAAATGAATTTGCGTTATAATAACTGCTGTCATCAATCAACCTCCTGTGTCTCATGGTAAATAATTGAATTTTAAAAAGCGATTTAAGGTCTATAAAAACATGAAAAATGTTTCAAATTTCTTTCCCTTCCTATGCTATTGTTATACTGTGACTTCTGAAGTTCAGAGTTTAACATTAATCAGTGGAGTTCTGAGAAGCTGTTAGACCATCTCTAGTAAGGACTAACTACAATTATTATAGTCACAAGCTCCAGATTTTAAATTCCCTTTGGTTGTCTTCTATGTGTAGACTTAAAAGTCCCTCTCATTGTGCTAAAAACATGTCTATATACACCTAGTCTTCTGGATAGAGAATGAAGTATTAATGCTTTCAACCAAAACTATTTGGGGGTTCCAAAGCTTTTACTATAACTCAAATATGTGAATCTGCTGCCCATTCTACAATGTGGATTTCAGTACAGATTACCAGCAGTGGTAATGCTAGCATCCAAAACTTACCTGTTTTATAAGCTTCAGGGCATCTATCAACTGGAATCCCCCTCTCATGGGTCAAATGAACTCCAGATAAGTTCTATCAATCAACACAACCGGTTTTCCAACCTGCCTATTCCTGAAATTGAGGTCTAGTCCCTTTTCCTGGTCTTGAGACTCCCCTATCCCAACTACTAGGACCATGAGGCTAAAAGTTTCAAATGTACACCTGAAACTTTTCCCTAAACTCCCTTTTTTCTGCCCCTAATATATATCTATTCCAGCAGATTTCTAATCAGTTAAAGACTACAAACTTCCCCAACTGCTGCCTGCATATCCCTAGCCCCAGAGGGTCCTGCAGAGTCTGGGTAGTGAGTAAAACAGCCTGCTCTTCCTGGACTTGGCCAACATTTCAGTTTTTTGGGTCCCCAACAACAATGTGCCAGTGTCAGCAGGAAGTAGTCATAGAAGATTTTATCAACCCCTATCATTCATATGATCAAGAAATCTGGGATATTAAGTGTTTGAGGTGTTTATTTACATATCAAGGAGGCATCCAGCTTCTCCCAGCATCCCTCAGTCCCTACCTGTTACAGGCTATGGCTGGCATACTGCGCCCTCTGTCCTAAACTCACCAGCGCAAGCTAGGCTGACCTTACCCCAGAGGCTCTTCCTTATATAACCCAAACATTTTGGCTACCTGCCCCCCTTTGTACCTTTGGCCTCTTGGCTGCTGCACCTGATTCCTTCTATTCTGCTTCCCTTCCCCTCCCCCTCCCCCCACATGGCCCAGCTCAGCCTAATCATGTCTACTCTGGACTCTCCCAGATGTCCCTGTCCATGCTTTATGTTCTTCCTTTATCTACAATAAACTTTTTCCTCTACCATACCGGGAAACAGTCATGTTCTTTCCTTTTCTCTTTCTTCTTTTTTTCATTCAGTTTGTTTCTTCTGAGGCCTACCTTCCTCTTGGGTTATAGATGCCCACTGTGGTAGTTTAAATGGAAATGGCCCTATAGGCTCATAGAGATGGGCACTATTGGGAGGTGTGGACATGTTGGCGTAGGTACAGCATTGTTGGAAGAAATGTCACTGGGAGTGGACTTTGAGGACTTGAAGTTCAAGCCAGGCCTAGTTAGTGTGTGTCATTCTCTTCCTGCTGCCTGCAGATCCAGATGTAGAACTCAGATACCACCCTAGCACCATGTCTGCCTGCATGCCACTATGCATCTGGCCATGACAATAAGGGACTAAACCTCTGAACCATAAGCCCGTCCCAATTAAATACTTTATAAGAGTTGTAGTGGGTGTCTCTTCACAGCAATAGAAACCCCCAAACTAGGATAGTATCCTCCTCAGTAGTGTAGACTTTACATGCTTCTGCAAGGCCAGTGTATTAAAGAACTGATCCAAAGGTCAGCATTGTAATGTAGTGGGACCTGTAAGACTACAAGGTCAGGGAATGGCTCAGAAAGTAAAGTGCTTGCAATGCAATCACAGCATCTTAGTTTGATTACCAGCACCCATGTGAAAAGCTGGGCATGGTAGTGTAAACTTAAGATTTCAGATCTAAGAAGGTAGAAATAGGAGAATCAGTAAGCCCCAGGTCCCAGTAAGAAATGCTGTCTCAGAAAATAAAGCAACAAACAAGAAGTAAGGGGTCCTGAGGAAAGGTATCTAAGGTTGACCTCTGACCTCCACAGTCACACCCACCCATGTACATACTCATAAACATGCACACCCACCCACTTATACTATATACAACATGAGAGAGAGAGAGAGAGAGAGAGAGAGAGAGAGAGAGAGAGAGAGAGGAGATTTTATTAGATCCCTGAGTGTGTGTCCTTACTGGAGTTCTGAGATTTAGTTTTCTTCTTTTCTCTTTTTCCTACACAGATACCAGACAAACAAGTTTCTTTTGCTATATGTCCACACCAGCATAGTGATCTGTCCCACCAGCCTAAAAGCAACAGAACCAAGCAATGTAATTGACTAAAATGTTCAAAACTGTGAGGAAGGGTGTGGCTTGGTTTCTGCCCCTGGAGCAGAGCCACTAGAGTGTGGATCTTCTTGAGTGTGGTGGTTGCTGTATGGGTAAGGCTTGTTTGTACATATTTTACTTTATGTTCCTCCTTCAGAAAATGTTCTCTCTGCTAATGACTCCATGATAATCTGAAACAGCACAATTCCAGGAAACAAAAATGTGTCTGGCATTCCTCAGCAAAATGTTAACACGGTGACCTTCAAGACAGGGCTAAAGGCTGTGGGAAAGAACTCTGAAAACATGAGCTCAGGAATACATAAATCTATATAAGAGCTGCTCTTTACAGGATTTCTCAACTGTGCAAAATGTAAGAATGAAGATCTCTGAGTTCAAGGTCTGTCTACAGAGCAAGTTCCAGGACAGTCAAGCTTAGGAAGTGAAAGAGTTGGAAAAACAGAAAGCTGGTGATAATGTAATAGAACAAGGGGGCCATGTTCCAGTCCCAGCAAACATCAGAACTTGGCAGTTTCGGCCATGTGGCCCTGTCTTTAGGGTCAAGGGGTTAAGGTTATAAACTGATATTCACGGAATAGTCAAAAGGAAACCTTGGGTAAATGATTAAATTGATAAGCAAATCCAAAAAAAGTACCTTATAAAAAATAAAGGCATCAGCTTAAGTCTGCAAGAGAGAATTATCTCAGGCAGAGAGCTATCTTGAGCAGAGAGCTATCCCAAGCAGACTTCAGAGCTATAAGCTTGCAGTCCTTCATTGACTCTGAATCATTTCTTCCACCACTTCCAAACACCCCTTCCTCAAGATGAGGTAGGTCCTCAGCAGTTTTCAAAACTGGATTACCCCAGATATTTGTTATAGTAAGAGAAAGCTAACAATACTTTCCATTCTGGAAAGGAGCATAGCTGACTAATACATGTGGCCTTTCTCTATACAGCTTTATGCCTTCACTTCCCCTTGTAAGGGCACCAGTTACACTGAATTAAGACCCCTTGCTGATCCACAATGGTGGTTGTGCTTATTATCATGTTTATTAAGATATAATCCATATGCCATAGAATTTAATTTTTAAGTGTACAATTGAGTGCCTTGTTACAGTTACAAAGCTTTGCACTCATTTCTAATTTTGAAATGTGTTTATCACTCTGAGAAGAAACACTGCAAAAGTTAGTGTCGTTCCCACTCCCATGCATCCTCTTGGCTGAATGCTTGGCAATTTCTAATATGCTTACTGTCTCTGTAAATGCACATATTTTGAATATTTAATATGTACAGAGTTGCACATAAGGTAGCCTTTGTGGCTGGCTTTTTTCACATTGCATAGGGTTTTCAAGTTTCATTTATTTATATGGTAGATCAGTACACATTTTATAGCTGAATAATATCCAATTGTGTAAATATATACTGTATGTTTTATCTGTTCACCATTTGGTGGACATGGTTATTTTCACATTTTTATACTGAGTAATGTTGCTTCTGAATATTCACATAATAAATTTCCATGTACAAAAGTTTTCAAGTCTCAAATTTTACACCTATGATTTTATAACTATAGGTATAACTATCTGAGTTTTATAGTTTTAGCTTATATGTTAATGTCTTTCCCATTCTCTCTCTTTTTCTCTTTTCTTTCTCTTCTCTCTGTGTGCATATATTTTTATAGCATGGTAGGAATTCAACTCCATTCTGTGTTTTAAAGATTTATTTTTATGTGCATGTGTGTGTACCTGAGTGTATGTATATGCACTATGTTTGTTCAGATGCTCATGGAGGCCAGAATGAAGCATCAGGTCCCCTGGAGTTAAAGGCAGTTGTAAGTCGCCATGAGAGTTCTGAGAACCTGGGTCCTCTACATGAACAATAAGTGCTCTTAACTGCTAAGCCATCTCTCCAGCTCCTCAATTCTACTCCTTGCCTTCAGATATCTAGTTGTCTGGCTTCATTTGCTGGAAAGATTAATTTTAGCCAATTGAATTGCCTTGCTTGGTGTCCGTATCTGAAAAGCAATTGATCACAAATACAGGGGATCACTGGCTATTGCTTATCATGTTTGTATAATATTTTTGCAGCAAGACTGGAGTCTAGTAGGAAAGGGTTTTAATACAGATTTAAGCACAAGAATTATAAAAAATAGAGAGACATGAAGAGCAGAGAAGTGTGTGGCCTAGAGCGAGTGCAGGCTCAATATGTCCTCTTCATATTTATTGAATCATGGGATTGTTCTTTCAATATGATTGCCAGAAGTCATATTTTTAGCTATCCTTACCAAAAGATAACTGAAACTCAGTCAAGGTGAATTATACTTTTAAACTTGGTTAAATTTGATGACCATGTGTGTGTGAGAGAGATTAATACATCATTTGCCTTTTAATGCCATCCTTGCTAGGCTTTATTATTATCGGCTTCATGCAAGAAATGAGATCTATTCTCCACAAATGTTTGTGGTCCCTTGAAAACTAGGGAAGGGTTTTTCATCTGGTACTAGCCTTATGTGGAGGTCCCAGAAAAGTGATATTTAAACCACAACTGAATGTCCAATGCTGTTGAGCTAAAGATGTTTTAGAAGCCAGTCACTGTGAGAAGCATAATTTTACCCTCTCTCCCATGCACATCATCCAAAGAGCTCCTTCCAGATTTGCTTACCTGAGATTCCCATCATCCTTCATTTGCCCAGCATCCTCTTCATCTCTTCTCTGTTCTTCAGCTGGCATTTAATCTAATCTAAAATCAGCACAGCCAGCGGGACTAGACATGTATGCCTTCCCAGGTACCTTCATCTGTCTTTCAATTCAAGCTGGATTCCTGGTGGTATGGTTAGAATACAGTTTGTAGCCAAGCTACACACAGCACCCATGAGACCTTGATGAAGTCTTGGGTCACTCAGCAACAAAAGAGAACTAAGGCTAGGAACCACATCTTGTGGGGCTGTAGAGAATGTACATGACTTAGTATGGATAGAGCTATGACATCAACACGAAGTCTTTACACAAAGTCTTGAGAGTATCAGAGCTCATGTAAACATGCCTTTGAAGGGTGGAACTCTAGACTTGAGCTACTGTATCTGACCTTAGTATCACCATCTACTGAATTTCACATAAAAATATTCCTTTCTCATTAGTGTTTCTAGCTCAACAGTCTCTTCTTTCCTTAGAGTGTGCTTAGAGTCTACCTACTGAGTCCCCTCCTACGCCCAATAGCTGACTACAGACAACATGGATCCTGCAGCATCTTTCAAAGCACATTCAGACTGCCTTTTTAAATGGATGATATCCTCATGCCTGATTCTCTGAACCCATAGAGGGGCTAGAGGGGCTACATCCTACGTGAGGCCCATGGAACACACCATGGTCTCAGGTAATCATACACAGTAGGTAATGATAACTTATCTCCACTCTTAAGTTTCACCCTTTGGCATCCCACACCTTTCAAACCAGCACCCTTCTAGATACTTCTCAAGCTTACTATTCAGCATCCAAATGAATCTCCTCCTCTTTCCTCAACCCCAACTCCATTCTTTTAGCTCTAACATTCACCACCACACACCCAAAGAAAATGCCAGGTCACCTCCCTCAGTGGATACTAGCCAGGTACCATAGTCACCACCTTCTGAATTTCACTTGAATTCCCCCAGCTGTCAGACTCCATGGACCCCTTGTCCCCAGCCAAACTGCTCATCTCTTTCCTCCACCATGTTCACTGGTGTCGTTCACAAATGCAGTCTGACTTGTTGAACATTCAAGGACTCCTTGATAGTTCCAAGGGGTGAGAACTCAGGTTCTGTGACTTGTTCTCGAAAGCCCTGCTTGACTACCATCTGCATGCAACAGAACACAAGCTTATTTCCATGTCAGTTTTTTTTCTTTCTTTTCACCCCTCTCTGCCTCAGTTCTTGATTTCTCTGGCTTCATCTTCAATTTCTCTCTCTCCCCCTCCACTGGTTATTTTCATTAGAATATACACACTTACTTCCATTCTCAGTTTCCTTTTGGTCCATCATTTCTTTGCCACCAAGGTAGTTTCAAACTTGCCCCTAGAGATTTGTCTCATGGCTAAACCTGACCAGTGCCCATCTGACCTCTGCTCTTCTCAGCCACTGAGCCTGCTTCATAAAACCCAAAGGAAATGGTAGCTTCATCCTCAGCTCACCCAACTTCCCTAGCAGTTGGCGCTGCTCCCCTTGTCTGAGAACCACATTTCCTTACATCAGTTGGCTCAGAAGAATAACCCTATGAAGTATCCCCTCCCCATTTCTTGGTCTTTTTGTTCCAAGCTGAGCTATCTTCCCGGACTACTCAGTTCTATTTCCCAGCCCATCCTGTCCAACTCCACTCCAGCTCCCTAGAGTTTCATCCGCTTCTGTTGGAATTCTGTTAGCCTCCTCATTTATGGTTCTGAGTCAGACTTGTCTCCTGGTCTAACTCAGAAACCACTTCACAGTCAACATCACTGCTTGATCTTACCTTTAGTGTTTAAGATTCTCATGTCCCAGGTGACCAGTATCTCAGAACTACGTCCACATGCAAACCATGCACATGCAGAGACATGCTCATGTAAGGCACACACATGTGGATGCTCACAAACACATTCACACCCACCCACATGTGCACATATGTCCACATTAAACATACTGCAATCTTCCACCAGGTAGCAAGTATTATTTCCTATCAACTGACGACTCTATCTTGGCACACACTTTCCTTTGTCCTCAAGACCTTCATACTTGATTCCTCAAATACATCTTGAATGAAATCATTCCTCTCGTCCCAACTAGATCATCATCATCCTTGGCCTAGACTCTTGCCTAGCTTACAAATCTCCCCGCCTCTTTTTCCTTTTGCTACGTTCCCGATTCTTACATTCATTCAACAGTGTGCTTTTAAAGACGTGGGCTGATCTTGTCACTTGCTTCCTTAAACCAGCACATGGAATGAGGTGTAAGCTAAGGTTACATGGTGGAGAAAAATCCAGAGAAGAGCAACATGTTGGCCAGAAGATAGGGAAGAACTTCATCCCACTTGAGTATGTGTGCCAAAGCTCTAAGGTTTGAAATCTTAACACTTTAAGAGACGCCAGTGTAGCCAGAGCATAGCCAGAGAAGCAGATAGTGCCGAGGCAGTGTCCTGCAGGTCAGGGAAAAGATTTTTGCAATTATTTTAATCAGTTCACCCACTGGCCATATGGTTTCCTAAACCATACCCACCTCTGTTTTCATTTCTTTGATCCTCTTCTTTCTCCTGTCCATAGTCTGTGTCTGCCACATGGTAGGTGCTATGTCTTCACTGAAAGCATGAAGAGCATTACCTCCATCGCTGCTGCAGGCTCAAGTGGATGGCAGGTGTCTGTACATACTGAGTCATTCTACCTCCAAAGGCCCTCGTTTTCCCTAGCTCATGCGTTCTTAACCAGGAGCAATCTTACCACTGTGGCACAGCTACTACCTGTGTGTATCTTTTATTGTCATAGGAGGGAATACCCATGGCCTCCTCAAAGAACCATTTAACTCAGTGTCAGCAATGCTGTCTTTGCAAACCCTCATAGTATTCTGTCTGGCCTATTTGGTGTATGAGCACCTTCTGACCAAATGGCTTATCTTAGAGCCCCTCTTCTTGGGTCCTTGAACCTTCCGAATGAGATTAACGCTTTGCTTTACGACTTACTTTGTCGTGTGCACCATGGAGCTTGCGTACAGGTTGAGCATCCCCACTCCCAGGAACACAAACACAAGCTGTGACCAGCTGCCAGTCTGAAGCCTTCTAAGTACTGGCATATGTCAGAAGCAGAAGATTTCACACTTGATCCCACATACTGAGGATTGAGCACAGTGAAAAACAGGCACTGTGAAGATGTTAGGTAGAATCCCTTCTGGGTAAACATATAGGGCATGTATGAGATCAATGGATTTTGTTTACATTTAGATCATATTCCCAATATGTCTCATTGTGCATATGCAAGTAGTCCAGCTTCTGGAAGAGTGTGAAATGACTGGACTCCAGGTATTTCTATTAAGGGTTACTCAACTCACACAGGCTCCCTCAGCCATATTCCTAACCCAGTGACCCTGGCTGAGGTCTTTGTTTGCTCCCCTCGGCTCTCTGTAATGGTTAGGAAGAGGGTGTGGACCAGATTGATAACATTTGAAATGTGTTTGAATGGACAGGAAAGAAGGACTTCCCAAGCACCAGTTTCTATGAAGCTGCATGGCTCACCTACACAGCCACCCACTTACAAACCCAACCTGGTAGCATGGTTCACTCAAGACATTGGGTACCATTTTGTCTTATTCAAGTTTAATCCCAACAACATAAGACATAGATTTAGGGCATATGACAGATTCCTAACAATGAAAAAAATAGAGCCGAAGCTTCATTTGCAGTTGGCTCCCCTGTGAGTCACTTGTACTTGAACAGCAAGTGTGGACTGCTGCTGATCCTTCAGCAAAAATACAAATCCCTGTGGCCACACACTTGCCTGGTTCCCATCTTGCATCCACCATCAGGAACTCTTGAAGCCCTCTTCTTTGGATTCGGGTTTTGAAATGGACTCTAGTGGAAATGCTCCGCCTTGGGGAAAGGCTCCCACTCCGCCCACCTTTGCTGCTCCACATGCCACATGGATGGCTTTCCCCCCACCACCCTGGTCCTCTCCCCCTGCTCTGGTGGCTCTGGTCCGGCTGGCTGGAAAAGGAGCAGCAATCCAAAATGATGGAGGGAGGGCGGGCAGCTCACCTCCGATCTCTACTTTCCCTGTTGCTGCAGTGGCTGTTGTTTCTGCTGCTGTTGCGGTGGCGGCGGCTGCTGCCTCTGCTGCTGCCTCTGCTGCTGCTTCTGTGACTGTGGCTGTGGCTGTGGCTGTGGCTGTGGCTGAGTCTGCGGCTGCGGCTGTGGCTGCTGCTGCGACGGCTGCTGCTGCTGCTGCTGCTGCTGCTGCTGCTGCTGCCGGGGAAGCACCTTGGTTTGGAGCCTGGTACATTCACTACTGTCCGAAGGGCTCTGCTCCTCCTCTACAGGCTGCTGGTCCTGCCTTTGATCCCGGGCCCGCTTCCTTTCCAGCATCTCTTCGAAGAATATTTGGCAGCTGAATCCATCTTGGATCCCATGCTGGGCGTGATCCAGCAGCGCCTCCAGCGTAGGGAAGACTCTGCAGCAGGCCACACAGCGCAAGCCGTGGTTAGTGGTGACCAGCCAGTCTGGTGGTGCTCGTAGCTCCTGCATGCAGCAGTCCACAGGGTCCTCAGTCTGAGGGCAGTAGTGCTTACAGGCTTCCAGCTCCCAGCGCAGGTCTGTGTTGGAGGCCATCTCGAAGGAGGAGCCTTTCCGCCGCTGACGCTTGATGAACTCGGCCTCCCGGATAAGGGGTTTCCTGGTGACTGGCTCGAAGCCATCGTCAGTCTCCCAAGCCACTGCCACGCCACGCACGGTCTGCACGTGGGTATACAGGGCGCACACGCTCTCAGGTGGCGTCTCCTGCTGCTCCTCGGACTTGCTAGAGTCCCAGGACTGGTACTGAGAATAAGACTGATACTCAGAGGACGACTGGGATGATGGAGAGCTGCTCCAGCCCAGCACGCCCTGTGCCCGGGCTGCCAAATAGATGTCGTCCTCTGGGAGGAAGGCAGGCCCTGGCCGCGGAGATGACTCATTCTTCTTCATGGTCCCTGAGAAGTGGAAGGACAGTTTCATCAGTGTGCTCAGAAAGGCTTCAAGCGTAACTTTCCTGAGAAATCACAAAAAACCATGCAGGCTCTGGCGGCTTTGGAAAGGTGTGTGTTATTCATCAGAGATGACCATAAAACTATCTCACAGGGAGATAAGGATAAAACAATGTGTAAATGTTATCAACTGAAGTGTAAAAAGCCAACACCTGATAAACTGGAAAGTAGATTGTGGTGCAACCACAGAATGCAATTGTATTCATGGATTAAAATAAACAAGGAATGTGTGCAGAACAGACACAAAAAGTAATGCACCTGCTAAATGAAAGAAGCCATCACCTGATCTCACTTAGAAGGCATTCTAGAAAAAGCAAATCTGTAGGGACAGAACAGTTACCAAGAGCTGGAGGGATAAGCAGGACATAAAGGAGCCTTAGGGAACTCTTGGGGGTGATGATAATAGTCTGTGCTTTGGCTGTGACTGTCACATAAACAGTGTCACAGTTCCTTCCACTGTACACATCACATACTGTGCAGACATCAGTTCAACAAAACACACTTGAAAACCAAGAATGGAACAGAGCTATGGAGTAGTGACACCCCAGCTTCTCCATCTCTGTTTGTGACTTATCTCTATCTCGGGTGGCCTCTCATCCACTCCTTGGAAACTTGTTGTGTCCCTGTCACCATGTAAGAGTGTACTATGTCTTCATTCCTTTAAGATTCACAGCAAGCCTAAGAAATTTCACTCTCATGATTTTCATCCCACCAAGGAAACTGAGGCAGAGAATCTGCATAACAAATAGAGCCCCTTGACTTCAAGAGCAGATCTTCTAAAGTGCTGCCTGCAGACACACCTTGGTATCCAATGAGTTGGCATTCTAGATAGCAAGTGTCCATGAACTATAAAGGAGTGTTTATGTTACTACAGATCTTACAGGATTAACATTATTTTTTCTTTAAGCACACATCAAAATCAATAAAGGTCTCATTCTTGTCTACATATCTCCTGAAATAGCCCTATAGATGCACAACAGCATAATAAGTACCAGCTTCCCCCAAAGACCACTTTTCTCATCTGCTTTGTGTGATCAACACACCCCTTTGATCCCTTTCCCCATCTATTGACCACCTGGCCAGCACACTCCTGTGCTCTCCTCTGCGGTGTCTGGGCTGGCCATGCCCACGGCGGTCCCATTGATTGGTGTCTGTTCTCCCCTGTGCTCCATGAGATGGCGTTTCATGACTTCAAACCAGCACCCTGAATCTTAGTGAGAGCTGGTGTGGGCTGTGCTGAAGTCCTCCAGCCAGCCCCAGCCTGAGTGGCCACATGGTCACTAGGATCCTGGCTTTATTCTGTGATGTCATCAGTGACACGGGTGTGTTCTGTGACCCTTGGCCAGGCTAAAAGTCCCTGCCAGGTTACCAGGAAAGGGTCCCAGTGTGAGTTTATTTTCCTCTGTGACCTTTTCTCCTCAGTTTCTTCTCAGGAACACAAACACAAAAACCCAGGCACATGCTCTCAAGTATGTGTACAAAAATAAAGACTTTTGTTTTGTTTTGTTTTAACAGCATCAGCTATACGTATTCACACACAATTATCTTCCCTGTTTGTTTTTTGGAGACAGTATCTCCTCATGTAGCTGAGGTCAACCTTGCACCAACCCACACTGGTCTCAAAGTACCCATTACCCCACCTTCGTGTCCTGAGTGGTAAGATGGATACCACACCAGACAGATCCAGTCTCTCTTCAAATGCAATCTCTAAAAGAATAGAGATGTCCTTCATCTTTCTCACTATATGGCTTATACTTAAGCACTATTCAACATATCAACCACTGCTATAGAAGTACTTGCCAAGTCAGTGAATAAACAGTGACTACATTTAGTTAATAAGGCTATAACCTACCTCCTCTGGCTCTCTACTCCCTATACCCCAAAGCCCTGTAGTTCCCAGACATTGCTAGACCCTCTCACATAAGGACTTTGAGAACCACCTTCTCCTCAACTTATACAATCAGCCTAGCACAAGTCTGGCTAGCCACCTCTCTCTCCTGCAGCATTTCCTATCATGTACATACATTTGCATAGTTTTCATACACTTCCTGCATCAAGCTGACTGCTTCTCTGTGTCGCCAGCTTTAGTCCCTTGATTTCTAAATTCTCAACAGTTATAAAAAGTGATGGGTTTATGAGAACCCCAATGTTCCCAAAGCAACCCTAACACCTTCCACCCAACAAGCAAACATCTTCCACCCAGAAGGTAAAGCTACTACACAAAGACCTATCCTAGGGAGCTCTACTGAGCCTTGGAAAGTCCTACCTGCAGCAACAGAGAACCATTGTTCACACTTGGAAGAGGAAACTGTGTGCCCTTTCTTTCCATATAAACACAAAGGCATTCCTTGTTAAAAAATAATAATAATTAAATAGAAACAAAAACCAAGGGTGCCAGTACAAAATTTGGATCGATGTTAGAGGGAAGTTAGACCATTTAAGGGATAATGCAAATAACAAATGTCTTGGGGAAACAGAATACTCAGCCAGTAAATGACCCTGAACATTTTGTATTCAGTAGTATAAAAAGATGAACTCTGATCTCACCTCGCGTGAGACAACTGGAATATTTTCAAATAGCTTGAGGTTACATTTTAGCAATAACTGTGTAGAGAGTAAAATAACTTCTATGAAATTTTAGGGTGGCTTTACTAAGTGGTATCTGTCTATGCAAGCACGAAGGGTCTTTTTATTTTTAAATTTTTATTATATTTTGTTTGTTTATTGCAAGTGGGGAGCATGGAAAGGGGTACACATGTGTCATAATGTGTGTGTGGAAGTCAGAGGATAACTTAGAGAAATCTGTTCTCTCCTTCTACCTGGTGGGTCCTGGGGATTAGATTCAGGTTGTCAGACTTGGTAGCAGTTGCCTTTATCCACCGAGCCATCTGGATGGACCCTTTCTGGGTCTTTGTTGTGTCAGTGTGTTATCAAATCTTGTTTATCATTCACAGTGCTAGGTGGTGCTACTTGGAGTCCCCACCCTGGAGAGAGGTTGGTCAAATCTTAAATTGAAGACTATCCTAGAATGCACTGTGAGATCTAGTCTCAAAAAAAAAAACCATGAAAACAAAAACCAAAGTTTTGGTTTGTACTTGCATTTCTCTGTCTTAGTGAAATGAAACAAAGAAGTAAAGGAAATTAATAAGCATTCCCCTCCACAATTAATTAGATAGCTAAGAGATGTCTGAGAAGCCATTTCTTGTAGCCATCATAAGGGAACTGAAACTTAAAAGCTCACTTGTCTAGTGCCTCACAGTCTCCACTTATAAACGAGGCAAAAGTGAGAAAGACTGATGATAGCAAGTGCTGGTGAAGACCAGTGAACAATTTCCCCACAGCTCTCTTAACAGAGAAACTTAAGTTTCTCAAAGAAGTTCAGCTGTACCCACCCAGTACTCGGTAGATGTCAATGGACATGCTTTACACTGCACACATCACTATCATCTCTGTCCTGGGAAGGAGCCACGTCTGGATAATGTAAAATGGCACACAGAGAAACACTGATTCCAGCTGTGGCTAGTGATAGAAAAAACAGGAAACATTCAGATAGCCACCAAAAGAAAGAAATGGTCAAAGAAAACACAATGCAAACAAACTATGTAACACCATTTCAAAATGAGAGATGCATGTATTAACATTCAAATTTGGTGATAATCTCACCAGTATAGAAACTATATGTGTACCCTTCTCCATAAAAGACTCAAATAGATCCTGTATTGAACATATATATAAAGGCCCGAAGAGAATGTGAAAAAAAGACTCAAGCAAAAGCAGCCCTCCTCAGAAACAAATAATTAGTTGGATTGTGGGAGACTGACTTTCCCACAGATGGTGCACTAGTTGACTTTTCTGTTGCTGTGATAAAATACCATGACCAAAAACAACTCAGGGAAGAAAGGATTTGCTCTGGTGTATAGTTCCAGAGGGTCAGAGTCCAAAGCAGTTGAAGATGTGACAACAGCTACAGCTGGCTGATCACATTTTCATACACACCAGGGAAACAAAGCAAAAGGACAGGAAATAGACCAATGCTGTAAGAGTCTCAGGCCCGCTCTCTTCCTCTAGCAAGGCTCCACCTCATTGTTGGCCAGTTTTCTATCAACTTGGTGAGAAAAACACCACAAGTGAGAAAATTCCTCCATAAGACTGGCCTGTAGGCAAGTCTATGGAGTGTTGTCTTGACTGACGACAGACTGATAGATGTGGGACTGCCATCCCACAGAGGGCAGTCTGATCCCTGGACATGGTGGTCCTGAGTTGTATAACAAAGCAGGATGATCAAACCATGAGGAGTGTCTTAGGATTTTACTTCTGTGATCAGACATCACGACCAATGCAAGTCTTATAAAGGACAGCATTTAATTGGGGCTGGCTCACAGGTTCAGAGGTTCAGTCCATCGTCATCAAGGTGGAAGTATGGCAGCATCTAGGTAGGCATGGTGCAGGCAGAGCTGAGAGTTCTACATCTTCATCTGAAGGCTGCTAGTGGAAGACTGACTTCCAGAAAGCTAGGGTGAGGGTCTTAAGCCCACACCCACAGTGACAGACCTACTCCAACAAGTCCACACCTCCAAATAGTGCCACTCCCTGGGCCAAGCATATTCAAACCATGACAAGGAGCAAGCTAATAGGCAGTGTTTCTCCATGGTCCCTACTTCAATTCCTACCTCTAGGTCTTGGCCTTGAGTTCCTACCTTAATGTGCCTTTATGATGGACTGTGATGTGGTAGTGTAAGCAGAATGAACTTTCCTCCCCAAGCTACTTGTGGCCATGGTGTTTAGCAGAGCAATAGAAAACCTAAAACAACCTCCAAAAGTTCTATCATCTCCCCGAGAAGAGCCCTACCAACTGGGGTCAAGTATTGGAGTATATGAAACTACAGGAACATTTTTCATTCCAAGTACCACAGTTGTCACATCAGTTTCACACACACACACACACACACACACACACACGATCTTCTTGCATAGTGTGACAGGGTCCTGCATCCTGGGCCAGGGCAGATTCTGTAATTATCTCAGACAGTCCAGTGTGGAGGACAGGTGCTTCCCAACTGCCAGTGCTAGGCTAGTGAAGGTGGCTAGATTCTTTCTACCTGAACCAGTCTCCTTTCCATTTGTTCACCATGATTCCAGAGCACTCAGACCACATGGAAAGGCCAGACAGACATACCCCAGACACTAGCCTCTGTGAGTATCTGTCAACCACTAGATTCAAGAGTCAGAGTATCTTCAGATGATCTTGGTGTCCATCTGTGGAGTGGTCCAGGTAGTCGCCTGACTGAATTCTCCACCCTCAGAAAGAGGACATGTTTGTTGTGCCTTATATTAGAGGACTCTATTATCCAGCTACAAAGATTCAGTGGGCATTTATTTTTCCCTATAGTGTTTGATAATGCCTGGATGAGATGGTTCACGGTGGGCATCCCTAGCTCTGTTAGGCAATTTCAGAATCAAGTGATCATATGCTTTTCCAGGACAGGCTGAGAGGACACTTCTGGCACCCCAGCTGTGTGACTTTTTGTTCAGATCCAGTGTCCTGTCAGCAATATCAGTGCCATTAATCTCAAATATCAAACTGCCAATTGGATACCTTGATTTACAGATATCTGGTTTTGCCTTCAGTTGCCCAATTTCTAGTCAAAACAATGGTTTCCAGACTTCCTAGTCAGACCCTCCCTCTTTCCAGAATCTCCATATGACCTTTGACCTTTGAGATCCTCTCCCTGGTCCCAACAGGTAGGCACTGTTCACATTCCTTATTCACAGGGAGGTTGAGGCACAGTGGGAAGGACTACAGAAGTGTTTCTTTCCCTTGCATATGTATGGC
The DNA here is from genome assembly GCF_004785775.1 of Grammomys surdaster. Lineage (NCBI taxonomy): Eukaryota > Metazoa > Chordata > Mammalia > Rodentia > Muridae > Grammomys > Grammomys surdaster. The sequence goes on from NW_021620620.1 coordinate 3,935,638, forward strand.
AAGGCTGTTCTGCTAGGTTGTCATAATGCCGTGCAGGAGGTTGCTTCCTGTGCTGTTTAAACCCTACAAATAGCATGCGATTGTGCTTCACCCTCACAGGACCTCTGGACTGTTTCTGTCCTTGGGAAGGGCCTTCCACTTACTCCACACAGACACTGAGCATAGAATACCCAAAAGGGCTTCGCTCAGCCCTCTCCAATCCCATCCCTACCCCCTCCTCAGCTCCACAGTTTTCCAGCTGGTTCTTTGGTCTTGCCAGGAACCTCCTTGCTTCTCTGAGGCAGCCAGCAGGGGTGGTGTGCAAAACCCCAAAAGGCCCAGCACAGCATTTTCTTGGAGCTCTGACTGTCTCTTGGCCAACGCTCTGCACACATTGCATAGGAGCCATAAGCCTCATCCAGAAAGCCTGCAGTATTTTCCAAGCCTTCCTTCTTCCAAACCTTGCTCCTCCCTGCCTCCATTCTTTTCCACAGAGAAGGAAACAGGAAACAAAGCAGCCGCAGCCATGCAGGAAGCAGAGACGCCACACTTGCCTTGTCTTGGCTTCTAATTCCAGTGAGGAGTGTGCTATGAAAAAGGCTACGGAGCATCAGATCACCCTTCCCACACAACCAGAGCCAGAAATAGCCTGTCCTAGCCTGGCATGGCCAGCCTGTGCTTGGGCTGTGTTTGAGGGATTTCTGTGGCCAAACCACAGTGTAAAGGTGTTTTGATGGAGAGGGGCCCTTTCTTCCAACTAGAAGGAAAAACACTTCCCCAAACATCTGGGTCCCCTTCTCAAAGCAAGCAGAGCTAACACCTAAGGGAGAGAGGGAACGCAACAGCAGCCTCAGTAGATGGGTCAGAGGCAAAGCTGAGGAAGCATTGTTTTACAGTGAAGGGCTTAACGATGGCCACATCCTTGTGTTATGTGGACAAGGAAAGTGCCAGGGTGATCAGACAAGTTGGGGGTCCAGCAGAGAAATCTTGCTCTTGGAATTCATATCTATTGCTTCTTGTCATTTTTTTTTTAATCAATGAGTTAGTAGATGCACATGGAAAAACTCAGCGATGCAGCAGCAAGAGTCCAGCCTGAGCAAAGCAGGAGCAAGCACAAGGCACAGAGGTTAGTTTTCGTCCATTAGGTTTTGTAACAAGCTGCTCTTAGAACAATCTTCAGCTTTTGACCTTCACCTTTGAGCCCCTGAACACACAGCCCAGGCTTTCTCTGTCTAGGAGAAGGGAGGAGCTGAGGCCTCAGGCACAAGAAGTCCAGCCAAAAGCCTGCCTCCCTCCTGGTCATTTACTGAGGCTGCAGTGCGCAGAAAAGTCTCCCTCTAACAGCTGGACTCCAGAAGCTGGCACAGGGAGACTAACCACACCCTCGGTGTGTTCTTAGAGAGTCACACAGGAAGCTCTAGTATAGAACTGTGTCTTCCCTCTCAGCCAGGCCCCCGACTCCCAGGCTGCAACTGCTAAATTAACTGGAATAGTCTCATACTTGGACTTGACAGCCCTGAAGGCTGACTTGGTTAACTTCCATTTCCAGGGCCTCATGTGCATTGCACCAAGCCCTTTGCTCACACCCGAAGCTGGATGTTGTATAAGCAAAAGAGGCTTATTTGACTCATGAGTCTGATACCTGGAATCTGAGCCTCACAGTGCTACCATTTGGTAAGGACGTTATGTGTGCGCCTTAACATGGTAGAGAGACTAGAGGAGAAACTGCCACTCATGGGCTGGCAGCCTCACTTTTTAAGAACTCACTCCTTTTTGTTATGCTTTGAGAACCCCATACATGCATACGGTGTTTTGATACGGTGTGTTTTGGTGAAACCCATGCTCATTCCCTCCACTGCAATTCTCCTACTATGCTTCCCACCAATATACCCCCCTCCACACACACACACTTCATGCGCTTGCTTGCTTGCTTGCTTGCTTGCTTGCTTGTTTTCTCAGCCAGTCCACTTAATGCTACCAGTGTGGGCACAGATGTGGGACCATCTACTGGAGCATGGGGAGTCTTTCCGGGGCTGTGTCCCTAAAGAAAACCAACTCTTCCTCTCCCAGCAAGCATAGTCCCTCGGCTACACATGGGACTCCGTGAGCATCCCCCTTCTCATCCGTGCTGGAATTTTGGCTGGTTTGGTCTTGGAAGGTCAGAGAACAATTTAACTTGAGGCTGGGGACCCTGATGGTGACTGGAACTCATCAATGGCTGCATTTCCTTTTGGTTGTTTCTGTTCTCTGCCTGGTGTAGATGCCTCAGCCTAAACCTTGGCCCTGTGTTGTAAATGCTTGTTTACATAAGAAAATAAACAATAAATTACTTCTGCCTTATTTAAATGCTAATGAGATTAGGGGGAGAGATACAGGTTCTTAAGTAAGACATAAGAAGTGTCTTTCGAGATCCTGGTCTACCTGAGTCTCTGTACCAGCCGCTCCCACAGGTGCCTTATCAGCTCCAGGCCCCGGGGATCAAGAACAGCTTCCTACTCAGGGATGCAGCTAATGGAGCTGGGCTGAGGAGACCTGCCCCAGCTAACAAAGAGTTGAAACAAAACAGGCAAAATATAAGGCCCTATGGGAAAGCAATGACATGCTTTTGCCAGAAAACATAAACAAGGACAAATGAAGACAGTACATGTGGCTGGGGAAAAGCCTGATGGAAGCCAGCTGGGCTGCAGGAAGAGTAGGTTCTGGAGGTCAGAGCAGCCTCTCCAGCTGTGTAGATTCTGCAGAGCTACAATTCAACACCACCTTGGAGGTTGGGTGTGATGGGCTCAGCCGCTCGGGGGTTGGTTGTTCTGACTGCTGGGAGAATGGCTCACCTAGACGTCTTCTCCGCCTCACCTCAACAAGGCAGCAAAGCTCCAGCACACACAGTGGGTCCTCGCTTAAGGATGTGGGTGGCGATGCTCCCTGAGTTTAGGTCCTGGACTGTAAGAGTGGAGACAGTGAGCTGAGTAGAAGGAGGCACAACAAAGCATGTGCATTTGAATTTCTTTTCTCTGGCTGTGTGACTAACTGCTTCAAGATCTTGCCTTGACTTCCTGCAGTGATGGATCATAACCTGGGAGTATGAGCTAAAAGAAACCCTTTCTTCCCTAGGTTACCTTTTGTAAAAGTGCTTTATCATAGCAACAGAAAAAAAAATAGGACAAGTAGCCTTGCACACGTATGTAAGTCCCTGAGGACACACATTGCCTGCTCCCCCCTGACCCCCTGTTTCTTGTTTTCCAAGCTCCTGTAGCTGCTAAGTCATGGAGTGAACATCATCGTGAAAGGTCCCTGTGAGCACCACAGCACTATCTTGCTGCCAGGAGCTTTCCAGCACCTGCCTTTCGTCCTCTGGACACCTGTCCCCAAGCACGCTCTCCCACCCACTACTGACCAAGGGAGTCTCCAGAAGGGCTGGGCTGAAGCCGGACATGGCACTGCTGGCAGCCCAGCCTAGATGTTTTGATTTACAGTTTTGTGACTTTACAATGATGAAAAGTGACCCCTAGCCTGGACCTCCTCTGAAGTTGAGCAGCCAAGGGGAGTGCAATCCTCTGAATTGCTATGGGTTACTAAGCTGGTATGTGTCATGCTAGGAGCACTAAGCGCACCTGTGACTTCACGGGATTTCCATTTACACTATGTTTTATTGGCTCATAACGTCATACAAGTGGGGAAATCTCTGTTTCCATCCTAAAATGCTAGAGCCATGTCATTGTGTTTATCTAAAACTGTTGTGCTAGACGGTGTTGTAAATTACTTTTAACTGAGGTAATGTTTCCTCCTGGAAGATGAATAACTCAGAGTCCCTGGACAACAGCTGAAGTGCTTGCCTGCTTTCCCAGCTTCCTGCCCCCTACCATGTGCTCTTCCATGGCCACACTCTCTGCTGTCAGAGACAACTCAGACACAGATCCTCACACTAATTGAGTGGACTGAGGGAGTTTCCTTTAGCTCCAGAGGCCTTCTGAAGACGTGACAGTTCTCTGTAGGTGCCCCGAAGTCAGCTATCTCCTATGTCACTCTCAGATTGTTACAGCTTTCTTTCCCTTTTCCTCTCCCCACCTCCTTTCCCTGCCTTCAGTTATTAGCAGGCATTGGTTACAAAGTCACCAAATGGGATGCCTGAGACGTATGGTGCTTTCTCCACCTGACATCAATTTGTTTTTTGAAAGAATTTAACATGCCGTCACTAAGAATTTAACATTGGGTAACTTCCCATGGATCCTCTATAGATATTATTTCCTCTCTAAAATGTGCTCTTCCTATGGAATTTGTAAAAAGTCTTAGGGAAATAGATGCTCCTTGCTGTCATGTTTCATACCTGCCCCCCTTCTGGGAAGTGGTTAGCACCCTAACTGGTACTTTCCATTTCACAAACTCAGTACTGTATCCCCCACCACTCAGGAGCATAAAGTGTTTACAGAGCTCTCCATAACTTGGATACTTTGAGGGTTGGGCTGGTGCAGATTTATGTCCACCAGGAAGATCAGAGCAGTGCCCAGACACTGAGCCCAGAGATTCCTGAGAGGATGTCAGCTGTCCTTATGCCTGTTGATCTCACCAACGGGGATAAAGGCATCACCAAATTAGCTGCTCTTGGAAAAGGGTAGCAAAGGATGGACTCCTGCTATCCTTGGAGTCAAACCTGAGTTCTAAATTCAGAGGCCAGAGAGGAGGCTCCCTCTGTGTTAATGGTGGGTGCCATGGAACCCAAACTCTCCATCACCAACAGAAGGCACTGGTAAATCAATTAAAGATGGCAGATGGCTGAAAGCCAGAAAGCACCTGATGGCGTGTGGAAAGAGTACCATGGGCATATTGTTCTGGAAGGAGGGGACTGAGGGACTCAGTCTCGAAGACGAAAGCTGTGGCTACTTCATTTAACCTTCAGTTCTCCTGTGGTGATTGTACTGTTTGCAACTTCTTTTTGAATCAAGCGTAGTCATTTACATTTTCTCTCCTGCGTCTTCTCACGAGTGTTCCGTGTATGACACTGTGTGTGTGTGTGTGTGTGTGTGTGTGTGTGTGTGTGTGTGTGTGTCTTGCAGGCAATAATTCTTCCATGACATCAAACTCTGTAGAGTCACCACGTCTGTCATCCTTGCAAGTTAATTAATACCTTGACACAGGCCATAGGCCTAGCAAGATAAATCACTGGGACATTGCCATGATTCTGGTTGCCAGTTTGTTGTTCTATCTCTGTTTTGTTTCCAGGCAGCTCCTGTTTTGAATAGGAAGCCACCTGGGCTTGTAAAATGTGTCAGGACTCAAAGGAACAGAAACTCCAGAGTGAGTGCATAGAAAGAGAGGCTAGCTTGAACAAAATTTAGGGTTAAGCAAGTACTAAATCCACAGGATGGGCTGGCTGACAGAAAACCAGAAGGAGTTAAAATGTAGTTCATGGCTAAGGCCTTCTACTATGGAATTTCTTCTTGCTCAAGACAGATCATTCTTTTGCTATATGCAGGCCTTCAACATATTAGATGAGGCCCACACACACTGTGGAGCAAAATCTGCTTTACTCAAAGACCACAATTTAAAAGGAAATCTTACTCACTAACGAATCCATGGCATCATCCAAAATAACTAAACCATATATCTAGGTACTCTGATGGAAACATAAAATTAGCTCTAACACTAAATCTCTCTGACTTGGCAGGACTTGAACTCATGTTCTCCTCTCAGCTCTAGGGCAGTCTCTGGACTCTATGCTCAGAGTCCTGAGTATTTCATATATGTCCTGAGGCTGTGAATCAGCCAAGGACCAAAGGGGAATTTTAAAGCAGACTCACTCCATCCTTTAGTTGGCTTCCTTTCTGGGTTTGTTCCCCAAATTCTAAGGGCTGTGATGGCAGGGCATCAAGACCCACCCCAAACTCTGGGTGCAGTGTTAGATGGAGGGCATCCTTGGGAAGACACTGGGTACTGAGTGGTCCTTTGGTGCCTTTTCAAGGTGGTTTTACCACTCTTTGCACAGAGTATAGTGTGAGCACAGGCAAGGGGGTAGATAAAGCTAGATAACTTGGTCATCCCGGGCATCCCCAAGGTTAGAATCCTGTATCACTCTTTAGTGCCTCGAAACTTCCAAGTAAATAAATAAATATTTTTGTTCTAGCAATTAAAACTTGTGGATGCCTTCTGTGTGTGTGTTGAATGTCTCTGTACATTGTGAATGTTTTTTATGTGTGTCTATATTGTGCATATTCTGTGTTGTGAATATGTGTGTTGTGTACATGTATATGTCTGTGTATGTGTGTTTCAGCACTTTCTCTGTTTCTGTTTATATGTCTATGTGTGTGTTGTACATGCATCTGTTTGCATGTCATGTATAAGTGGATGTCCAGGTATGTGTTTATGTATTACGTGAATGTATGTTTCTGATATATGTGCATGTGTATTTGTATCTGTGTATGTATCTGTGTGTTTTATGCTTCTCTTTGTGTCTGTGTATATGTGTATGTTTGTGTATACTGTGTATGTGTGGTTGTCTATGTGTGTAGTGTGACTGTGTGGCTGCATGTTGCGAGTGTCTCTGTATGTATTTTGTATGTCTATGTGAGTGTTATGTATATGTGTGTTGTGTGTCTGTTTATGTTGTATGTATCTGTTGTATTCTGCATCTGTGTGTCTGTGAATGTTTTGTGTATGTATCTGTTGTGTGTCTGTAGGTATATTGTATTAGTGTGCCTGTTTGTATGTCCATGTGCTTTGTGTGTCTGTCTTTCTGTGTTGTATGTATGTGTTTCTGTGTATTGTGTGCATATGTCTGTGTGTGTTTGTATGTATCTATGTGGTTGCTCTGAGTTTTGTGTGTGTTATATTCTGTGTGAATATGTGTGTTTCACATATGTGTGTGTCTGTTGCAAATGCATATGTTATTCTGCATCTATATGTAGTTCTGTGTTTCTATTGTATGTCTGTGTATATTATGTATCTGTGTGTATTAGTATATGATTGTGTTTTGTGTCTGCATAAATGTCTATGTCTCTGTGTGTTGTGCTGTTTTATGTTGTTATGTGTTATGTACCTGTGTCTGTTATGTATCTGTGTGTGCTGTGTGTCTGAGTGGGTGTCTGTGTGTCTATGTGTCTGTATGCATTGTGTTATGGGATCATCGTAAATGTAATGAGTGCTAAGCCACATTTTCTTATTTAAAATTGCACTGTAATTTTTATATAATTTTAATTTTAGTTGTACTCCTAGAAAATAACATTCAAATTAATTAATTTCAAATTCAAAATACATGTTTTTGTTGGTGAATTTCATAATTTAACCAATTAACGTCTAATTTTCTATATTTATAATTTTCTTGGTTCATTTTAATTTATGAGACAAGATCTTACAGAGCCCAGGCTAGTTTTCAACTCACCATGTAACTCAGGATGGTCCTGACCCCCTGGTTCTCCTGCCTCTTCCCCCTCAGTTCTAGGATTGCAGGCATACACCACTGCAGCCACTTCCTCTTAAAGACAAATTTGTCATTTTCCCCTCCCCACCTCCTCTCTTCCATCTCTTCTGGACTGTAGTTGTTTGAAAGTATCCCATGCATTTTCTTTTTGTTCTTAGCATCTTCATCAATTGCCATCAGTTGGTTAAGCATGAATCAGTCCTCCACAGTGTGTCCCACAAGCACCTGCATTTTTTCCTGATAACACCTCTTCCTCTTCTCTCTATTTTCCTGGTACCAGCTCCCAGGCTGAGGTCTCAGGGATTTAATGAATGGGTTTGCCATTGCTGTTTTCCAGATGCGTACACTGACTGTGAATGCTACCCACCACCATTTCCCTCCTGACATACACCTCTGAAATGTCTTAAAACCATGGACTGCCTCTTCTCATTAAAATCCATCATGGGGAGCCACAGAGAAGGCCTTTGCCTACAGATCCACTGTCTAATCTCCTGTAGAAGGCCTCTCTGTGCTACCATCCATGGCCACCAAGACAAGTTCAAAACTGCTGTTTGCTGAGCCAAAGACTCCCCCAAGGGACCAGCTGGAGCTCCCCCTCCCACCAGGCCCTGGACTAGATCCAGCCTGTGGGTCCCTACTCCATTCTCAGCTCTTCTTCAGCTCCCAGCAGCGCCTGAGTGTCCAAGAGTCTGAGAACCAGATGACAGGGCCTCGACACAGGCCTGGGGAGGCCCAAGCCAGCTCCAGCTGTCCAGCACCTCAGACTGTGCTTCCCCACCCTGAAGCGATGTCCCACAGCTTCCCTACAGCCTGACACCTACCCGGCAAAAGCGTGGGGTAAGCATGGTTAACTTCCTGCGTCCTGCCTCCCCAGCAGCCTAGTCACATCTGTGATCCAGATTTTGAAGCTGGAAAACACAGGCTTTCTATCTGGATCTTGACATGGGATGGCACATTCTTTTGATCTTGAGGCAAAGTGGCCATGAAAAGCTTTGACCTAGGCAACGTGATACATGCCTTTAATCCCAGGAAACAGAGACGAGTAGATCTCTGAGTTCAAGGCCATCAGCCAGAGCAGATTCCAAGTAAAGAAAAGCTTAGGTCCAGGTGTGTCTTTAATCTGGGCCATATCTTCTGCTGAAAGCCTACATAGGACAATGGAAGAAGGAAGACTCACTCTTACTTCACCTGCTTGCACTTCCTTGCCAGCACATCTGTTGGAACCTACTTCTTCAGGATTCCACCTTATACAGAAGAGCAGCTGAAACACCCAGCCTTGTGGAACTGAGCAACAACCAGATACTTGGACTTCCAATTCACAGCTGCTCATTGTTGGGTTAGTTGGATTGCAGCCTGTCAGTCCTCTCTCTCTCTCTCTCTCTCTCTCTCTCTCTCTCTCTCTCTCTCTCTCTCTCTCTCT
>NW_021620620.1:3944457-3973831 GCF_004785775.1 Grammomys surdaster
TCTCTCTCTCTCTCTCTCTCTCTCTCTCTCTCTCTCTCTCTCTCTCTGTGTGTGTGTCTGTGTGTCTGTGTCTGTGTATGTATGTAATTATATATGGAATATATTTACTCCATAAGTTCTGTGACTCTAGAGAACCCTGACTAATACAACATCCAAAGAGCAAGCTATCACTAAAGTACGAAGGCAGAATCAGATGAGCAGCAAAGACTTTACAACATGAGTGTGCTGGTGTGAATATGTTTGGCCCATGGGAAGTGGCACTATTAAGAGGTGTGGCCTTGTTGGAGGAAGTGTGTCATTGCCCAGTGTGGAAGCAAGCCTCCTCCCAGCTGTCCTGTGGACAGTAGTCTCCTGCTTGTAGAAGATAGTCTTTTCCTAGCTGCCTTCAGATTAAGATGTAAAACTCTCAGCTCCTTTTCCAGCACCATGTCTGCCTGCAGGCTGCCAAGCTTCCTGCCATGCTGATAATGGACTGAATTTCTGAAACTGTAAGCCATCCTCAATTAAATATTTGCTTTTATAAGAGTTGCCTTGGTCATGGTATCTCTTCACAATAATAAAACCCTAAGACAGAAGTTGATACCAGGAGTGGGGGCTTTTTGGCACTGGGCAGAACTTAAGCACTAGGAGCTCTCAGAGCTCCCCTACACAGTGATACACTTCCTCCAACAAGACCACACCTACTCCAACAAGGCAGTGTCTCCTAATAGTGCCACTTCCCATGGCTAAGCCTATTCAAACCAGCACACGCATATTGTAAAGTCTTTGCTGCTCATCTGATTCTGCCTTCACACTTTAGCAATAGTTTGCTGCTGTTTGGATTTGGAATATTCTGGGGCTTGAAAATTTCTGTCTTCCTTGGCTTTTGCCAGTGAGAGATGGTGGATGATGTCACACCTCTTGTTCTCTGCAGCTCTGCTAAGGTTGATTCTTGTGTGTTTATGGCTGTGTGTGCACATGTGTGCGAGCATGTGTATGTCTATGTGTGGCCACACATATATGTATATACGTGTGTATGGGCTTGTGATACACATGTGTATGCCCGTATGCCTCTGCAGAGGCTACAAGACACACTGTGTCCTACTCTCCTAAGACAGGGTTTTCACTAAACCTGGAGGTAGGCTGGTAGCCAGCAAACCCTAGCCACTCTTCTGTCCCCACCCTCACGGCACAGGAATGACAGAGCTATATGGTACCAAACGGTACAACCAAGACTGGCTTTTTATGTGCATTCTGGGATATGAACTCTGGTCCTCAGGATTTCCCAGCAAGCTTTTCACCCTCTGAGTCCGGATTCTTTCCTAAAAGTTACACTTTTCTTGTTCTATCTTTCTCTCCTTCTAGTACATTTCCTAAACACATGTTAGAACTTCTGAATCTTTCCTCCACTTCTCTAAACTTCCATTTCACTAATCACTTAATATCTTTCTGATCAATAAAACCAGTTTCATGGAATAGAGAAAACCACATGGCCCCAAATGATAGGACATTATTTAGGGAATACGTCGGAGAAAGAAGTCTGTATGTGAGCAACCCAAGTACAATTTGTTTTTCTGAAATTGTCTGAACCGTAATCATTTGAATTCATAAACGTAGACCTGTAAGTATGGAAAACCAATGGCACACCAAGACAAGAAACTATTGGAGACACAGATAGAATGAGTGAAGCAGCCACAGAATAATATGAAGGCAACAGGTGAGGCCATTGCTCTTTGACTGTTCTCTTTAGTTTGTTTCTTTCCAAGAGCAGTTACTTCTGAGAAGCTATTTGCAATTTCGTTGATGGGAGGACAGCTTTCTAAGCCCCAACTCTAAAAGATCTCATCAAGGTGGTGAGCACACATTTAATTCAATATAATAATTCCTGGAAATATGGTTAGAGGACCATGAATTCCACACATGCATGCATAGGGTAGACTCGGGTAAACCTGATAAGCATAAGGGCTAGAGACTGACTCTGGCTTCCAAAGTCTGATGAAGGTTAAGAGAAGCATGTTGTTCCATGCAGAAGCAGGCGTCCTGGGGGAGTCCGTGCAAGAACTCCTCTTGGCGAGAGCTTACTTGTAGCAGGTTCAGAACTGGTGTCTGTAGACACCCATCAGGAAGCACTGGGCCTCCTAGCTCTGGTTTCATTCTTTTCCTGTCGTTAGGCCTCCATGATAGACTCACAGCTTGCCGCCACCTCTTGATGTAAACACAATACAGGAAAAATAGAAGCCACTTGTAAAGAATTGCACTGTAGATGCTTCCCAATGAGACTCCTTTTATGGTGAAAAGCTAGGACAACTCTGGTCCACCTTCTCAGATGGCTCTAGAGCCTCCACTACCCACAGATAGAAAGACAAAGCTGATCTTTTCTTGGTGAGAGGACAGCAGTCCCTTATTCAGCTGAGGCTCTCAGCTCCCCCTGATCTCTGCTATTCCCTAAAGTCTGCAGGATAGCAACCCCTCACCCACACTGTGTTCCTGTCTTACTTTATCATGTCTACATATTATTTGGGGTGCTGAGAATTTAACCCAAGGCTTCATACTTGCTAATCAGGTTCTTTAGCACTGAGCTTTCCTCCTGGCTCATTGTGCTTTATTTAAGCAATAAAAGCTTTCAGTTTTGTTGAACCTATCCAGTTCAAATATAAGTGGGGCTTGTTAACTTCCTGGTAAATTTTATATATTTCAGAAATAATAAAGATCAATCAACAGTCAGTCTTTTGCATGATTCTACTTGATTTTGCTTCCAACTTAGCTTTAAAGAACTTTGTACCAGGGCCATGGGAAAGATAAAATATCTCAGCAGGTAAAGATGTTACTGCCAAGCTGGATGACCTGAGTCTCAATTCAAAGAACTCACCCACATAGTGGAGATTGTCCTTTGGTCTCTACAAATGCACTGTGGTATGTCTGAACACACACACACAAACACACACACACAGAGGGGGGAGTGGGAGGGGGAGAGGAAAAGGGAGAGGGAGAATCACACAGAAGGAATGAATAGGAATATAATGCAGTTTCTAAAAACATGTCTTTATGGAAGAATAGCAGATAAACTCCAGTTGGGGAATAGTCTGTCAAATGCTTTACTAGTCCTTAAAACTGTTCAGATCATCAAACAAGTTCTGAGAATCATCTGCAGCCAAGAGGAGGGGTGCCTGAAGAGGCATGGTGACAAAACGCCATACAGGATCTTGGATGGAGCCCTGGGTCAGGAGAAGAGCATCATGTGAAAACCAAGGAAATACATTGTGTGGGCTTCAGCTTGCAGTGACGTATATAATCAGTTTATTCTTTGTAGCATGTGGACCATACAATCAATATGGGAGGACACATCCTAACAGCCTTCCAAATAGATGAGCAAATCTAAAGCTTTTAAAAGACTAACATTAATATCAGTGGAAATTGCCTTCGTCTCACTTTCTTTGAATGTTGGACATTGGTAGAAGCTGACCAAAATCAGTAGTAAGTAATAGTGCATGCTCGCCAAGAGTCACCTGGGTTCCAATAGGTTAATAGATTTATATGCACAATTTTATTTGATTAACCCAAAGATACTACAAAGGAGCGTAACTATCAGAGCATTGTATGGATGAGGAAAGTGAGGGAAATGCGTTAATTTGTCATGCTTGCAAAACAGCATTTGATGACAGAGCCCACATACCATAACACTATCCTGTACTCCACAGGCAAGAAACCACAAATAGAAAACACACACAAACACACACACACACACACACACACACACATCTGACTCACACACACTCACACAATACTCTTGATTATCATTCTCTTTCTCACACACACATACTCACACAAACACAGACACAATCACATACCACTTTCTCTCACACAACACTAATTCTCTTTCTCATACACACACACACACACACACACACATACACACATACATACACACACACATATGCATGCATGCATGCATGCACACATACTCAGCGTTGGCTGAAACTCAGGACCATGAGCACTTGGACGTAAGACACACTGACCAGCAAGACTGGGCTTGTATAGGCTCAGGGACAATCCTGTTCTCTGCTTTCACGACCTGGAGATGTGCCACTTAGATGTCATCTGATAGCAATATGCTTCTGGAAAGGCCTACTTTTGAAGGCTGATTAATTAGTATGACAAGTCTGAGTGGTGACAAATGACCCAGGAGGAAAAGAATAAGTTCTCAGGATGTGTTTTGAGAAGCCCAATGCCTCCTCCTTATTCCCCGTCCCCATTCAGCAGGCTTGCTGTCACTGGCCACTTCTCTGTGTTCATGACATGGCTCTTCTGGGCTCAGCATCCTCTGTCTCTGCTGCCCCTCCTGTCTCCTTCATCTCCTCCAGTCTGCTTCTCCCCTCCCCCTATATCATCATATCTACCAGGGATCTCTAAACACATCCCAGAATAGACATCCACACATGTGTTCATAACCCCAATTCTCAGGTACAACCTCCACAGCAACTCTTGGCACCCCTGTGGAAAATGTAGCCAGCCTGTCCCGGCTCTCAAGCATCAGTTTAAAAACTGAGGACTCAGCTGCAGACCCTTCCTAGCTAGGTAGGTCTAGCCCAAGCCAGTGGGCTTGGCTGACCCTGGGAGTGGGCTAAGTCTCCTTCTTTTCCACTATCCCCCAACCTATCCATCCTCACATCACCTTAGCTCGGCCACAACTACACTCCCTTCCTGCTGGAACTGGGGAAGGATATAGTGGGATATCAGCTCATTTGGAAATCAGGCTGACATTTCCACCTCATGATGCTAAGGGGAGCAAAGCATCACCTACAAACCCTCCCCCATGTCTTACAATTGCCTCTGCGTACTTTTAATATGTGGTAGAGTGTGTGTGTATGTGTGTGTGTGCACTTATGTTTTGAATTCATTTAGAAATTACATGTCATTATTTTTAACTTCTAAGTAGATACATTCTTGGATGATTTTTAATTCACTGACTTCGTCAGAAAATCCTCTCACCTTCCCTCTTCTTCCTTCAAGTACTGAGTCCTACAGGTTCTACACCACAGCTAGACTGAGTCACTTATCCTTGCTCTTTATGGTGTTCTCCATCCAGCTACTGGTGGTGTGTGTGTGTGTGTGTGTGTGTGTGTGTGTGTGTGTGTGTGTGTGGCATATGTGCTTTGGAGCTTCCATGGTCTCTTAGGCCAGGAAAGTAGAATTTGCTTCATGCCTGGCCTCTGCTATAATGTTCTCAAATGAGAGGGTGAGACAGCCAGGTCTGAATGGCCCTACCCCCAAGATACAGCCTCTAACACTGTCACTGTTCATTGAGGTTGCCCCCAATATCTCCAAGAGCTACTGTCTTCTGGAGTTCCCTCCCTGGAAGCTGCATCTGAAGAAGGAGGGATCCTCTAGAGTTCCATCTCTGGGAGAGAACTGCTCTCAAGAAGGGCCTGGGAGTTTTCCGTTAAAGCTAGAAGGACTTCCACTGAATTTGGGGTTGGGGAGTAAGCCAGGGAGGTCTCATGGCTAATGATTCCCTATTCATGTCATCAGCCCCCACCCCCAGCCACCTGGGGAGAAGATGCTGTTCACCCAAGAACAGACAGCATTATGACAGTGTACCATAAGACTGCATCACCTAGTGACCTCATAGTCATCTTAATATGCCTTAAGTAAAGCCTGCTGCACAGTGTTCACCCAAGGTTGCAATCATGGGGGTGATGCCTTTCTCAGAGTTTCATATGACCAAGCATCTCTCTGTTTTTGTTGGGCAAGGGGGGAACCAAACTCATGTCTGGGAAATACATCTCGAGATGCAGTGGTAGGGAAGACCCTGCATTATATGTAGAAAATGTAGAACAGGAACTGAGAATCCAAAGCCATCTACCTTCACTCACAAGCGATCCTGCCATTCACAAACCAGATGTTTTAATTAAAACGCCGCTAAAAGAAACAAATCAATTACCAGCTCCAGTACACGATGATTTATTCTATCTCACACACGGAAGATTGCTTATGAGTACCATGTAACTGCTTCAGGTGATCAGTTAACAGAAGCTGCTAATGAGTAGCACCATTATCAAGGCAGACAAGACACCCTGGGACTCCAGACGTTATTGTAATGCCGCGCTTCATTCTGAAAAATAGTTCCTCCTTCTCACAGCATGCTAAAGGTAACCCATCGGAGGAGACCCAGACCACACAGCCACCTGCCTTCCTGCAGACTGGAAAAGCGGAGTCTTCCAAGACAGGAATGATTCAGTTGTGAGGGAATGTTCCCAGAGCCTGTGCTCTGAATTCTATTCTGATAACAAGAGTAGCAGTGTGTAGGTTTCCTGAACCTTTCATGCAGAGACGATGCATACTGCAACAATCAGCACAAAATCTTTGTGTGTGGGAGACAATGCGAGCCTGCATTCCTGTCGCTCTCTGTGAGGCACCATACCAGCTTGCTCTGGGTCTCCAAGGCCCTTCCCAGGGCTGTCAGTGTCCTTCTCACTTCACCCTAGGCTGTCCTCTCTCCCCTTAGAAGGTCAGTCTTCTGTTGATAATGACTCATCAGCTCGATGCTCCCCTGGATACTTACACGGTTTGTCTTTAAAGTGGGAATCTCCTGGCAGCTAAGACTGCAAGGCCATGAGTTCTATAAAACTAATCCTGAATGCTTGTAGCCCCACAGCGCTGAGGAAGAAGCTGTCTTGGCTTGGTCCATGGGCCATGTTGGGGTGAGATTTCATTGATGTGAATACAATATTGTCGTAGAAGCCTGCACAGCTCCTCCATGGGCATCTAGGTTGAGAAATACAGATGTGGACTTTCCTTTTTCCCTGCTGTTCATTCATGTACTTCCCCTGTGCAGACACTTTTGCAGAACAGGCATGATAGCTTCCCTGGGGACACAGGTGCCGCCGACTGTAGTCCATTTAGTACCTGCTCTTATATTGAGTTCAGGTAATGATCTGTCATTAGCCTTGAATATTCAGACTCAAAGTACCTAAAGCTTCTTCTGATGTAGCTAGCAGCTCACAGCTCAATCACCTGGGCATCTCTAGAAAGGGAC
The DNA here is from genome assembly GCF_004785775.1 of Grammomys surdaster. Lineage (NCBI taxonomy): Eukaryota > Metazoa > Chordata > Mammalia > Rodentia > Muridae > Grammomys > Grammomys surdaster. Next base: position 3,951,473 of record NW_021620620.1, read on the forward strand.
AGGAATGTGGAAGATTCACAGTTAGCGAGATTGTGTTCTTACTGTTTGCTTTGTGTGTTGGCAGCACAGTGAGCACTTGCTGAGTTGTTCACCAGCAGATGTCAGCACCAGGGAGCATCTCCTCGATTGACACAGAGAGATGCCTGCAGCCAGTGCTGAAGCCAGGAACCAGCCACAAAGCTGTTTCTACTTGTAAAACCCAAGGTTCACCTATTTCAATACAGTAGTGTTGGGGACTCATTCTTCAAGGTCAACCAGAATATGTTGGGAAAGCATCACTGTCTATATAAGAAGAATATGTCCAGATCTGGATGTATGCTAAGAGGAAGAAAGTAAGGAGGCTTATGGGAATGTAGTGGAAATGAGGCCTTCAGCTATAAACCACAAGTTGTTAGCTTCTGTACCAGCTCAGACAGGAGGGAAGGTGCTAGCCATGATTTTAAAAAAAAGAAAAAGAAAGAAAGAAAGGTAAACAAGAAAAAATGAAGTCACCAAACTAGGCCCTAATACAAACACCTGGATCTGGAGGTTGGGGCACAAAGCTCTTGGCTTCAAAACATCTTCATAGAGATCACCAACATCTCCATGAAGGAGACAGGATTCATACCAATATTACAGTTTCCCATAAGCATCATCTGATCCCATAAGCATCACAGTAGAATGTCTTGCTTATGCTTGCATTGACTGTTCCCTAATTGCAAATGCTATTCATTGGGTCTGTTCAGCAACAATCTTGTGCTTGTGTTGTCTGACGTCTCCTGTATAAGAGAAACCATAGCAGGAAGACTGCAGAACAGAGCATGCATGGCACAAGGCAAGTAAAGGACCATAAAACAGATGCCATACCTTCACCTAGCCTGTGTCTGGGGGCTAGGGACACAAGTGACCCTCAAGCTTACAGAGCTCAGTGGCATAATGGACGATGATGATAAGCAAGCTAGAAATGAGAATGGCATGGTGACAGATGAAAGAGAGTAACAGGAGTGTGCCACTTAGTCTCTTGTCAATTTGACATAAACAGGGCTCATCTAGGGGTAGGGAACCTCAGATACAAAAATACATCCATCCTGTAGGCAAGTCTGTGGTGGCATTTTCTTGATGTGGAAGGGCCCAGCCCCCTTTTGGTTAGGACCACCTCTCTGGTTGTTGGATAAGGCTAGAGAGCAAGCCAGCTAGCAGCCTTCCTCTGTGGCCTCTGCTTCAGGTCCCACCTCCAGGCTCCCGCTTCAAGTTACTGCCCCAACTTCCCTTCGTGGAAGGACTGGAAGCTGTAAGATGAAACAAACTCTTTTCTCCCCAAGCTACTTTGGGTCATGATTGTCATCACAGCAATAGAAACCAAACTAAGATGGGGGTGATCTGAAATAAGTACAGTATATGCACCCCTGAAAATGTCAGGAAGAAACCCATTGTTCTGTAAAACTAATATACATTAATAGAAACTTCAAAAAAGTAGATCTGATGAAAGAGGTGGAGTCAGGTGAAGAAGAAAACCTAAGAGAAGGTTTCCAATGCTGTCAAATGCTAGTGCATCTCTCTAAAAAGAAGAATGGTCCAAAAGAATATGGAGTTTGTGGGTGCTGGTCTAGACAGGCAGAGACTGAGCACATGGTTCACTACTTCTGTTGAGTTTAACCAGCCCCAAATTTTAAAGCCGTTGTGGAAAGAACTCTTGGTGTCTGGGCATGCTCAGCAGTGAAGATATGAACAACTCAAGTACGACAGCCTCCTTGCTACAGCCTCCCTGAGCTAGGGAAGTGCCTCCTAGACAAAGTCATCCTCTCACAGGAGTCAGAACTGTGGATGACAACAGACTCCTGGGGTCCAGACACAACCTGCAATAAAAGGAAAGCCGGGCAGAGGCAGGGACAACATAAGCTGTCTGGTTGAGTATTGGAATTAGACTGCCCAGCCGTGGGTAGGAAGAGAGAGATCAAAAAATTTTGGACACCATACAGTTAGAGTGACTGTTAAGCCAAAATATTTTATCATATTCACCAGAAATCACATGTAGGCCAAAAGGAGAAGGATAAATAAATAGATAAATAAAGCCAATATGTGCTTCTATGTCTGGTGAGCCAAGCAAAGCCTGAGATTTGGAAAGTAGGAATGGGTCTTGGATTTTGTCAGAAATGTTTCACTGATGAGGAAGTGGTCCACTAACCGTGTTGGGTAAAGTCTTTTTCAGACGGCCCACTCTAAAGCCAATTTCTTGTTTAGTGGATGCCGAATGGATTTCCTTCCCATCAAGGTCAGGCACGGGGCATGTGTCACCCTTCACTTAACACTGGCAGTTTAAGATGCATCAGAGAAGAGGGAGCAAGCAGTGCCATAAAAGCCGGGAAAGAAGAAGTGTGCTTTGGCAGATGAGAGGGTGTCATGAAAATCCAAAGGGACCAAAGAGAAATGGAGCCAAATGATGCAAGAATCCATGAGGGCGGCCATTCAAAGACCAGGTCGGAGAAGTAACGGGAAAGACATTAAACACCCAAGATGTTCAAAATACCTAGGATTACACTTACCAAGAAAAATGAGTACCTTTGCAATAAAACCCAAGTGCTTTCATGAAACACATGGAAATAGACATGTTGTGTGTCTTTGTAATAAAACCACAGTATATATTCACAGGGTATGCAGCCGTGAAGAACAAAGAAAGTTGATGATGTGTGGAACGTGGGTAGAGCTGGAGGGCATCGTGTTAAGTGAAGTGAGCTAGACACAGAAAACTGTTATATGTTATTGAACACAGGTGGATGTTAAGAAAAAAGTTAACTTGAACATGGATTACTGATTATGAGAGGAGGGATAAAGCCACGAGGTGTTTGAATTGTGTCTGGTTGTAACGTGAACTGAGACACGTGCTAAACCCAGTAATATGTGTAATTAACACATTTATTACTCAAAAATAAAATAGAATTCCTCCTCCCATGGATTTCTGGTTAATGTCACAATGAAGTTAATCAACATCAATCTAATGTATCAAAATAATATATCTCCCAATGAAATACCAAAACACTTATTTTTATGGCAAACTTCTGAAGTTGACTGGAAAGTCTTGCCTAAGGCTGCAGAACTAAGCTAGCAAGTGTTTCCTTGAGGGGGAAACACAGTGTGGGTAAGCCAAGGTTGGGAGGAACCAGCCTTCCAGATGGCAAAGCCTACCTGGAACCCCACCACCACCAGTCATAGTGTGGTATCTGCCCATTGCTGACCACAGGTGGCCAAGTCCAGAAACATCCAAGCCATCGAGGAAACTGAGAGCAAATCAGGCAGAAAAGAGAGTGAGGCTAGTACCACCATTTGTCCTCTGGTTTGTATTCTTTTAAGATTGATTTATTTATTTTGGGGAGGGTGTGAACATGTGTATGTACACATGCACATGCGTGTATGCCTTTGGAAGTCAGAAAAGAGTATCAGATCACCTTAGAGCTTGAGTTACAGGTGATTGTGAACCACCAGACATGGGCACTAGGAACTGAACCCAGGTCCTCTGGCAGGGCAGAGAGCCCTTAAATGCTGGACCATCTCTCCAGCACCATGCATTTGTTTCTGAGACAGGGACTCACTGTCTAGTTCAGGCTGGTCTCTAACTGGCAATCCTGCCAGTACTGGAATTACAGGCATGATCTACTACACTAGACATATTAACCAATGTTTTTAATGAGGATGATCTTCATGCAACAGATCAAATTGTATCTGTAGCTCATATCACAAACCAGAATGAATGTCAGTGAATCAAGTCAGGATTTAAAAAAAAACTTAAAATACCACAAAAATATATCTGTTAAGGTAATATATAAAATTAAAACTGGTTGTATGTAAATGTTTAAAACTCAATAAAATGTCTTTGTGAAAGGGTCAAGGACAGGGTTCAATCGGCCATGACCCACTGAGATGGTGACCTCACAGCAGAAACATCTCAACAGTATCTCTGTGTTTATGTTTAAGTAGTCCTTGGCCTTTGCTCCTGTTTTACACTTTCAAAAATAAAATTCAGGGTTTTAACTACAACATTAAACTAACCAAGTCCCTGAGACTTAAGAATTAGTATCAGATTGGTAGCATTAACCCCACAGAGAAAATTATTGTTTAAATTGAGCACATCACTCTGGCTGCATATACATGAAAAGCAAAACTCTACAAGCAAAAGGTGCTGCAGAGACGCCATCCTGCTTGCTGGGCAGGCTGTGCCAGAACACCGCTGTGATTCACATAGTGTGTGGTTATTGGATTCAAGCAAAAGGGGGAAATCCTGCCATGGGAAAGAACCAGGGTCTCCACTTCAGAGGAGGTCACCAAGAAACGCAGATGGGGAAGCTTCAGGGACCTCAGAGAATTGGCTTTGCTGTTTACATACATACACTGAAAGAACCTAGGAAAAAAGACATGCTGGTGGCCATGAATGTGGCACATGCTGTGCAAATCTGCATTTCTGAAAGTTATCCCCATTAAAACAGAAAAAAAAAATCTGAGGAAAAGGGTGAAGGGTGACTCTGGATGAGCACAGTACAAAGAGAACCTGAGATACTGTGTGTGTGTGTGTGTGTGTGTCTGTATGTCTCTGTGTGTGTGTCTGTGTGTGTCTGTATGTCTGTGTATATGTCTATGTCTGTCTGTGTGTCTTTCTGTGTGCGCACGCATGCGTGCATGTGTCTGTGTATATATCTATGTCTGTGTGTCTGTGTGTCAGTGTGTCTGTGTATATACGTGTGTCTGTGTGTGTGTCTGTGTATATATCTGTGTCTGTATGTGTCTGTGTATATGTCTGTGCATTCTTTGTGTGTATTTTTGCGTGTCTGTGCATTTGCATGTGTAGGTGTGTCTGTATGTCTGTGTGTATATGTCTGTGTGTTTGCATGTGTATGTATATATTTATGTATGTATGTATATGTGTGTGTGCATATGTGCATGTGTCTGTGTGTTTGTAAGTATGTATATGTGTTTAGTCTGAAAGGTGCTCCAGGACAACAGGGTGTTGTCACAGGGCCCACTTCATCATCAAGAATACCTTATACTGACTCAACTTGAGACACTTTGAGGAACAAAGAATTTTGAGAGCTATAGATTAAAAGGCATTGAAGTCTAGAATAACAACAATCAATCAAAAACTAAGAAGAAAAAATAGAGAAGCACCCCCCCCAAAAAAGAAATGAATGACCACTGTTAGATGCAGAAGAGGTATCAGGATTGGACACACAATATTTTTGTAACCACCAATGGCAACGGCTGACTGAGGGATAGATTAGAAATAGATGTGAAATCTTTGACAAAGAACATCAGGATCTCTAATGTGCAGAGAACAAGCGCTGGCTTCCCTAGCCAAGCTATCATAAGAAGCATCACCAACAGAAAGACTGGTAGGAGTTAGGTATGCACCTCCTGACACAGAACGATGCCAAGGCAACACAAGCAGGGTTGCCTCTCTCCTTGGTGTTCTTGAGCCCCTCCCCCAATAAAAGAATGAAGGAAAAAAATGGAACTGTACAATTATCAACTTGGGTAATGTCTTAGGGTTTCACTGCTGTGAAGAGACCTATGAACAAGGCATCTTTTATAAAGGACAGCATTTAATTGGGGCTGGCTTACAGGTTCAGAGATTCAGTCCATTATCATCATGGTGGGAAGCACCGTAGTGTCAAGGCAGGCATGCCACTGAAAGAGCTGAGAGTTCTACATATTGTTCCAAAGGTAGCTAGAAGACTGGCTTCTAAGTGGTTAGGAGGAGGGTCTCATTGCCCACCCCCACAATGACACACTTTCTCTAACAAGGTCATACATAATAGTGTCATTCCCTGGGCCAAGCATATTCAAACTACCACAAGTAGTTTAAAATGAACAATTCAGGGAGTAGGAGAAGACGTGCAGGGAACATACATATTTTGTTTGCAGCTTTTCAGTTTTTCTATAGATTTCAAGATTTTTTTTCTCAAACAGAAAGTGGACAAGAGAGGAGATACAGCATGATTCCAGATCTAGAGAGGCCATCCCAGACAGTTGGATCTTGCTATAGCATGCAGATAAACCAGAGGAGGGCAAGTTCAAACAAGACCTTGAGATTCTGCCCCTCAGTGTCTGCTCCCAGTATGCGGGCTTTCTCACTCTCAGACTCTCACAAAGCAGAATGAGAACCAGACAGTGAACTACACTGAAGTCTACTGACAGAGTGGTGTTTGGAATTTTGTTTTTATTAATTGGACTGCATTGGCTAACTGATTGGCCACTGTCAAAAGGAAAGTTATGAAAGAACTGGACTCTTCCTCTCTTAAAGCCCAGTCTTCTCAACTCTAATTGTGCAAAAAGACCACAGTTTCACTTTTAGTGTGGCCAAAAGATCATCCCAGAGAACGTCCCATAGTCCTAAAGGAATGTTGTCCAAGCAAGCTCTCTAGCTAGTGCCAGCATTCCTATCATGGCAATCAGAAAAGCCACAGCTGCCACCAGGGCAATGCCAGCTTTCCTTTCTGTTAGGGAGGATGCTGAGGACAAGCCTGGGAACAGAGGAGGATGCTGGGAATAAAGCCTAGTACAGACCAGAAAATGAGACTGGGCTGTGTGGAGGTCCTGGCTCCTGTGCTCAGTGGTTTCCTAGGACCTCAAGTTGCCTGGGCTCACCAACTTTATCTACTGTTAGTCTGGGAGACTTGACATTGTCCCTCTGCTTCGGTAGCTCCTTCTCCTTCCTCCACTGCCCTTGGCTGTTGCTTTTGAGGATTCATTGTTGAACAGCTCTTGCCTCCTCTAGCTCCCATGCCTCAAAGAATCCAGAACCTTCCCACTTTTGTGTTCTTTCTGCAGCCTCCTGGCTGTGATTCAGAGGTTGTTATAGAAGAGTCTGAGCACTGAAGGGGCATCCAGAAGGGATCTTATCTACACAGGCCCTTCTACTAACCCCATGAGGACAATTGTGACCAACCCACTGCCCTGCTCCCTCCCCAAGTCCTTGGTGTTCTACAGGAAGTTTCAGGACATGGTTCAGAATCATTCACTTATTCAAAGTTCCTCGAACCCCAAGAAGCTGAATCCTCTTCTCTCTTCAACAGCTTCCTTCCCCATACCATAAGGAGAAACATCTGCTCTCATACAGCTGCTACAGTGGCCAAATGCCCACTGGAGTCCTTCTTCCAAGGGCCACTGTGCTTGTCGGGGTTCCTCCATGCTTTCTACCTATATCCTCACACATCTACTTTCCACTGAGTATGCAGCCCTTGGCACCTCTGTGTGCACACACAGGGTCAGACAGGCCTTTCCTGCCTCAGATGACTCTCAGATGACTGACACCTGTGACCTCTGTAGTTGGAGGGAGCTTGTCTTCCCTCTCTTGCCACCCAGTCCCTGTCTCATGGCCTCGTGTCCATTCATTTCATTTTGTTTCACTTCATTTCATTTCATTCATTACAGACAAAAGCTCACACTCTATACCATGCACTGGGATACCTGCTAGGGCCACAGAGATGAAAAGAAAGACCTGCCTTCAAGGAGGTTATATTTTAAAGTGGGAAATGAACAACAACAACAACAAGAATCCACAGAATTTAATGACATGTGATGCAACTGTAGAAAAGAGCTATAGAGAAAAATAAAGCCAGGGCTTTGGGAGATGGCTCAGTCAGAAAAGTTCTTACAGCAAGTGTGCAGAGCATAGATCCCTAGCAACCATGCAAAAGCCAGGCATGTTCCAGTAACTCAGCCCTGGGAAAGGAGCAACACGGGGCCCCGTGCACCTTGCTGCCAGACAGCCTAACCAAACCGGCAAGCTCCAGGTTCAGTAAGAGACCTCAACTCAAAAAATACAGGGGAGAATGATTAAGTAAGACACTCAACATAAGATTCTGTTATCCACATATTTGCACATACATACATGTGTACAAGACTGGGATGGCACAGCACAGCCGTGTGCACACACGGAAAGGAGAAAGAAGGGCAGAGTGAGTTGCCCTTGATTAAATAAAGCAGTCTATCTAAAATCAAATGGTAGCACTGAGGCAGGGCTATAAAGGAAATGAGGTGTGAGGCTTACAAACGTCTGAGCTGTGTTAGAAAATGGTGAGTGCAAAGGTCCCAGGGAAGTAAAGCTAAGCTGCCAGGTGCTAGCAGGAGAATTTAATCTGGAACAGACCCTGGTCATGGAGAAGGTGAGGACTTTGTTTTAAGTGTAAAACATGCATGTTCTGAACAGGGTGTTGGGGAGGAGTCTAACCCTAGGTATGCAAAGACAAATCTGACGCTTTTGGCTACTGTGCCCTGAGACCACTGCTCTCATGACCCTACCACCACCCAAAGAAAGGAAGAGTAGTAGGCAGGACCTGTGGGGTGCATTTCAGTAACCCAACAGCTGAGGTGGGGTGGTGAGTAGGGGGGTACCCCACTGACCAATCTGCAACAATCTTACCTGGGTCTTTTCTTCTTCAGCAAGATGGTGTCTAAACAGAAAGCAGAGAATTAGCAAGGAAAGCCTGTGACTCCTTTGCCCAGCTAGAAGATGCGAGGGTTCAAAGCCAGCAGGGTGGAAGAGCTCTATGGTGTGTCACCCATTGGGAAATGGTTCAAGGTACATCTTAGTGCTGTTGGAACCTCTCTAAGACCAGTGATTGAGCCCCTTGGCTAGCACACAAGTGTGACTTAGTGTCCCCTATATGACTCATAATCCCTTTGCTTACAGCCTGAGTCTCCCAAGGGGGCTGAAGTCCTCAGAAGAATGGAGGCTGGGGACAGTGGGATAGGAAGATAGCTTCTTCCACTCTTACTTGGTCAAAGACAGACAGGTGCTTGTGACCAGTGATGTCCATTTCCAGAAGCTTCCTCAAGGCCCACGCTATCCTTCCCTATGTATCTTTATGGGTCATAGTCATGTTTTCTAAGAGAGGCTTCTTCCTCCTTGTACTCAGAACTTCCCCACAAAAAAATTTCACCATCATCATCTTCATTACCTCTGAGGCTACTTTGTGGGTGTCTTCCAGAGAAAGAGGTGCAAGTCCATGTCACATTTTACTGTATGACTCACAGAGAAACGGCTCAGGTCTTTCAGGGAGGCCATCCCGATGCAGCACAGGCTGTGAACTGCTATGTTGCTGTTCACTGTGGAACACGAGCTGAGCCGCATTTGTGTCATTTGTGTCATCTGCAATCACTCTGCCCTGCTCTGGGTATGACCTGCCTATCAACCAGCCGATCTCGGGACCCTAAGGTCCCCCGGGATCGGTGCGATCTCATCATATCCATGGGACAAGAAAACAGAGGTCTCGTTTTAAAACTGACTTCAGATCTTCCCATCTTTCTCCAGAAAGCTTAATTCTCAAGAATACCAAAAGTGTTTGAATGCAGAAGTGCACAGTGACAGAGATATAGGCAGGGAGACACAGAGGAAGATAGCTGCAGAGATCCCCCCCCCCCATTGGTTCTCTGTGGAAGTTCCTAGGCTGCGGGCTTGTGGGTTTGCTCTGTCTTTGCCACAGTGTCCCTCAACATCTCCCATTAGGTGGCCTCACAGGATATCATTTGCTATAGCACAGGTCTAGAATGTTCTCCAACGGTCCATATGTTAAAGGCTTATTCCCTAGATCATTGTGCTCTTGGAAAGTGGGGCAATCTTTAAAAGGTGGGACCCACTGTGAAATCTTAGGCCTTGGGGCATGTCCTTGTGGGGATTGTAGAGCCCCAGTTTCTTATCTCTGAGAAGAACCAGTTTCCTCCTCCACACTCATAGCTTATTATATCAACCCCAAACCAGGAAGATTAATAGAGCATGGATCAAAATTTCAACACTGTGAGCCCCAATCCCTTTCCTCTCTTTAAATTGATTGCCTCTTGAGTTTTGTCACAGGAACACAAAAGGACAACTGACAGAGACAATCCTTTCTTCTGAAGAGCAGTGCAGGTTCTGATTGTCATGGCTCCCTTACCCTGGGGCGTATTCTTCAGGTCTGCAGAGTCATTATCAGACAAGTGTCTCCGGATCATGCAGATCTTCAGGGCAAGGAACCCTGCAGATATGGCTACTCCCAATGCCATACCAATGATGGCATATTTGAAATCTGAAGTACAGGGAAGAATTGAACTCAGGATTCAGCTGTCAGCCTTGAAGAGTTCTAGATGAAGTTCAGGGTCATGTTCCCGGACTTTAAATCCCGCATGACAACCTGCGGTGCTAGCCCCAATTTACATTCTCCACTCCCAGCCCCTCACCGTCCACAGAGCCCCACCCTGATCTCTCCAGCTATCAGAATGAGGGACATTCAAGTTTCCCAGGACTGGCTCTGGTGTAGGCAGCTTATTCCTCTAGCTTCCTGCTCTCCTACCTTAAGTCATTCATTGACTCATCTATCGAGGATTTGAAACTGTGGTGAACCTAAAAGCTAATGGGGAAGGACCTGCCCTATCTTCAAGGAGCTTTGGGTCTGCTGAGAAGGGCAGGTAAAGAGCTCACGGTAATGTCACATGACAAGTGGTCTGGACTGGTGTGGGAGTCCTGGGGCCCAGAGCATTCTCAGTGGAGGTAATGTGTGGATTACTCCTTGCTAGTAAAGCAGGCTTCAATATGAGATGGAGCAGACACTATGGGAAAGGGGCAGATGAATATAGACGAGTGTGGGTCTGCCTTTAGCCTCACTGTGGGGAGTCAGAACTTTGATGACTTGTCTCTGGAAGGCAAAATCCAGGGGTGCTAGTCTGTGTTTCTTCCTCACTGCTAGGATGCTGGTCTCATAGACTGTTAACATGCCACTCAGGGGAGGTGAAATACAGTCTAAAATGGGGTCCCAGCCTGTGTTTTTCCGAGTGAAAGATGTTAGTGGCTGGGATGGAGGCTGTGGTTCTCAAACTCCTGGGCACCCAGATGCTTCTGGGCCCTCAGGCCAGCAACGAGCTCATGATTGCATGTGTGTGTGTGGGGGGGGGGGTGCAAGTGCAGAGAGGCCTTTTGCAGGAGACTTAGGCCCAGCTCTGTATGATGAAGGCCTCCCCCCATGGCAGTCCTTGATGAAGGAGACAGTCTTTGTCCAAATTGCTTTATTCATGGCAGATTAGAATGCATGCCACTCAGGGTGGACCAGAGATTAAATACCTTTTGCAGGAAGGGATGCCTAGGAAGAGATGCTTATTGGCTAAACACTCAGGGACCCTAGATATTTTATTAGCATGGAGAACTATAGGCTTTATGCTGTGTGACTAGTTCCTATGGTCCTCTTAGTTGAGTGTCATAGTCATGTTCCCCAGGATTGGAATCTTGACTGGAGCTAGCCCAAACTCCTGTCGTTCTCAATTAAGAATTTTATTGGGATTCTGAACAACCTTACCAGTTCTTCTGTCTGGTGGCATGGTCTACTGCCTCACAAATGAGGACCAGGGAGAATGGTAGAACTTGATATCAAAGGCCCATAAATACAGGGTAAGGCACTGGGGAGAGCTAGGGCTGTTGATTAGAGACAGACAGCACACAGAGCTGGCCTTGTATCCCTAGAATAAAACTATTTGACCACTCAGTGGGACTGTAGGCAAGCTGTGTGCTGGGTAACAAGAACACACACAGCATATACTGGGATTCTTTGCAAGATATGACTCCAGCTCTGTATACAGAACAAGCAAGGAGACCACCTACCAATCTCAGTCTCAGTAGATTTGCCCATTGCCAGCACTTGAGCTCCTCCAATGCCTGCAAAGAAAGAATCCCAAGCCTTGTTAGAAACCACAGCCAGGGCAGGGGGCTTCTCTGAGGTAAGAGAATTTGCTGCACAAGCGTAAGAACCCAAGTTCAATCCCCAGCACCTGCATTTTACAAGGGGAGAGAGGCATGGTCACACCCATGCCTGTTACTACAGTGCTGTAGCAGGACAGAGATAGAGACAGGCTAGTGCGGTTTACTGGCCATCAGCACAGGTCCAGATTCAGTGAGAAACCCTGTCTCAAGGGAACAGATAGCGTGATAGAGCAGCACACCCAATGTCCTCTTCTGCTCTTCAAGTAAATATCCACAGGCATGTGCACAGACACAAACACACACACACATGCACAGTCTCAGGGCCTTGCTAAGGTACTACATCTTTCCTTAAAGCCCAGCCAGTGTACAAAATCTTGGTGGGCTCAGCACCTTATTCCTGAGCAGTTTCTAAGACCCTGTACTGATCCTAGTCTGTATCCAGTTCATTCTTACCAACCTATGTAATCTACCCAGACATCTGCCATTGGGCCATTCCCTTGGTCTAGCCCCTTCTACTTCCCTCTCTGCCCTTTTCTAGTCTTGGCTCTATGTCATTTCTTCCCTGGCTCTCGACACATAGGTGAGCTGCCCCCTTTGGAACCTCAACATCCCTGTAGTTCTCCAATTTAACTGAACAAGGCAACATTAATTCAACATTTACATATTACTGCTGGGAATCAGTTGCCATGCTAGTAGCTTCTCAGCTAGCTCTCAGCCACTGAGTGTGTCTTGGTGATCTCCCCAATGGCTGCAGAGGAGTGTCCAGCACTTGACATAGTACCTGACAAATAGGAAGTCTCAACAGATGTCAGATGAATGAATGAATGAATGAATGAATGAATGATGGAGACTGTAAGGCAAGGCCACCATGCAAGGATGCTTCATGATTCTGGCCAGGCCTTCAAACTCAGAGACAGAGACCACACTCATTAGTATACTGGTGGTTCCACAGTGAGGCTACGAAGACTGTGGGCCTTGGAGAATGTTGGCGATCCTCAGTCACTTATTCTGAGACAGATGTTGTGTACAGTCAAGATGACCATATATTTAATTTAACATTCACTCTGTGACATGGGCCCTGTTATCATCACCATTTGGTGAATGAGAAAGCAGAGATGCTGAGAACTTAATAATATAGCCAAAGATCAAGCCAAGTTGAAGGTGTTAGGGCTGGGAGACCAGAGACTATTACTGTACCTGTGGGAAATACAGCCCAAGACTCCCCACAGACACCTGAAACCACAAAGTTCCAAACCTATATAAACACACCTTTTCATATATATATATATACATATACCTAGTTTCAGAAGTTTTCCTGTTAAGCTTTTCAGATCATGATAGACTGCAGTTGGTTGAAATTCCAGAAAATAAAAATAGCAACAATGGGGACATAAATCCACACCACTCAGGCCAATGACCAACTGGATCTCAGCTTCCTCTCATGTAACTCAGTGGGTCTCCCATGGGAGAGAACAGGTGGCTGGGCCCTTCCCACTGAGCTCCCAGGAGGCTGCCTCCTGAGCCTTGATCTCCTAGGTGTGAAAGAGACAGAGGCTCTGCTTGTGCAATCAGCAAAGGGCCTTTCCATTCACCTATGACCACTGAGCACCCTCAGAGACACTCAGCACACTGTGTTCAGCTAGCGCTACACAAAGGACTGAGACAGGCTGACTCCATGACAGGCTTCTGATTGGCAGTTCAGGAGACAAGACCTAAATCTCTGTTTCCAAGCACTGGGCAAGCCCAGGCAAATCCAGGCTTCAGAAGTTGCGCTGCCACCTGGCCTGAGGCAAGGACAATGGGTCAGCAACAGTTTCCAGACTTCCCCAGCAATAGTTTCCAGTCCCTCCCCCCAGGCCCCAGCAATGATTCTGGAATGTCCCTAGAGAGTAGAGCCAAGATTAAGGTAGAGGTCACCTATCCCTCCCAGGAATATCCCTAATATGCTTTAAAGCAGGCCTGCAAGCTCACTTCCGGGTCTCTCCATCTTTGTAGATGTTAGACCCCAGCATGCTGGACCTCTGAAAATTAAAAGCACTCATTGAGTTTACATACTATTTGAGTCCAGGGTATCATTCTTCGGTGAATCATGGACCCTTACAGGACAGCTATTTTCTGTGTTTGGTGGGGAGGGGATCATCGGAACAGTTTAGGGTTTATTTTTAAAGACTGGATTCACTTGTAGTTGTGTGTACATGCAGGTGTGTCTGCATGCATGTGTAAGTGCACATGGCTAAGGAGACTAGTAGATGTATCAGACCTCCTGGAGCTGTAAGTACAGGCAGTTATGAGCTGCAAGAGAGGCAAGTGACCTTAACCACTGAGCATCTCCACAGCGCCTAGTTTGGAAGTTTCATCTGACTCCCTTGATCTGTGAATAAATCCTGGAGATTCTGAAGCAAAATCTCACAGCCTTGTGATGACTACAGCTCCTTTTGGAGACACACAGTTGTCTCTTTCCTACAGAATTCAAACACACACACACACACACACACTTACCACTGCATGGAATGACCTTGATTTTCTCTATAGGATGAAGCCCCAATAAGCTCCATTGCATAAACATTTCTTTAATGTAAGTCTGCTGCCATAGCTAGACTGAACCATCTGTGGACCTGGAAAAGACCTAGAACTGGACTCGGGAGATACAGATGAGAGCAGTATCTCTGGCTGACATTCCAGCCTCAGAACTATGTTCCATGCTCCCCTTGGTCCACACTCTTGGCTAGCAGAGAAACCTCTTTCTGTCTGTAGTGGACAGAAGGCAGGAGCCAAGGATGGAATCCTCTAGGGAAGCCAGATCCTGAGGGGGATCAGCCTCCCTTTGTCCCCAATCATCAACTTCCTGGGTCTCATCTTTGGGTCTTCTGCTTGGTGACCGTTGCTCTTAATGGGAGCATTTGTTGTGAACACACCAGCCCCAGATGGTACTGTCAAGGAAATAAGGACACAAATGAGAAAGCCAGAGGCCCATATGCAGAGCCCAGAGCAAAATCTGAAGGATCCAGAGGCTGTGACTGCAGCTCAGACCACTGGAGAAGACGGAAGAGAGGATGGGAGAAAGCTCTAATGTCAGAGCCCCTAGCCCCTGCCCAGGCCTCCCGGGATCACATCCTAGTCAACAATGCTACCCAGGTCCATGCTTTCCTGAACACTAGGATCCTTCCGCTGGACCCCAAGGCCTTGTGGTCAGCTCAGCCTTTTGCAGGTCTCTTAGACACCACCATCTCTGTACTGTGCTCAGATCTCCTGTAAGCCTTGAGGAATGCACTCCATGAAACCCTGAATCTTCCAGTTTAGGGGATTCCCTTCCTTCCCACTGAGAGAATTACCATATGGAGAGAGACAAGCCTAGTCAGTGGATGGAGCTGTGCACTAGAGCAATAATTTCTGCTAGCCAGCCCTCTGGCCACTCGGCGGCAGCCTTTCCCCTCCTCAGGGAGAAAACTCCTCCCTCTCTGCCCTAGCTCCTCTGCTCTCACTATCTCACTGGGAGGTCTAACTCTGCTCTCTAATGAGCCCCTGGGTAAGGATCCATCCAGCAGGCGACCTGCCTCCTGCTAGGGTCACGAGCTAGGGGAGTCCCTCTTGGGTTGTAGAGGCTCAGCAAAGGCTCCAGCTCTGCAAAGTAGCTGGAGGATGGATGATCCTAGCAGTGCTTGTCTGCTAACACAGTCATGGAACTGCAGGATGCCTTGCTCTGCACTGGGATGTATGAGACCCCAGGAGGAAGTTTGAGCAAACCCAGCAGGAGCTTCCGCCCACATGCTTTACAAGAGTTCTTGCAATGCTGGGTTAGGGCAAAGTACTGGAACACAGGCTCATAAGACCCTGTGCAGTCTGGACCCGGATGTCTATATCATGGCTGCTGTCCCTGAGGCAAATGTCCCCTGCTACCTTTAGCCCCACGATCCTGGCTAACTGCAAGCATGCAGACACATGTGCGTGTGGATGCATGTGTGAGTGCATAGATGTGCATTGTGCCTCATTACTGTCCCTGATGAGCTGGGTGCCGAGGTTGAGCATAGCCTCAGCTGCTGCCTTCTAGATGGACTTGCTGAGACCTTGACACTTTCCGGAGAACCCAAGTAGCCTGAGTGTGGATAGGTGGCATCCTGAACACAGAAGCTCTCTTTCAGAGGCACTTACATCAAGACACGCAACCTTCTCTCCACACCCCATTTGGGTTTGATGCTTTGCCCTTTTTAAAGCAGCTTCAGATAAATTTGATGAGGACATGAACACAGCAGTCTCTCTCTGTGCCTCTCCAGCCTGTGGCCTGCTCTGCAGGTGGCTTCCAATCCTGCAAGAGTTTATGGCTCTTGAGCAACAGGTGTGGGTAACTAGGGGTAGAACATTATTTACCATGCATGAAGACTCATGTTCCTTGCCAGAACTGAAAGGGGGGAAGAGACAAGAGTAAAGGCCCTATCAAGAGGGCAGGGCTGCCTCAGCAGAGCCAGGAAGAGTAAGCCCAAGGCACAGTTTGAACTTGCCCATCTCTGTTGGAATCTGACCCACTAAAAGCCCATCCCTGGCATCCAGGCCTTTTTGTACTGTCCACCTGTTAGGTCCACTCTCACTGGGGGTTAACATTCCCTGCCACCTTATTTGGGCAGAATCAGGGTGTGTGATTCCCAGTTGTGGGCTAGTCGGCATGTGTCATTCTATAAGTATCTGAACTAAAAATAGGGGTGGCCGCCCTAAATGTTTGTCAACCAATTCCTGCCTACATTCATCTTGGTACTTAAACATTGGGGAGTGGGCGGTGGGTCCTAACTTTAGATCTCATGAATTCCGACATTCCCAGCTAAAGGAAGCAGGCTTCAAATGTCAGGAGCAGCATCCACTCTTTCCTTAAAGAGTACACACCCAAAGGACCTGTAGCAGGGTAATCCGAAGTGCCCAGAGATCATGAGTTGCCAAAGGGTGACCAAGGGGACTGGAGTAAAAGTCTGCCACTTGATCCATTGTAGATGTTCCGCTGGGGAAATCACTTCAGATGATTCTGGTTGTGCAGGGCTGGCTCCAGGATGGCCTGGAGAACCATACTGATCACTGACTTAGGGGATAGTCCTGACACAGCATCATAGAAAATCAGGCTGTCGAGTGATGTGGGAATGGAGAACACAGGATGAAATGAGGAACTATTTAAGGTAGCTGCAGATAAACCTCGTGAAAGCTTGTAAATAGAGCAAGCCATGATACCCCATACTGATGTTCCTCATCACTTCTAAGAATTAGTGCAAAAGCCACTTCCAGAGTCCTCTGGAAGACTCCTATTGGCACTGCAGATCCAGGATCACTTCTGAACCCTCCCCCAGCTGCCTCCTCCCCTTCTGTCTTGCTCTATGGCACAGAGTACCAATAATACAAGGAGGGATCTTTTCCCCGGGGCCAGGATGATACCTGAGAGCCCTTGCAACTTGGATTAGTATCCAGATTGATGGAGAGCCACAGTAGAAGGCAGAGTCTTGAGATGACTGAGTGATCAGTCCAAAGCTACTAAGTATGAACCCAGAAGTAGCTCAAAGCCTTGAAGTGATAAAATCAAGTTTGTAAAAAGTCAAGTAGGGTTAAACCACAGAGACAAATGAGTGATAGCATCGCACATGTGATTCTGAGCCCCCAGGAAAGGCTTCTGAGAACACCTCAGTCTTTTGCAGTGAACTGTGAGTCCTCAGGAGCCTGGGCTGTGCTGATACAGAGCTAGAACTATGCAGCAGTTGAAAGAGTCACAGAAAGGACCCTGGGCATGCAAAACCAAAGGGGCAGTGCAGCTGGGCTTCACACCACTGTTTGATCCTAAGCCTGGCTCTTTTCCTGGGAAAACGGACACATAAGACTGGTATGTAAGAAGTGCTCACTGGAGACGCAGCTTCCTCTCTGGCTGACCTTGAAATCAGGGCTGCTCTGTTTTTAACGTCTGCCTATTTGGGTGGTATGAATGTGTGAGCTCCTTCCCTTCCTGGCTGCTCATGAGTAGGTGGGCATCTAAGAAAACCAGGGACAGCAGAAATGTCTCTTTTAGCAACCCCCTGCCCCATGGGGCTGTTTGAACTAACCCTGATAATGACACATGTCTGCCGTTATGTGGTATGCTTCAGCCTTTGTCCCAGTAGAACACTGGGAACAGACTATCTGGCCTTAGTTTTGTGGCCTTTTTACTTCCACTGAGGTCTAGAACCTTCTGTGACTTGCAGAAACATCAGGTGCCTTATCATAAGCCCCCAAGCCACCGGAAACAGCGTTTCCTAGGTTACCTCGTTCTCTCCCATCACATCCTGACCTTAGTAGCCAAAATTTCAGTAAACAAGATATCCCCTACATCCTCCCATAGCTCTTCTTGCCCCAGTCCTTCTCTGACCTAGCTGAGGATAGAACTGTATGGGTCAGAACAAGAAAAAAAAAAAACACAGTTGAGAAGAGAAAGGGCAAGTGGAGTGGACTCCAGAAAGCAAGAGCACAATGGCTGCCCACCGGTGACCACGGAACATTAACCATGGAAAGAGTGTCATTAAGGACTCATAGCCATCTCTTAATCCATATACCTAGCCAAGCCCTTGGACATGACACCTGGAGAGATGGGCACGGAGTGGATATTGCCATATGCTGGAACTTTCTGTCCATACGTTCTGTCCGTGGTGATTGGCCAACAGAGGTGGCCAAGGGGATGCTCAATCCTGCCTGTGGTATTGGGAAACTTCTACAAGTTTACAATTTAGTTAGAGACAGGATGACTAATGAGAGGCAGTGTAGAGGCCTGGGAGGGGTGAGGAGGACAGAGCAGGAGGGCTGGGAGGGGTGAGGAGGCAGGTACCGGGTCCAGGAGGGCCTGAAAAGGGGCTGAGAATACGAGAACTAAAGAGGTAGCTCAACAGGGTAGCATTGGCAGAGCCCTGACACAGAGGCTGTCATGAGTGTCCTCAAACAAGCATGGTCTGGAGGACATGGGCTTATCCATGTTTTGTTCAGCTAGGACACAGCTGCCCTGGACAGGAGTGAGAAGCAGGAAGCCATAGAAGGCCATCAGACCGATGAGGAGGCCAGGGAGGCCATGAAATATGAGCAAGTGCCTCCATCTTCCAGAAATAGCACCGTAATTAAGAGGAGGATGATAAGAGTGAGTGACCTGACAGCATCAAAACTCAGGCCCATGTTGTTTTCCCAAGCAATCTTTGCTAATTAATTCTTAAAGATTCACACACTTGGATCCAAACACTCGGCTTCCAGAAGCCAAAGCAATCAATACCTTCTCAGACTAATGGAGGGGCTGGAGGTGGGAGCTGCCTTGGGTCTGAAGGGGTGCCCCAAGCATGAGAATGTTTGTGAAAACGGGGTGTCCTGACTGGGTGAGGGGTTCTGGGTTCCTCCTTACCAGGAAGTAAAGATAAGCATCGAGCCACAACTGGCAAGGAAGTGGCTGCAAGCCTTGGGGAGGTAGATACTGAAAGATGAGGAACCTCATGGATTCTAGTAAGGTAAGCAATGCCCTCCAAGAAATTCTGCCCCCCACCAGGCCCATTCTCACTAGACAAAATGTTTGTTACCTCTCCAAACCCACTAGAGAGTGCCTGAAAATGTCCCTGTGACCTAGGTAGTGGAGGTAAGCCATAGGAATAGAAGGGCACAAGGAGGAACCAGGACTTCCCATTCCATCACCCATCCCTCTATCAGTGACTTTGAGCTGAGTCTGGTGGTGTGCTGAGCTCAGTGTCACTAGCCTACTGTGGCTATGTGCATCCCCTGAATGTGTGAGCCCAGCGTAAGAGGCAGGCAACAGCTGTCTATGCACTTGTAAACATCTACTTTCCTGGTGGGAGAACTGAGGGCTCTCGGGGGAGTGCTCAGACTAGGAAGGGCAGTTCTCCCAGCAAGGGCAAAGGTGACCAGTCTCTAAAAGGAGAAATGTCTGCAACCCCCAGCTAGGAGCTTCAGCTCAGAGCAGGCCTGCTGTCTAGAGTGAAGCTCAACCCAGAGCTGCCTTTGTGGGGCTGTCTTGGAAGTGAGCAGAGAGGCATGCTCAGTGCAGAATAACTAATTAATGATGGTAAAGTATCAGGAAAGAGGAAAGCGCTGTATAACCGCTAAGTGGTGGGGTTATTATTATTCATGCAATATTCATACTGTGCTCTTCAGCCTTGGGAAGCTTTGCTTAGAGTCCTGAGGGACTTGCTGAGGGAAGCACATGCACAGACAACAGAGCTGTGGGATGACAGCTGGCCTGGCCCACGCGAAGGGGCCATGACATTGCAGAGAAAGCACCAGCAAGCGGCCCATATAGGAGTCCCAGGGCGAGGGCGGCAGCTAGCCACCTGCCTCTGTTTACCAAGAGAGGCTGTTGAGTGAGCCCTTCTATGCGTCTTCCTCTGGATATCTTTTAATAGGCAGCTCCTGACATTTGCAGAGCCCAGGGTGTGTCACATATTTAAATATCTAAGCTTTAAGCCAAGCTGTGCCTGCCTCACCCTACCTCTTGACTCAGAAGCCCACTGTCCCCTCCTGAAGAGAGATTTGCTCTAACAAATACTTCCATGGTGGGCAAAGAAGAAAGAATCCAGGCTTGGTCCTCTTTGTTTGAAGCCCCTAGACTCTCAGGACTGGAGACGGAGTCTCCTGCTGGCAGATCTCACAGTCTCTTACCCAAACTTTAGCTTTCCCCTAGACTTCTGACTGGTGCCAAATCATGTTCCTTCCCCAGCTTTTGGAGAGAAGGGTTCTCTCCTCCGGATATCTGGTTTTCTGATACCTGAAAATTAAAGCAATCTCTCCCCCCTTCTTTCTCTCCCTCACTCCAGGGTAACCACTATGCTGAGGTATTCTGTCTTAACACATGCCTTTGCTTTCATCTGGGGCCTCCCAAGCTCGCACATGCCCTTACCCACAAATGAGTGCTGACCTAATTATTGAACTCTCCTGGCAAGATCAAGAAGAGAAAATGCCTTTGCATTGTGTGTGTGTGTGTGTGTGTGTGTGTGTGTGTGTCCACAGGAGCTGGCGGCATGGGACAGAGTCCTCCCTGGGTGACTATAATCCCAAGAAGTGCCACAAACTGTTCATGTTCACATACCTGAATATGAGTGATCTTTGAACCTGGGCCAGCCTGGCTCTGTGACTGTCTCACACCAGCATTGGGAGTGGATCATAACTAAGAGTTGACCTATCTTCAGGGAACATGGCTCAGTGGTCAGGGCTTGTCAGTGTTGCAGGAATCCCTGTTGTCCAATGATCCAGGGCAGCTCGGAACTCTCCACTGAGTCTCTCCAGAGCCCTTTCTAGCCCTTCCACACAACACTGTGCCTGTACTGGACAACATTATCTTCCAGTGGGGCTAGAACTAAACTAACCAACAGCTGCAACAGACATGACTGCTCAGTCACACACTCATCCTTGGCCCACACACTACTTCCATGAAAAGCATAAATGAGGAGCTCAATTGGACCTTCAGAGGCCATCCTTGGCCCTACCGGCTCTTCCTAGTTCTATCCAGTCTTGAGGTGGACACAGCTGGGTTCTAGGCATGATCCCTAGGCATGAGCAAACCCAGTTTCCCTTGCTGAGAACCACTGGCCAGTAAATAATGGAATGGAATCAAATTTAAAATAAAATGATCAGTTGAAGCAGTTCTGACAGATAGATGAGGGTCTGGATGTGAGATTAGAAGAAGCACAGATAGTTTAATTTGAGAGTTGGTGAGAAAGCCGATCGACCCATCAGCTTGCTTATGCCGCTCAGCCACTTTCATCCTGTGGGGGAATTCTTCCCCTTCAGGATCCTCTGGGATTGAGGGTGGCTATCTGACAGATATTTGGTAGCATCCAGCCCATGCAGGAGAGCATTACTTCAGATCAGCCATCCTTTAAGGACACTCTTCTGAGGCTATGGAAATGGGATGTGCTTACTTATTCCTTGTTCTCACACTAAAATAGTTAAAATCTCTACGTACCATGTTTTAAAACCAATGTTAGTAGAACCTGAAAGGTAGAGAGAAGGCAAGCTTCCCAGGGACTCTGAGATGCTGGGAATAACTAGAAAGTGGATTACAGAGAAGGCTAACAGAAGATGGAAGATCTACCCTGAAGTGGGAGGCACTAATGTGAATTGGGAGCTCAGACTGAAGAAAAAGAAGAAGAAGAAGGAGGAGGAGGAGGAGGAGGAGGAGGAGGAGGAGGAGGAGGAGGAGAGAAGAGGAAGAAGAAGGAGAAAAAGAGGAGGAGGAGGAAGGGAGGAAGGAGGAAGGAGAGGGAGGAGAAGTATGGAGAAGAGGAGAAGGAAGTTCAAGAAGAGGAGGAGGAGGAAGAGCAGGAAGGAGGAAGGAGAAGGCAGGAGGAGGATGGGGAAGAGGAGGAGGAAGAGCAAGAGGAGGAGGAGGAGGAGGAGGAAGGGTTATGTCAGATGAGAGGGGGTATATCTCAGCTGCTTGGTCAACCTGGTCTCACCATCATGAAGCCTTCCGTGCCTTACCTTCCATGGCAGACACTAACTTAGCAAATCATGAGCCAAAATGAGTCCTTTCTCTCATAAGTTGCTTTGTGTGAGCACTAGGTCACAGCATCAAGAAAAGTAAACAATGCACATGGTGGTCCAGAAATACCAAGAAGCACATCTGTAGGACTCCCAAGAAAAGCTAGTTCTCAGCTAGGCATGGTGGCATATTTATGCTATAT
>NW_021620621.1:0-7617 GCF_004785775.1 Grammomys surdaster
ACGCAGCCTACGTGAACAATCTGAACGCCACCGAGGAGAAGTACCACGAGGCGCTGGCCAAGGGAGATGTTACAACTCAGGTTGCCCTTCAGCCTGCACTGAAGTTCAATGGTGGGGGACATATTAATCACACCATCTTCTGGACCAACCTGAGCACTAAGGGTGGTGGAGAACCCAAAGGAGAGTTGCTGGAGGCTATCAAGCGTGACTTTGGGTCTTTTGAGAAGTTTAAGGAGAAACTGACAGCCGTGTCTGTGGGAGTCCAAGGTTCAGGCTGGGGCTGGCTTGGCTTCAATAAGGAGCAAGGTCGCTTACAGATTGCTGCCTGCTCTAATCAGGATCCTCTGCAAGGAACAACAGGCCTTATTCCGCTGCTGGGGATTGACGTGTGGGAGCACGCATACTACCTCCAGTACAAAAACGTCAGGCCTGACTATCTGAAGGCTATTTGGAATGTAATCAACTGGGAGAATGTTACTGAAAGATACACAGCTTGCAAGAAGTAAAGCCTTTTGGCCACGTTGAGTATGCCAGGCCCTTGGCTGTTTTATAGTAGTGTAGAGCACTGCAGCACTATGACTGAGAGCTGTAATCTTTACTGATGTTTATCCACATATGTGATGAGCATAATGTTATGATAATTTCTTATTTTAATTAAATTTACTATTAGTACAACTGTTTGAGAACAGTACATACTCTGTGTGAATTGCTCTTGATTGAATGTTTTCACTACAGCCTTGAATTGCTTGAACGCTAAAACTGTCATTATAAGACCGTTAGAAATATTCCATCTCTATGTTTTAGAGGCCTGTGGGAGAGTCTGTAATCCTGTTCTACTGCAGTAGAAAAAGATTGAGTTGTTCTTTTCTCCTTCCTGAGTTGTTTAATAATGAAATAGAGAACTGAATAGTTCTCTTTTCTATTAAAAATTGCTATTTTTCATGAAAAAAAAAAGAAATATCAATAATAACAATTCGTGGATAATAGTAATTCAGAAATAAATGAACACAAACAACCAATAGTCATATATCATAGTTAATAGGAAATGAGAAATATATAAAGCTGAAATATCAATAGTCATCAGTCATAGATAATAGTAAGTCAGAAATAAATGGACATGAATAATCAATTTTCAGCATAAGTGGATAACAGTAAATCAGAACCATCGAACTTGATAAATCAATATTCATCAGTCAAAGTTCATGGGAAATCAGAAATAAATAAAATGATATAACAATAGAGATCAGTCATAGATAATAGTAAGTCAGAAAAAAAAGAACATGAATAATCACTAATCACGATTCATGGATAATAGTAAATCAGAAACAAACGAGCTTGAATAATCAATAGTCATCAGTCAGAGTTCATAGTAAATCAGAAATATATAAAGGTAAAATATCATTAGTCATCAGTCATAGATAATAGTAAGTCAGAAATTAATGAACATGAATAATCAACATTCAGCATTCGTGGATAAGAGTAAATCAGAAACAAATGAACTTGATTAATCAATAGTCATCAGTCATACTTCATAGTAAACCAGAAATATATAAAGGTGAAATATTATTAGTCATCAGTCATAGATGATAGTAATTCAGAAATAAATGAACATGAATAATCAATATTCAGCATTCGTGGATAATAGTAAATCATAAATAAATGAAATTGATTAATCAATAGTCAGCAGTCATCGTTAATGTAAACAAGAAAAAAATAAAGCTGAAATACCAGTAGTCATCAGTCATAGATAATAGTAAGTCAGAAATAAATGAACATGAATAATCATTAATAACACTTCTTGGATAATAGTAATTCAGAAATGAATGAACATGAACAACCAATAGTCATATGTCATAGTTAATAGGAAATCAGAAAAATATAAAGCTGAAAAATCAACAGTCATCAGTCATAGATAATAGTAAGTCAGAAATAAATGAACATGAATAATCAATATTCAGCATTCGTGGATAATAGTAAATCAGAAATAAACGGAAATGAATAATCAATACTCATCAGTCAGAGTTCATAGTAAATCAGAAATATATAAAGGTGAATTATCATTAGTCATCAGTCAAAGATAATAATAAGTCAGAAATAAATGAACATGAATAGTCAACATTCTCCATTAGTGAATAACAGTAAATCAGAAACAAAAGAACTTGATAAATCATTAGTCATTAATCAAAGTGCATGGGAAATCAGAAATAAATGAAGCTGATATATCAATAGTCATCAGTCATAGATAATAGTAAGTCAGAAATAAATGAACATGAAAAATCAACCTTCAGCATTCATAGAAAATAGTAAATCAGAAACAAATGAACTTCATGAATCAATAGTCACCAGTTAGATTTCCTGGGAAAGCAGAAATAAATAAAGCTGAAATATCAATTGTCATCAGTCATAGATAATAGTAAGTCAGAAATAAATGAACATTAATAATCAACATTCAGCATTCGTGGATAATAGTAAATCAGAAACAAATGAACTGATTAATCAATAGTCATCAATTATAGTTCATAGTAAATCATAAATATATAATTGTGAAATATCATTAGTCATCAGTCATAGATAATAGTAAGTCAGAAATAAATGAACATGAACAAAAAATAGTCATATGTCATAGTTAATAGTAAATCAGAAATATATGAAGGTGAAATATCATTAGTCATCAGTCATATATAATAGTAAGTCAGAAATAAATGAACATTAATAATCAATATTCAGCATTCGTGGACAATAGTTAATCAGATACAAACCAACTTGATTAATCAATAGTCATCAGTCAGAGTACATAGTAAATCAGAAATATATAAAGGTGAAATATCATTAGTCATCAGTCATAGATAATAGTAAGTCAGAAATTAATGAACATGAATAATCAACATTCAGAATTCATGGATAATAGTAAATAAGAAAAAATTAACTTGATCAATCAATAGTCATCAGTCAGAGTTCATAGTAAATCAGAAGTATATAAAGGTGAAATATCATTAGTCATCAGTCATAGATAATAATAAGTCAGAAATAAATGAACATGAATAATCAATAATCACGATTCGTGGATAATAGTAATTCAGGAACAAACGAACTTGATTAATCAATAGTCATCAGTCAGAGTTCATGGGAAATCAGAAATAAATAAAGCTGATATATCAGTAGTCATCAGTCATAGATAATATTAAGTCAGAAAAAATGAACATGAATAATCAATAATAACGTTTCGTGGATAATAGTAATTCAGAAATAAATGAATATCAACAACCAATATTCATACGTCATAGTTAATAGGTAATCAGAAATATATAAAGCTGAAATATCATTAGTCATCAGTCATAGATAATTGTAAGTCAGAAATAAATGAACATGAATAATCAATAATAACAATTAGTGGATACTAGTAATTCAGAAATAAATGAACATGTACAACCAATAGTCATATGTAATAGATAATAAAAAATCAGAAATATATAAAGGTGAAAAATCAATAGTCATCAGTCATCGATAATAGTAATTCAGAAATAAATGAACATGAATAATCAGCATTCAGCATTCCTGTATAATAGTTAATCAGATACAAACGAACTTGATTAAACAATAGTCATCAGTTAGAGTTCATGGGAAAGCAGAAATAAATAAAGCTGAATTAGCAATAGTCATCAGTCATAGATAATAGTAAGTCAGAAATAAATGAACATGAATAATCAATAATCACGATTCGTGGATAAAAGTTATTCAGAAATCAAAGAACATGAACAACCAACAGACATATGTCAGGGTTAATAGGAAATCAGATACATAAAGCTGAAATATCAATACTCATCTGTCATACATAATAGTAAGTCAGAAGTAAATTAACCTGAATAATCAATATTCAGCATTCGTGAATAACAGTAAATAAGAAACAATCAGAGTTCATAGTATATCAGAAATACATAAAGGTGAAATATCATTAGTCATCAGTCATAGATAATAATAAGTCAGAAATAAATGAACAGGAATAATCAACATTCCGCATTCATGGATAATAGTAAACCAGAAACAAATGAACTTGATTAATCAATATTCATCAGTCAGAGTTCATAGTAAATCAGAAATATACAAAGGTGAAATATCATTAGTCATAAGTCATAGATAATAGTAAGTCAGAAATAAATGAACATGAATAATCAACATTCAGCATTCGTGGATAATAGTATATCAGAAATAAATACACACAAATAATCAATACTCATCAATCAGAGTTAATAGTAAATCAGAAATATATAAAGCTGAAATATCAATAGTCATTAGTCATAGAAAATAGTAAGTCAGAAATAAATGACCATGAAAAATCAATATTCAGCATTCGTCGATAAGAGTAAATCATAAACAAACGAACTTGATTAATCAATAGTCATCAGTCAGAGTTCATAGTAAATCAGAAATATATAAAGGTGAAATATCATTAGTCATCAGTCATAGATAATAGTAAGTCAGAAATAAATAAAAATGAATAATCAATAATAACAATTCGTGGATAATAGTAATTCAGAAATAAATGAACATGGACAACCAATAGTCATATGTAATAGTTAATAGGATTCAGAAATATATAAAGCTGAAATATCAATAGTCCTCAGTCATAGATAATAGTAAGTCAGAAATACATGAAAATGAATAATCAACATTCAGCATTCATGGATAATAGTAAATCAGAAACAAATGAACTTGATTAATCAATATTCACCAGTAGATCAGAAATATACAAATGTGAAATATCATTAGTCATCAGTCATAGATAATAGTAAGTCAGAAATAAATGAACATGAATAATCAACATTTAGCATTCATGGATAATAGTAAATCAGATGCAAACAAACTTGATTAATCAATAGTCATCAGTTAGAGTTCATGGGAAAGCAGAAAAAAATAAAACTTAAATATCAATAGTCATCAGTCATAGAGACAGAATTGGTTTCTAAATAAAGTTATTGACAGAATTGTTTATTACATAAATATTTTGACAGAATTGGTTATTGAATAAAAATACTGACAGAGTTGGTTATTAAATAAAGATATTGATAGAATTTTTTTAACAAATTATGTGGACAGAATTGCTTTTTTAAAAAAGATATTGACAGAATTGGTTTTGAAATAAAAATATTGACAGAATTGGTTATTACACAATTGATTATTAAATAAATATATTGAAAGACTAGGTTATTAAATAACGATATTGACAGAATTGGTCATTACAGAATTGATTATTAACTAAAAATATTGACAGAACTGTTTATTAAATAAAGGTATTGACAGAATTGGTTATTACAGAATTCAATATTGTAAAAAGATATTGACGGAATTGGTTTTTAACTACAGATATTGACAAAATTGTTTTTTAAATGATGATATTGACAGAATTTTATTTAAAATAAAGATAATGAGAGAATTGGCTATTAAATAAAGAGATTGACATAATTTGTTTTTAAATAAAGATATTGACAGAATTGGTTACTACAGAATTTATTATTAAATAAAGATACTGACAGAATTGGTTATTAGATAAAAATATTGACAGAACGGTTTATTAAATAAATATATGGACAGAATTGGTTATTTATAAAGATATTGAGAGAATTCATTAGTAAATAAAGATATTGACAGACAGAATTGGTTATTACATACAGATATTGAAAGATCTTGTTATTAAATAAAGATATTGACAGAATTGGTTTTTAAATAAAGATATTGACAGAATTGGTTTTTAAATAAAGATAGTGACAGAATTGATTTTAAATAAATACATTGAAAGAATTGGTTATTAAATAAAGATACTGACAGAATTGTTTATTAAATAAAGATATTGACAGAATTGGTTATTAAATAAAGATATTGCCACACAGATTCGTTATTAAATAAAGATATTGACAGAACTGGTTATTAATTAAAGTTATTGACGGAATTGTTTACTAAATAAAGATATTGACGGAATTGGATATTAATTAAAGATATTGCCTGTAAGAATTGGTAATTAAATAAAGATAATGACCGAACTGTTTTTTAAATAATGATATTAACAGAATTGGTTTTTAAATAAACATATTGACAGAATTGGTTTTTAATTAAAGATATTGACTGAATTGTTTATTAAATAAAGATGTTGACAGAATTGGTGTTTAACTAAAAATATTGACAGAATTTGTTATTAAGTAAAGATTTGGACAAAATTGGATTTTTAAATAAAGATATTGACAGAATAGGTTATTAAATAAACATATTGACAGAATTGATTTTTAAATAAAGATATTGACAGCGTTGGTCTTTAATAAAATATTGACAGAATTGGTTATTAAATAAAGATATTGAGTGAATTGGTTATTAAAAAAAGATATTGAAAGAACTGTTTATTAAGTAAAGATACTGACAGAATAGTTTATTAAATAAAGATATTGACAGAATTTTTTTTAATATAAAGATATTGACAGAATTGGTTTTTTAATAAAGATATTGACAGAATTGGTTTTCAAATATAGATATTGACAGAATATTTTTTTAAATAAAGATATTGACAGAATTGGATATTAAATAAAGTTATTCACAGAATTGGATTTTAAATAAAGTTATAGACATGATTGTGTATTACATAACTGAATATTAAGTAAACATATTGACAGAATTGTTTATTAAATAAAGATATTGACAGAACTGGTTATTAAATAAAATATTGAGAAGATTGTTTATTAAATAAAGATATTAACAGAATTGTTTATTAAATAAATATATTGATCTAATTGGTCTTTAAATTAAATATTGACAGAATTGGTTTTTAAATAAAGATATTGACAGAACTGGTTATTGAATAAAGATATTGACAGACAGAATTGGTTAATTTATACAGATATTGACAGAACTGGTTACTAACTAAAGGAATTGACAGATTGGTTTTTAAATAAAGATATTGACAGAATTGGTTCTTAAATAAAGATATTGAAAGAATTGTTTATTAAATAAAGATATTGACAAAATTGGTTATTAAATAAAGATATTGACAGAATTGGTTTTTAAATAAATTGATTGACAGAAATGGCTAGAACAGAATTGATTATTAAATAAAGATATTGACAGAATTGGTTTTTAAATAAAGATATTGACAGAATTGGTGTTTAAATAAAGATATTGACAGATTTGGTTTTTAAATAAAGATATTGACAGGATTGTTTATTAAATAAAGATATTGAAAAAATTGGTTTTTAAATAAACATATTGACAGAATTGGTTTTTAAATTAAAATATTGACAGAATTGCTTATTTAAGATATTGACAGAATTTTTTCTTAAATTAAGATGTTGACAGAATTGGTTTTTAAGTAAAAATATTGACAGAATTTGTTATTAAATGCAGATTTTGACAGAATTTTTTTTAAATAAAGATATTGACAGAATTGGTTTTTTAAATAAGATATTGACAGGATTGTTTATTAAATACAGATGTTGACAGAATTTGTTTTTAAATAAATATATTGACAGTATTGGTTATTAAATAAATATACTGACAGAATTGTTTATTAAATAAATATATTGACAGAATTACTTTTTAAATAAAGATATTGTCAGAATTGGTTATTAAATAAAGATA
>NW_021620622.1:0-1005 GCF_004785775.1 Grammomys surdaster
GGTGACACAGCATGAACAAAGACAAGCTGTACATGCCTCAAACCATGTTTCCTTCCAATGGAGCTGAGGGAAACAGAAGCCTCATTCAAAAAGATCCAAGATCCAGATCCAAGCAAATTAACAGCCACAAGACAAGTCTACAGCCTCAAATCCAACAACAGGTTTTATGAAACAGTGATTTCTCAGGCAGAAGGGCCAGCAGTGATAAGGAATTCTAACTGGTCACATGATATGGGTTGGAAAACAAGGACCATGTACAATCTTGAGAGAGAACCTGTTGTTTGTTGTTGAGCTACAAGTTGTGTTCCAAGAACCGAAGGTGGTCATAACTCATTGACTTTGACTTTATCCTCCCACAGACCTAAGATGAGAGACAGCCATGAGAAGCAATAAAGAGTGGGAGGGCTGGATGCTGACAAACTGAAATGTTCAGTTCAGACAGTTGCCTACACATGGAAAGGTAATCTTCCCTTGGTAGATCTCATCAGTTAATGCTAACCTTACATTTGGAATGAACTGAGTCTGAGGTCAGTGAGTGAGTCATCTTCTGTAGCTATCATCTGCCATTCACTGCTGCAAAATCCAGGAATAGAAGAACTTAACTTTTATCTATATTTGCAACTACATTATTTTAACAGGTTGATTAATACTTCAGGAGAATAACAAAGACAAGTCCTTTGTCCACACAAATGTCAGGACTATCATTTCTTCTGATATCCCTAATACTCTCCTCCAGCTAAAATATTAGCCACTGCATGGAGGTACAATCTAAGGAGTCTTAGGAATGTGGGATATTCTATCACAAAACTGTAAAGCTAAGCATGGCCACAAAGGTCCTTGCTACACAAAGGAAAACTGCTGAAGTGAAGACAACTCTGGTAGGAATCAGGGGCTCATACAACACAGGATCATCTTATGGGCTTCAGACTCTCAGCTAATACAGTATCAGTGCCAGCATAAGCTACAGGGAAGCCAAGAATCCATAAGTCTGACTGACCCTTCTCC
>NW_021620623.1:0-1452 GCF_004785775.1 Grammomys surdaster
TTGGAAACTTCATTTTCAGGGCAATGGGCACAATCAAAGCAGCAGTCCGCTGTTTGTTTCTGATGAATTTTCCTGAATCCAGCAGTGCATGTCTCACTACACATGGAGGAGGGAACCTGAGGATATATATGATAATGTATATAATAATCAACTATATATATTTAGATATATATGTAACAAAATTTAGGATTTACATGTAGTTACATATATATATATATATATATATATATATATATATATATATATATATACTTAACAGATACTACTATATATATTCCTCTGATGAATCAATTATCAATTTCAGACACTTTTTATTTTGAGTAAGCCTCCAATGCCCTGAATGTTATACAACATTTACTACATCATGTAATTTTAAGAGTGTAACAATTGTATTGTACAGATTTAAAAAATCTCCTTCCTAAAGTGATTAAATGGAAACAGAACATTTATGTGGCATCAGTTTCTCTCAAATGATTTATAAATAAAATAACAAGGATACTGAGTTGTGTGGGGAGAGAAGGTAGGGCACATCAAGAAAAAGTTCTTTGATGAATATGAATAAAGCATGTTGTAAGACTCTCATAGAATTAGTTTTTCTAAATTTCAAATAAAGCCAGGAATGTCTAATTAATGAGTATTTCCTGTGCTTTATTAGGCTATAATGATGTTCAAAGAGTATCACAGAATTTTATAGTTTATGTGTGGTTACAAAATTTTTATTTTAAATATACACATATTTTAAATTTCATAAATGTGTTTCTCTATTGTGGGGTGAATAGACTTGTAGGTAGATTTGAGCTTGAAATCCAGATACCTTAAACCCCTATGACCCTGATTCACACGAAGTTGTGAGTTAGAAAATTTTCATGCTGGTAACTGAGGATGGACCATTTGCAAGGAAATTCTACACAGCTATTAAAAACAATGACATCATAAATTTTGCAAGCAATTGGATGGAACTAGAAAATATCATCCGGAGTAAGGCAACCCAGAACTAAAATGACATATATGGCATTGTTAAGTAGATTTTATCCAAGAATTCAGAATAGACATCATTCAACTCACAGAGCATATGAAGCATAACAAGAAGGAAGGCCCAAGTGTGGATGCTTCAATCCCACTTAGAAAAGGGAACAAAATAATCATAGAAGGCAGAGGGAGAGAGGAACCTGGGTGGAATAGGGAAGGGGGAGAAAAAATGGTGTCTCAGCTTTGGTGTCTCATATTTTAAAATTTAGATATATTTAAACATTGAAAATTGTGGTACACACACCAATGTTCCTCCTGTGGCCCACTCCAAGTCTTCAGATATGTGAAGTTGTTGACTCTGTGGGAAACAAGGAAAATAGCTTCCTATTTTCACTTTTATTCCAAGGCCTGGTGGAAAATTCCAAATGTTGAAAATGTCATACTCTGCACACTGATTTTCCCTGTGATTCATGTTCACCAGTT
>NW_021620624.1:0-31496 GCF_004785775.1 Grammomys surdaster
CCTGGACCCTCTTACCCCCTCCCCTTGTAAAACATGCTATAAAAAAGGATTTCATGTTCAAAAAAAAAAAGAAATTAAAAAAAAAAAAAGTCTGGTGGTATTTTGGCCACAAGTTTTTCAGCACATTAATTATTCTATTATCAGAACTGATTTGTACCAAAGGAGTAATTGTAGGATAGGCATTCATTAGAAACTTCTGAATAGTCAGGATGACTGGGTCGTACTTCCACAACAGGTTTGAGGTGGATGAGATGATGAGATCCATCCAGTACATGATCACAAAGAAAACCACCAGCAGCAAAATGGTCTGAGTGGCCTTTTTCTAAGGAGATGCTCTCAGGTGTCTGATGTTGTAAAGATTTTTGCATTGCCTCTGATGTCTGAACAAGATAGTCACCATGTATGGACTTGTCTGCCCAAAACACAGCTAAGACCATTACCAATAGTGGAAGAAAAGCTCACCACGCCCAGCCCTGTAGAAAAGGCTTGGCTGGAATCACAGCACATGTGTTTAAGCATGAGTAGAGTAACAGAGATTTTCTTCTGGCTGCTCCATGCTGCCTGGCAGAAAAACGGTCCAGTGCTCACTTCTGCCTAGAGAAACACTCTTTGCTCTTATTGACATTGGGCTTGATGGTGTCACTGCCAGGTTTCCAGCCAGCAGGGCACATTTCACCATGTTTGTCAGTGAACTGGAAGGCCTGGACTAGTCTCAGAATCTCATCCACAGAGCAGCCAACAGGAAGATTGTTTATTGTTATTTGGCGAAGGATACCTTTATCATTAATAATAAAGAGGCCCCTGAAAGAGATACCTTCATCAGCCTTTAAGACTCCATTATCTTGAGCAATGGTGGGCTTGAGATCTGATATTAAGGAAATGTTCATGGGTCTCAATCCTCCTTGTTTCTTGGGTGTGTTAATCCATGCCTGATGACAGAAGTAAGAATCCACAGACGCTCCAATCACTTGGAAGTTGAGTTTCTTAAATTCTTCTGTTCTATCACTGAAAGCAATGATCTCCATGGGACACACAAAAGTAAAGTCAGGAGGATAAAAAGAACACAACATATTTTCTTGTGTAATCACTTAGGCTAATATCTTTGAATTGTCCATCTGGCATAACAGCTGTAGGTTTGAAGCTGGGAGTACAATGCCCAATTTTTGTGTTCCCTGATGACATCTTGCTATCAACAGGGTGGAGACACGGATCTCAGGAACCAAATTAACCATCAGAATGCAGGAAGAGGTCACCCCAAATATTTTCTTTTGAAAGGAGAAAAATTATCCCCCTTTAAAAAGTGTGGTGGTATTTTGGCCACAAGTTTTTCAGCACATTAATTATTCTGTTATCAGAACTGATTTGTACCAAAGGAGTAATTGTGGGATAGACATTCACCACAAACTTCTGAACAGTCAGGATGACAGGATCATATCTCCACAGCAGCACTGAGCTGGATGAGATGAACAAGTCCATCCAGTACATGACCACAAAGAAAACCACCAGCAGCAAGATGGTCTGGGTGGCCTTTTTCTCAGGAGATATTCTCAGGTGACTGATGCTATGAAGATGCTTGCATTGTCTCTGATGTCTGAACAAGATAGTCACCATGTATGCACTTGTGGTTAGCATGACTCCTACAAGAAACAAATCTCTTAAAGTTGACACTGCTACAATCAAACCCCTGATGATGTTATTCACGGGAAAGTGTGAACAGAATTTAGTGACCTTCATCTGGTGGGTCTCACTCACATTTGTATAAGCACCAACTGAGAAGAACTGGTTACTGCTGAAGGACAAATTGAAAGTCCAAAAATAGAAGAAAGCATAGATGATGTATTTTTTCAGTTTATGTTTAAATTTTGCCAGCAAAGATGTACTGGGACTGATAGTGACAGCTTGGAATACACTCAGGAGGCAGGTGATGCAGATAGAGAGGCCTCTCATCACCCTGCTTATGTAAAAAGTTGCCTTACATATGAAGTCATTTTTGATGTTCAGTGACTCAAATAAGTCTGAAAACCAAATATCCCCTGCAGTGAGGAACATGATTATGTGAACGAAGGATAGTTGACAGGACATGAGGTCCATGGGCTTAGATCTGTGACCTAGGATTATGAAAATATAGAAAGTCAGTAGAAACACATTCGCTAGGACTCCAAGTCCAGATTGGAAATAAAGGACGTTCTTGATTGAAGACATAAAAGGAAAGAATATTCTTAAAAATATAATGGAAGTCAATTTCATATTTCTGAAAAAATAATAGATTTTATGTCAAACTTATGATTCACTTCACAGTATAGATATATAATTGTTCTATTTTTTCCTACTAATTCTTGAGTAACTTATCTATTTTATTTTTGATATTTCATACTTGATACAGCGTACACTCCTATATACCCTCCAAGTATCTCCTATAAAAAGAGTATTATGGAAAATAAATGCATGTAGCATAATATTTACACTCAGAACACTTTGTGTTCTGAGTCTGATATCTTAGGAATCCAATCCTGTTGATTTAAGCTGGCTCATTTTATACTTAGGATATTTCCTTATGGCTTTTTCGGCCATTCATGTTGTTATTTTCCATAGCTCCCTCCTTTTTCTGTATTTATCTCCCCCCCCTTATCTAAGAACCCACCACTTTCCCATTTCCCTCTTTGATCAGTTGTGTCCTGCTGCTACTCCCCTTTCCCTTCCTCCACATGTCTTCTGTACTTACCTGCCCCGTCACCACTAAGGAGCCCTCTCTTCCATTTTCCTGATCAGATACTTGTAGTCTGCTATTCTGCTCTCCATCGCTCCCACCCTCACCCCTAACCCGACAAAGGTCCCATTTTGCTTTCCTGGTTTCTGTAGTTACTACAGACTACATATTCCCATCTGAAGATGTGGAGCTGGGAGCCTCCAACGAGAGAAAGTATGGGATGCTAAGACAAACCCTATTTTCTGTACATTATGACAAACTCAAACTTGCTGAAGATGACCATATAGTGATGCTGTTTGCAATTTCTGTTTAAAAGAGATTCCTTCTAATGTAGTGGAAAACAAAGTCCCATTGTTATCACACATCACTAGTGCTTAGACACTTACAGTTTTACTCAACAGTTTTGCCATTGGTGCTTATGTAAATTACTTGGCCTGGTTACCAGGATCAATTTATTATTGGATTGATTTAATTCAATACTATAAAATCAACTTGGTAATAAAGAATTAGAAAGTGTCTACATTGATTCAAAGCTTGTGGGAAAAGGAATGCCCAATTATATTTTCATGTTCACATCCTATAATATCTCCAGGACTACAACATGATAAATCACACATTTTATAGTTACGTGATTTTTGTTCCTAAAAAGTCTTAGTCTAGTGAATGAATGGATTCATCCCAATTATCAGACCCACATATCTACTTCTGTCATCAACTTACATTGACAGTAGCTGTACAGTGACATTCTGGTTTTTTAATGCTCCATTATTAGTAGTTAATAGCACTTTTAACTTTTAACTTTTAACTCTTGCCTGGGTCAGATTCCCAGCAAAGACATGTTGGGTCATGACCATCTGTAACTCTAGTTCTGCAGTACCCATTGCCGTGTATGATATGGCATTCCAGTGGTACACAGACATACATGCAAGCAAAACACTCATATATGTAAAATCAAGTAACTAAATGTTAAATAAATAAAGCTCCTGGATGATACTTAATTTAAGACTTGTTCTCCAAATTGAAAGAACAATAGTCTGTTTTGAATTTTAAAATTGCAAATGCCCAAACCATATATGTGTAAGATTTTATTAGTTATACATCTATAATTTATTAAACTATAATGTAATACAAGTAATATGGAAATGATAATATATGACAAAGGACAGTACTTTAAGTGTTTTCCCCAAGAATATATGTATCAAAATTTCTATTCAATAACCATTGATTTGTAAATGTTTATCCTAGACAGAAAATGACACATCTTCTAATTGATCAAGTGGCATCTTTCTTTGGTGTTCACCGAATTTGAGAGTGGACAAGAAAAGACCATAGCTACCATGGATACAGAGCTGTTAACATACGCATACACTGAGAAAAGTGTTTGGCTTTATTTGAAAAAAATTGGTGCTGAAGCTATGTGTCCTGGCAAGTAATACTTGGGTGGTCATACATTTAAAT
Organism: Grammomys surdaster; assembly: GCF_004785775.1. Lineage (NCBI taxonomy): Eukaryota > Metazoa > Chordata > Mammalia > Rodentia > Muridae > Grammomys > Grammomys surdaster. The sequence goes on from NW_021620624.1 coordinate 4,166, forward strand.
GGGGTATAATAATGGAAAATTAAGAGTGATTTCTATAAAACTATAAATATATTTGCCAAAAACCCTGGTATTACTTTATGGTTTCATTAAATGCTAAAACTGTACTTTCAGTGATCATTTCTGTAATTCAATATTAAATGTTGACTGAAGCTGGAGTTATCCAGAGCCTAGTGATCAATTGTTCTAGACAACTGGATAGATTATCTGTTCCTAACCCTTCTTGTGAAAATGCCAGAAAGAAAATTGCACCACTATTTTAAACATCTGCTTGTGACATGTAAAAACTTCATAAGATATGGATGTATCCAGAAGCTATATGATTATATAACTAATTTTAATGCTTACTTGAGTAATTTCATAGATCCAAGACCTGAGAAGTCTCTTAGTTAGCTTGAATTATTTTCCATATAACAGAATAAAGTATAAACAAAAGTAATTATGAAAACAACCAAAAAAGAAATCATTGTAATAGAATAAATAAATATCTCTAAAGTTAAAAAAAAACCCTTACTACATAATGTTAACAGTGTTTTATGCATTCCTAGGCCATGAGTTAAAACTTTCCTGAGAATTCCTAAAGATATGCAAACTTAACAAATAAGAAAATTATTGATAAACACTAAATTAGTTAATATTCGTTTTATATTCCTAGCTTAAGTTTCATATTATTGAGCACATACAGCCAGTTAACTTGAGAAAAGACGTAAAATGAGAAAATACAAAATACAGTTTACAGTAAATGAGGACTATGAAGGTAATCCTGCACACCAAAAGGTGTATTTGTTTGTTTATTACCCTCTAAGGTATTTCAGTGTCTTGTTACAGGTTGGAAACCTAACACAGTTGGCAATACTTATGTGAAACCATACTGTTATAATTATTAAAGAATAGACTCAGGAGAATCCTATGTAAGATGTGCTCCCTAAAGGTTGAATCTGGAGCAACTTTTTACATGTATATGAAATACATTCATTTAAAAAAGTGACTGACTGCATTATACATTCACTGAACATAGAATACCAATTGATCACCTTCATGCTTTTATACTTTCTCTCTTTCTATCTTCCTGCTAGCCCGGCTCCTTTTCTGAACAGTCCATTCTAGTATCACTTATATAACCGGAGATCGTGTTAAGAGAAATCTATGTTCTTCTATTAATCATCACATAGATACCTTTATGTGTACAAGCATCTGTTGAGTGCTAGTTATACAGAGTGGCTCAAAAGTAATATTCCAAACAGAGAATTCTCTAACATTTGTTACAGAAAATCCTGCTTCCTTCTACCACTTACTTAGAACTCTCACTATAATGAAGAAAAAAGGAAACACTTACCCAGCTGGGTCTTGACAAACATCCTTGTAGAATGAGGCTCGCAGAAGTAGTTATAAGGAAGAAATATCATCAGCTCATCTCCCTCTAGACCCATAGTTATCATGTCATCTGAAGAAGGCAGTTCTGACTTTGAGGTTATTAAGAAATGACACTATCATATGGAAAAGTGAACTTGCCTAACTCCAGGGAAACAGTAGTGTAGGAACAGCTGAGCTCCGGGTTTCCCATGTGTGAGCTATTCTCTCCATTCTATATCTGTCTGTGTGGATTAACTGATCCCAGTCATTGAGAACAAAACAAAGGTTTCAACAATAATATCCCACTTAAAAGAAGTAGAAAATAATTTTGTATTCCCCATGGTATCCTTCCTGCTTCCAAAACGTTCATGGTCCTCTCCATACTTACTTGACAGTATCTTCTGTGTTTCACTTAGAAATTACCAACTCAATAGATACAATTAAAATATGTCACCTCCTCCAAATACATTTAGGTGAAGTAATGGTTCTTAGTGTGCACAGGAGTTGATAATGTATTATCAGGATAGGCTGTGCTGTTGGGGCTGGGATAGAGTTTATCTCATATACTGCATGCTTAGAAAGTATTGTGTCATAGCCACCATGAAATAAATCAAACTTTCAAGGTATAGGTACAAATGAGAAAAGTCTTGGAAAGACCAGGGATACAAGATGCATACCTAAGCATAGTAATAGCAACATAGAGCAAACCAATAGCCAGAATGAAATTAAATGTAGAGAGCCTTAAAGCAATTCCCCTTAAATCAGGGACAAGACAAGGCTGCCCACCCTCTCTGTTTCTATTAAACATAATACTTAAAAGTTCCAGCCACAGCAATAAGACAACAAAAGGAGATCATGGGGACACAAATCGGAAAGGAAGAAGCCAAAGTATCTCTATTGGCAGATGATATGATAGTACACATAATTTACTCCAAAAATTCTACTCGAAAACATCTACAGCTGATAAAAACCTTCAGTAAATTGGCTGGGTTCAAAATCAACTTACAAAAAATAAGTAACCCTCCTTATACAATGAATGGGCTGAGAAAAATTAGGGAAGCAATACCCTTCTCAATAGCCACAAATAATATAAAATATCTTGGTGTAACTCTAACCAAGCAAGTGAAAGGCCTTTACGAGAAGAAATTCAAGTCTCTGTAGAAAGAAATGGAGGAAGATATCAGAAGATGGACTGATCTCCCTTGCTCATAGATTGGTAGAATTAACATAGTGAAAATGGCCATCTTACCAAAAATAAGCTACAGATTCAGTGCAATTCCCATCAAAATTTCAACACATTTTGTAATAGATCTTCAAAGAGCAATTCTAAATTTCATATAGAAAAAACAAAAAACCCAGGATAGCTAAAAACAATCAGTAAAAGTACAGCTAAAGTACAATAAAAGCACAGTAGAAGATCTTCTAGTGGTAATACCACCCCTGATTTCAAGCTATGCTACAGAGCAATAGTAAAAAAAAGTCATAGTACTGGTTGTAATCAGACAGGTTCATCAATGGTATAGAATTGAAGCCCCAGAAATAAACTCACATCCCTATGGACACTTCATTTTTGACAAAGAAGCACATACAATACAGTGTAGAAAGGAAAACATCTTCAACAATTGGAATTGGTATAAATGAAAGTCTACATGAAGAAGAATGCTAACAGATCCATATTTATCACCCTAACAAAATGCAAGTCCAAGTGCATCAAAGACCTCACTGTAAAATCTGACACACTAAATCTAGTAGAAGAATATGTAAACAACTGCCTTGAACACATTGGCAGTCAAGACAAATTCCTGAACAGAATACCAATAACCCAGGCACTTAGAGCAGCAACTAATAAATAGAACCTTATGGCACTGAAAAGCTTTTGCAATGCTAAGTACACCATCAGTAAGACAAAAGAATAGTCTATAGAATGGGAAAAGCTCTTCATAAACAGTGTATCTGACAAAGGACTAATATCCAAGATACATAAAGAACTCAAGAATTTAGGCATCAATAAGCCAAATAACCCAATTAAAAAGTGGGGTAGAGTGTTATACAGATAATTCTCAACATAGTAATCTCTAAAGGTCAAGAAACACTTAACGAAATGTCCAACATCCATACTGATCAGTGAAATACAAATCAAAATATCTATGAGATTCCATCTTACACCCTTCAGAATGACTAAGATCAAAATGACAAGAGACAGCACATGCTGGTGAGGCTGTGGATCAAGGGAAACATTCCTCCATTACTGATGGGATTGCAAACTGGCACAGCCACTTTGGAGATCAATTTGGTAGTTTCATAGAAAATTGAGAATAGTTCTACCCCAAGACCCAACTATTATACTTCTGGGCATAAACCCAAAAGATGCCCCACTCTGTACAAAGATACTTGCTTAGCTGTGTTCATAACAGATTTATTCATAATAGCTAGTAACTAGAAACAACCTAGATGTCCTTAAATTAAAAATGGATAAAAGAAAAATGTAGTTCATTTACACAGTAGAATACTATTTAGCTATTAAAAACAAGGATATCATGAAATTTGCACACAAATGTCTGCAACTAGAATGTATCACTATGAGTGAGATAACCCAAACCCCAAAAGACATGCACGATATGAACTTACTTTTAAGTGGACATTAGCCATAAAGTACTGGATAACCATGCTACAATCCACAGACCAAAAGGTGCTACTAAATAGTAGGGATGGCCCAATGGAGGATTAGTGAATCTCACTTAGATAATGAAACAAAATAGTCATTGGAGGTGGATAGAAGGAGGGAACTATGTGGGAGATACAATGAGGATGGGGACAGGAATGGGGATCAGGTACAGGAAGAAGGGTGTGGGAGAGGACTGAGAGTGAGGGTGGTAAACAATGGGGGAAATTTTGGAGTAACTGGATACTTTGGACAAGGAAGAGTCCCAGGTTGTCTATGGCAGTGCCTTTAGCTGAGACTCATAACAGAAGTGGTTATGGAGACTGAACTGGCCACCTTCTGAAACCATGCAGGACTTCTTTTAAAAAGAAGAGAACATCAATCCACTCACAAAACCTCCAATCTCAATTAGTTCTGCATACAGGACTGGCAGGTATAAAGGTGGAGCAAAGATTGAGGGAGTAGCCAGCTGATGATTGGCCCATCTTGATATACGTCCCACATTTAATAGTCAGTCACTGGCAATGTTATTGGTACTTATTTGATAGTCAATCACTGACAATGTTAATGGTACTCTGCTATGCTTGTAGATAGGAGCCTAGCATAACTGTTTCCTGACAGGTTACATCCAGTACTGGATGGAAACAGATGCAGAGACACGAGCTAAACATCAGGTTGTGCTTGGCGAGTTTTGTGCAATAGTATGAGATAGAATTCAGCTAGTTTGAGAGAGGAAGTACACCACAAGGAGAGCCACTGAGTCAACTAGAAGAGTCCATGAGTCTTACCTAGACTGAAAGCGGAGTATACATGGGCTGGAACTAGGTCCTCTACCCTTTCATAACAGATGTGCAGCTTGGTCTTCATGTGGGTCCCCTGACAATTGGAATAGAACCTGTTTCTGACACTGTTGCCTGCCATTGGATCCCTTCCCTAAACTGCACTGCCTGGTTGGGACTCAGTAGGAGAGGATAGTCTTAGGCCTACTGCAACTGGCAACCTCAGGCTGGGTAGTACTCAAGGAAGACACCCCTTTCTCTGAGGAGACAATGGGGTAGGAGGAAAACGTATTAGGGTTTGCTTGGGAAGAGAGGAGGCATGGGAGTTGATATCAGGATAAGAAGTGAATAAATAAATACATGGAAGATATAGAAAAAAATAATTGGAACAATTTCCTGGAAAACTCAACAGCACATTTGGAAGCTCTAAATCAAAAAGAAGCAAGCCCATCAAAGAGGAAAGAGAGCAGAAAGCAATCCAAGATCTAAAAGCATTCAAATAGAAACAAAGAGAACAATACAAAGAACTGATAAACCAACAAAGAGTTGGTTCTTTGAGAAAATCAACAAGTTATAAAATTCCCTATCCAAACTAACTAATGGCACATAGAAAATATCCAAATTAACTAAATCAGAAATGGAAACAACACATAACAACAGACACTGAGGAAATCCAATGATTTCCTCATTGATTTAATCATTCATTAAGGTCATACTTTAAAAACATACAGTCCACAAAATCGGAAATTATAAAAGAAATGGACAATTTTCTCAATAAATACTACTTAGCAAAGTTAAATCAAGATGCGCTAAACAATTTACATAGACATACAACCTCTAAAAATTTGAACCAGTCATTGAAAAACTCTCAGTCAAACAAGTGATGGTTTAAATTCAACCAGAATTTCAAAGGTGAATTAACACCAGCCCTCCTCAAATTATTCCATAAAATACAAACATAAGGGTCATGATTAAGTTCATTTTATTAAGCCACAGTCTCCTTTATACCTAAGTCATACAATATTTCAGCAATGAAAATTTTATACCAGTTTCTTGCATGGACATGAACACAAAAATACACAAAAATACTCTTAAAATACAAAAATACATAAAATATCTTCCCCCATGATACATCAGTTTTCACCCAAGAGATGCAGGGATAGTTTAACCTACAAAAAATCAGTAAATAAATCTACTATATAAACAAAATGAAAGAAAAAAAGGCACAAAATACATAAATATCTCATTGGGTATTGAAAAAACTCTTGACAATATCTAACACTTCTTCATGACAAAATCTTGGAGAGATTATGTGTACAAGGGACATGTCTAAATACAAGAAAGGCATATTACAGCAAGCCTATAGCCATCATCACACTAAATGAGGAGATACTGAATGTAATTCCACTAAATTCAGGAACAAAACAAGTTGTCCACTCACTCCATATCTATTCAATATAGTATTTGAGGTACTATTTAGAGAAATGACACAGCTGAAGGAGATAAAGGGGAAACAAATTGTCACACTGGAAAGGAGGAAGTTCAAGTATCTATATTTGCAGATGATATGATAGTACATATAAGTGAGCCCAAACATTTCACCTGGGAACTTTTACATCTGATAAACACCTTCAGTGAAGTGACTGGATACAAGAGTAACTAACAAAGATCAGTACCCTTTGTAAACACAAATGACAAAAAGGCTGAGAAAGAAATCAGAGAAACAGGACCCTCTACAGTAGCAACAAATAACATAAAACATTTTGGAGTAACTCTAACTAAAGAACTGAAAGACTTCTATGATAAAAGCTTCAAATCTTTGAGGAAAAAAATGAAGAAGATATCAGAAGATGGAAAGATCTCTTATGCTGATGGATCAATATGATTAACATAGCAAAATTGATGATTTTACCAAAATTTTTCTACACACTCAACACAATAACCATCAAAATTTGAACACAATTCTTTACCAAACTTGAAAGAACAATACTCAGCTTCATGTGGAAAGACAAAAAAGCAAGTGTGTACAATAAAAAACAAAAAACAACAACAACAAAAAACATCTTCAGGTATCACTGTTCCTGATTTGAAGCTCCACTGCAGATACTGGCATACAAAACAAAGAAGCCAACAAATGGAATGGAATTAGAAGTCCCTGACATAAACCCACACACCTGTACACACTGGGTTTTTTTTTTTTATAAAGAAGTAAGAAATCCACAATGAAAATAAAAAGGCATTTTTCAACAAATGGTACTGGTCTATCTCTATGTCGGCATGTAGAAGAATGCAATTTAGATCCATATCTGACACCCTGCATAAAAGTCACATCCAAGTGGATCAAAAACCTCAACATAAATGAAATGCATTGAACTACTTAGAAGAGAAAGTTGGGACTAGCCTTGAACATATTGCCACAAGAGACAACTACCTGAGCAGAACACCTGTAGCTCAGGCAGTAAATAGAATAATCAACAAATGGGACCTCAAGAGACTGAAAATCTTCTGAAAGGCAAAAAACATCATCAATAGGATAAAACTGCAGCCTACAGAAGGGGAAAAGATTTTTGACAACTCGTCATCTGACAGAGAGCTAAAATGCAAAACAATAAAGAATCAGAAACTAAGCATTAAGAAACCAAACAATTCAATTAAAAATGGGGTACATATCTAAACAAAGTATTCTCAGAAGAAGAATCTCTAAGGGCTGAGAAACATGTAAAGAAATAGTCAACTCAAGGAAAAGCAAATCAGAACTGCTTTGAGATTTACACCCTTCAGAGTGGCTAAGATCAATAACAGATGAATTCTCATCCTGGCCTGAGTGTGGAGTAAGGGGAACGCTCCTCAATTGCTGGGGGGAGTGCAAACTTGCACAGCTACTTTGGAAATCAAAATGACATTTCCTCAGACAGTTGGGAATCAATCTACCTCAAACCCAGTTATAATACTCCCGAGCATATGCCCAAAGGATATGCAAGTATACCAGAAGGACACTCGCTCAACTATGTTCACAGCAACTTTATTCATAATAGGCAGAAACTGTAAACAACACAGATGACTATCAACCTTTGACTGGATAAAAGTGAATGTGGTAAATAGTAAATATACACAATAGAGTATTTCTCAGCTGTTAAAAATAAAGACATCATGAAATTTGCAACCATATGGACAGAACTGTAAAGATTTCTCCAGAGTATGCTAACCCAAACTCAAAAAGACAAATATGGTGTGTACCTTCTTATAAGTAGATACTAACAATAAAGTAGTAGATGATAATGCTATAATCCACAGAGGTGAAATAACAAGCAAGGTTCAAAGGGAGATTCATGGATCTCTCATGGAAGGGCAAAAAGAGTAAAATTTGCAGGTAGACAGGGGGATATGTGTGGATGGGAATAGGATAAATCAGACAGAACATGGGAGGGATGGAGGGAGAGTACTGAGAAAGATACTGGAATTGGGGGTGGTTGGGAGGGGCAATGTAGAAACCTAATTAAGTGGAAACTCCCTGAGAAGTATGAGAGTGACCTTAGTAAAGCTTCCTAGTAATGTGGGATTTAGAGCCTAAACTGGTAATCTTGTACAAATAGGCAAGGCTCATAGCAGATGCACTGGGACATCATCCCAGCCACAAAATTTTCTAACAACAATCTGTCCTTTCTGCAAGATGTACTGAGATGATGGTGACTTTGAACTTGTGGGAGTGGCTAACCAATGCCTGGTACAAAGTTAGACCCAGAGCCCTGGAGGGAGCCCATGCTGCCTGCATCACCAGGAACCAGAAGCAGGACAACCCACAGACCCTGAACAGAAACAAAGCTGGAAAAGTATCAATGACATGATCCCTATGATATTTTGCTGTACTCAGAGATAAGTGCCCATCCCAACTGCCATCAGAGAAGCATCATCCGGCAACTGATGGGACCAGATGCAGAGATCCATAGGCAAAGATTAGGCAAAGCCAGGGAAAACCCACAGCTGAGAAGAGGGAGAAATGATTATAGGAGGCAGAGGGCTCGAGGCTCCCAGGAGAACAGGGTCACAGAGTCAAAGATGCAGAAAGTCACAAGGGATCACAGAGATTGAAGCAATAAGTATGGACCCTATGGGTCTGTGCAAGGCCCTCTGCATATACATGATAGTTGTGCAGTGTGGGTGTTCTTATGGGATCCTAACAGTGGAAGTGGGGGTGTCGCTGACTCTTTTGCCTATGCTTGGGGCTTAATTTTTCTTTTAGTTGGTTGCCTTATCTAGTCTTAATAAGAGGGTTTGTATCCAGTCTTAGTGTAACTTACAAATTACTATGCCATGTTCAGCTGTTATCCTTGGGAGGCCTTCTCTTTTTCTTCTAAGGGGAAAACGAGTGGATTTGGGAAAGAGAAGATGGTAGGGAGGGATTGGAAGTAGTGGAGGGACAGGAAACTGTGGTCAGGAAGTACTGTGTGAGAGAATAAAAATAATAATAATTAGGAAACAATTAAATCTACAATAGTATTTTAACACTATTCATGAGTTTTTAGAATAAAATAACATATTTTCAAGAGAAATGCTTAAAAAGTCACTATAAGTAAGAATCTTCTTTTGCGTAAACTCAACATCAGGGGAACATTTATGACAAGAATTAAAATGGAGAAAGAGAATTCATGTGTAAATAGCAACTTATGTATGGTGTACAATGAACTGAAAAAAAACCTCCATTCATCTTGGCAGCAGAAATGATAAAAGAATGTATGATACCACAAATTTTACTTAAGTCAAATGAAAAAATCTTACTTTGCTACTTGAACTATTAAACAGTTTTTAAAGTAATCAGTTTTTTTTTTAAGAAAAGAAATAATTGAGGCTAGACCAAAATAACTTCTTACAGTCATTGCTAAGTCCTGTTTGGAAGGATCCAATGACCTTGTATGAACTCTGTGAGCCCCAGGAATGTACACATGCATACATGCTGAAACAACACTCATAGAATAGAAATAGAATAGAATTAGGATAGGATAGGATAGGATAGGATAGGATAGGATAGGATAGGATAGGATAGGATAGGATAGGATAGGATAGGATAGGATAGAAAAAATAAAATATATCTCTTTTAAAATTATTGTTCTTTAATCTTTTTTTACAGTTCACTTGTTATCTCCCACCCGGTGTGCCCTGTGACTGTTCCTCTTCCAATATCTCCTCCCTGATCTCCAAGAGGATGTCCACTGCACCAGACCTCCCCACTCCCTGGGGCTTTAAGTCTCTCGAGGATTAGGTGTCTCTTCTCTCACTAAGGCTAGGCCAGGCAGTCTTCTGATGTATATGTGTCAGGGAGCTGCTTTTTAAAAAAAAAAAAAAGTGAAAGATTACTCCCCTTTAAAGAGCCTGGTAACATTTTGGCCACAAGTTTTTCAGCACATTGATTATTCTGTTATCAGAACTGATTTGTAACAAAAGAGTAATTGTGGGATAGGCATTCACCACAAACTTCTGAACAGTACTCCACAGCAGCACTGAGGTAGATGAGATGAACAAATCCATCCAGTACATGACCACAAAGAAAACCACCAGCAGCAAAATGGTCTGGGTGGCCTTTTTCTCAGGAGATACTCTCAGGTAATTGATACTATGAAGATGCTTGCATTGCCTCTGATGTCTGAAAAAGAAAATCACTATGTATGTACTTGTGGTTGGCATGACTCCTACAAGAAACACATCTCTTAAAGTTGTCACTGTGAAAATCAATATCCTGATGATATTGTTCATGGGAAGGTGTGAGCAGTATTAGTGACCTTCATATGGTTGGTCTCACTCACATTGGTATAAGCACCAACAGAGCAGATCCGGTTATTTCTGAAGGACAAATTGAAAGACCAAAAACAGAAGAAAGCATAGATGATGTATTTTTTTCAGTTTATGTTTAAATTTTGCCAACAGTGAGGTACTGGGACTGATTGTGACAGCCTGGACCACACTCAGGAGGCAGGTGATACAGATAGAGAGGCCTCTCATCAGTCTGCTTATGTAAAATATTGTCTTACATTTGAATTCATTCTCAATGTTCAGTAACTCAAACATATATGTAAGCCAAATAGCCCATCCAGTGTGGACCATAATTATGTGAACAAAGGTCTGTTGGCAGGATATCAGATTCACAGGCTTATGTCTATGACTTGGGATTATGAAAATATAGAAAATTAGCAAAAACATATTGGCTAGGACTCCTAGTCCAGCTTGGAAATAAAGGACATTCTTGTTTGAAGACATAAATGAAAAGTGTATTTATCTTAAAAGCATAGTGGAAGTCTATTTCATATAACTGAAAAAATAGATTATATATCAAACTTATAATTCATTTCACCGTATAGATATATAATCATTCTATTTTCCCTACTAATTCTTGAGTAACCTGTGTCTTTCACTTATCATGCTTCATATCAGCTATATCCTACATTTCTATATATCATCCAGGTATATCCTATACAGAGAGATTATTATGGATAACAAATGCATTTATAGTCATATTTACACAGAATGCACAACTTTTGTTCCTGTAGTGCACTTGAGTCTCATACCTTAGAAATCCAATCCTATAGATTTAAATTGGCTCATTTTATACTTAACAATTAAAACACTAGTAATGAGCATAGTAGATGAATCACTTTTGCAGAGATGAAGAAAAACTATGGTGGGCTTGGTAAATATCATAGAAGACATCTAAAATATCAGATGATTGTATAATTTTACTTTGCTCTATTTGGCAGTTATCCATATTTTGACTCACAATTCTAATGGGATTCCAGTCATAATTCATGATAATATGACAGTTTTAATCAGCAAAAGATCTATATCAATTCATCATTTTTATGTTTCTTTTCCCATGAAATCTTACATTCTCAGAATATAGAATTAAAGATACAGATACAGTGGAAGACCATTAGTGTACCTATCAGACTCTGTTAATTGCATAAGCCATATGGTTCTAAATGGGCCTAGATGGCTTCTATTTTAGTTCCCATTTAATTTAAATCCTTTGTGAACTCCAATTCATGATTAAGAAACTAATTCTGAGGTATCAAGAAAGCACATTCTTTTTTAACATTTCTTTGGGAGGGTGGGTGGGTAAATCACTAACAAGATGTTTCCTTAAGGTTTTCTCAGCTACCCATGTTGTTATTTTCCCTAACTCCCTCCTCTTTCTGTATTTATCTCCCCCCCAACTTTACCTAAGAACCCACCACTTTCCCATTTCCCTCTTTGATCAGTTGTGTCCTGCTGCTACTCCCCTTTCCCTTCCTCCACACGTCTTCTGTACTTACCTGCCCCGTCACCGCTAAAGAGCCCTCTCTTCCATTTTCCTGATCAGATACTTGTAGTCTGCTATTCTGCTCTCCATCGCTCCCACTCTCACCCCTAACCTGACAAAGGACCCATTTTGCTTTCCTGGTTTCTGTAGTTACTACAGGCTTCATATTCCCATCTGAAGATGTGGAGCTGGGAGCCTCCAACAAGAGAGATTATGGGATGCTAAGACAAACCCTATTTTATGTACATTAAGACAAACTCAAACCAAGGGCCTTTCCTTCCATTGATGTTTCACTGGCCATCCCCTGCTACATATGCAGCTGGAGTTCCATGTCAACTCTTTGGTTAGTGGTTTGGTCCCTGGGAGCTGTGGGTGGGGGGTCTGATTGGTTCATATTGTTATTCCTTCTATGGGGCTGCAAACCCCTTCAGCTCCTTCAGTACTTTCTCTAACTCCTCCATTGAGGACCCCGTGCTCAGTCCAATGGTTGGCTGCAAGCATCCACCTCTGTGTTTGTCAGGCTCTGGCAGAGCCTCTCAGGAGACAGCTATTTCAGGTTACCTGTCAGCATGCACTTCTTGGCATCTACAATAGTGTCTGTGTTTAGTGACTGTATACAGGACAGATCCCCAGGTGGGGCAGTCTCTGGATGTCTTTTCTTTCAGTCTCTATTCCACACTTTGACTCTGTATCTCCTCCTATGGGTATTTTGTTTCTCTTTATAAGAAGAACAGAAGTATTCACACCTTGGTCTTCCTACTTCTTGAGCTTTATGTGGTCTGTGAATTGTATCTTGGTTATTCTGAACTTCTGGACTAATATCCACTTATCAGTGAGTACATACCATGTGTGTTCTTTTGTGATTGAATTACCTCATTCAGGATGATATTTTCTAGTTCCATCCATTTACCTAGGTATTTCATGAAGTCATGTTTCATATGGTCTGTTGAAGGTATCATGGATATTCTGTACTTTATAGCTAATATCTACTTATAAGTGAATACATACCATTCATGTCTGTTGGGTCTGAGTTACCTCACTTAGGATGTTATTTTCTAGTTCCATCCATTTGCCTAAAATTTCACAATATCCTTATTTTTTTTCTCCTAGACTTTTTAAATGTTTTTTTTTAACTTCATCTTCTTTTATTTATTTTTTCCCAATCTGCTTTGTACCATTTTAATTACATGCAAGTATTAAGGTCTGTTCTAAGTTGAGGAATTAGCACTACAATAGATGTAAATAGTCAATGAACAAGTAAGACAATAAATACAAATAGTCAACGAACAAGCAAGGCAATAAACAAAGTCCCCTGAACACTCCCATGATCACTGTTTCTAAGGGCTTATCAGGATGACCAAAGTATCTGGGCCTATTTCCCTGTTCTACCCCAAAGTCATTTTCATGCCTGAAGCGTACTTCTTTGTTCTAGTCTAAGATTTATATTCCTGCCTGATATTATCTCTTTGCACTAGCCTAAGATTTAGATTCCTGCCTGAAATTACTTCTTTGTTCTGGTCTAATGTCAGATTCCTGCCTGAAACCCACTTCTTTGTCTTTGGCTAATGTTAGATTCCTCATAAGCAGCCCATTTCCTTGTCCTTGGACAATGTCAGATCCCTGCCAAACAGCCACAAAGGTTCTCCACATCGCCCCATTTTTATTTCATAAACAAGACTGAGCCTGTCTTAGGTTGTTCTAACAAGTGTGACTTCCTTACCTGTCATGGAATATGTATTATCCAAAGCAATGCACTTCTGTCTTAGGTTGGTAAGGCTCTGTGCAGAATCTTACCTGTCCTTGGCTTGCCAGTCAGTTAAGTTAATAACCCTGTCTGGGGGTCCATTTTCAGTTTTAAGCCAAGTACTTTGGCCTCCAACATGTTGATGTTGTTAAAGACAAGCTTTAACACAATGGACAGGAATAAAAGTATTCCCAGGACAAAAAGGGCTAGCATGATCATGCTATATATCCTATTCTTTTTTTTTTTGTATTCATTTTTTTTTTAATTTCTTTTTTTTTTTTGAGCATGAAATGCTTTTTTATAGCATGTTTTACAAGGGGAGGAGGTAAGAGGGTCCAGGTGGTGGAAAAGTACAAAATCTTCTTGGCCTGTGCCTTGAAACATGTCATGGTCTATATGGTACACTGCCTTGAATTATGATCTACCTGCAGTTCTTCAGAAGATATGGTACACTGCTTGAGTTATGGTCTCCCTGCTATTCTTAAGAAGACATGGTACTCTGCTTTGAGTCTATCTGCAGTTGCTAAGCAGGATCTTGCAGCTGCCAAGCTTCAGAGGACATTGTGCAGGTGGGGAAAGGTAGGGGGTAAGGGTAAGGGCGAGGGTCCTGGCTTCTGGCATCTCCCCCTTCTCTGTTTAGTTAGAGAAGGCGTCTTATGTTCAATCCCAACTATGTGAGTTTTGAATTTGGATGTCTAATTATGGGGGGGTCTTAGACAAGTTCACAACCCCAAAACACTGATGTGAGACAAGTCACATCGATGGTCGAAGGCTTTAGGCTGTCGACGATGGGCAACGTCAAGGGACTCTGATGTGGGTGAAAGGAGGGCGAGAGCCCTGTCTTAGGCCATGTAGGCTGCACCCACTCCCAGCACCACGCACTCCTTTTCGGCTGCATTGGGTGGGCCCCTGGGAAGTGGACTTCCGGTTTGGGACCGAGCCTAGAGCAGGTCGCAGGCAGCAGCTCCATACCCAACTGCAGAAAACCAAGAAAAACAGGGACTCCCAGGAGCTTGAACTCACGCAGCATCCCAGGTAAGGAAAAAGCAGCACTCACCCCAAACAGGGAGAAACAGGGACCCACTGGGACCCAGGAATTCGCTCCTGGCCTGGAGCGGGCTCCATCCGGTCGGGGCCCGAGCACTCGCGGATCCCGGGAGGCAGCTCTGCACCCAATCTCGCAGACTCCAGAGGAAGCGGGGCTCGCAGGACCTCTGTGCCAAGCAGGGTCTTGGGCTAGGAGGTGGCAGTGCTTGCCCCCGAACAGGGAGTGGCTAGGACCCACTGGGACCCAGGAGTTCACTCCAGGGCCCGGAGCGTGGGTTCCTTCCGGTCTGTGCCAGAGCAGATCCCGGGAGTCAGCTCTGCACCCAATCTCACAGAACCTAGAGGGAGCGGGGCTCTCCGTGGTTATATATCCTATTCTTAAAGCTTGATCAAAATGGAAATACTGACCTCAGGCCATGGGTAATTTTATAAGCAGTATCTGTAGCATCAAAGCTCAGCAATAGCATTCTTTAAATTCATAATTTCACTATGCAAAGTGAAAACATCCAGAGAGTTGTTAGAATTATGCAAAATACCCTGCAAGTGTCTTTAAACTTTTTCCTAATTATAATGACTATCATTGTAACTTTTAGAAGTAATACAATTCCATTAGTATTAGGGATGACACTTGAGATGGCTCTTTACTCTTAACCTCTGAACCACCTTCCAATAATTGGCATAGGATAAAGAACATCAACCCATTGTTCTAAATGCCTATCTAAATCCTCTTGAATACTCAACACATTAGTAACATTTTTAGATAAGTGATTAACAAAAGTAGCTGTCTTAACTTCTTGTGTCAAAGTAATTTCAAAAGCAGTGATGCTAGCAATTAATGTAATTAAAGCTTTCATACAAGCAATAATCAAGCCCACCCTCTTGCTTCTGCTTAAACCTGTCTCACTTTTCCAGTACTTGGAAGCTTTTTTTTTTTTTCCAGAATCTCAAGGTCCTGTAATACTCAGGGCAATAAAACGAAAGCTGATAGACCCCCATACAGACATGCCAGGTTTCAACACACTAACACAACTAGCAAGTGTACAAATGATACAACTTACATTAAATACTGTAGAAGAAACAAAAGTAATTTTAACATGACAATTAAAAGAGCCTTAACACATGAACTAACACTTGTTTGAAATCCAGATCCTGTCCCAACTTTATCTCTTGCTAACATAACATCATAGAGAACTGCAGCTAACTTCCAAATATGTCTCTGAAAATGTCCAGAACCAGCCTTCTAAATGAAGATTGTTATTTCCAATATTGGATTGATTTCTAGACTAGTCCATGATTGAGTCCAAATAACTGGTAACATTTAAGAAAAATACAAGAGTCATTATAACTTCTCTTTTTCATTCTCTATCCCACAAGGTCTAAAACCTTGAGGCAAGGTAACTTGTTTCATCTGGGATATAGGCAATCAATGGTGGGTCTTGAACATGAGTCCACTACATCTTCCTAGTTACCAGTCTCAGTGCACTCAGCAAGCTCACAGGTCAGCATCACTCTTTGTCCCAGCATCAGCATGTCTCACCAATCACTCTGGCAGCCACCATGCTTCTTCAACATCCTGCAGAAAAAAAACACAAACATGCCCATTTACCCATATTAAATACCTGATCAGGATCATGCCATATGTCAGTAAGTTGATCCTTCCATTTTACCTAGGCATAGGTATGCTTAGTTGTAGGGTGCCATAGACACTCAGCAGAGAGTTCCTTGTTATCCAAATTTTTAAAAATTTAAAATAAAAGGAATATGATTTAAATAAATTTGTGGTATACTAGGATATACTGCCCCCTTTTTTTCATGAAGATATTACTTTAAAGCCCATGGGCCTGTTCCACAATACCTTGTCCTTGAGGATTATAAGGAATCCCAGTAATATGTATAATATTAAATTGTTGACAAAAAGTCTCAAATGCTCAACTGCAATAGCCAGTTCCATGATCTGTTTTAATCAGATTTGGAACAGCCAGCATAGAAAAATAATGTAGGCAATAAGTAATTACATTTTTAGTTGCTTCTCCTGTTAAAGCAGTTGCAACTAGGGAGCCTGAGAGGGTGTCAATAGTCACATGTACAGATTTTAATTGGCCAAAAGCAAAAATATTAGTAACACCCATTTTCTATAATTGATTAGGTATGAGTCCTCAAGGATTAACATCATTATGTGGTACAGGTAAACCTGAGGACATTCAGGACATGACTTTACAATTTGATGTGCACATTCTCTAGAAACACCAAATTGTTGTCTCAAGTTGTTACTATTTTGATGATGTAAAGAATGAGACTGTTTGGCTAACTGTTCCTGTGTAAGGCCTATAATCTGCCTAGTATACAAATCTGCTGTGGTGTTGACCTAATGGGTCCAAGAAATCCAGTATTAGGTCTTAAATGTTATATAAAGTTAAGGAATAGTACATTCTCTTAAATTGAGTTGCATTTGCATAAGTAATTGCAAAATTTGAGAATGAGCAGTATCTTAAAAAGGAACAGTTTCAAGTAATTGTAAACCATGAGCTATATATTGGCTATCAGTATACAAATTAAAAGCTTGATTTTTCAGCATTTCTATCTTTTTTTTTAAAAAAAAATTGAATATTTTGTTTATTTACATTTCAGATATTATCGCGTTTCTCCATTTTCACCCCCCCAAAGACCCCCTATATGTTCCCCCCTCCTCCAGCTTCTATGAGAGTGTGCCCCACCCACCCACTCCTGCCTCCTCATTCTGGCATTCACCCACAATGGGATATCCAGCCTTCACTGGACCAAGGGCTTCCTCTCCCACTGATGTCCAACAAGGCCATCCTCCTCTACATATATGGCTGAGACCATGGGTCTCTCCATGTGTGTTCCCAGGCTGGCTGTTTAGACCCTGGGAACTCTGGTTGGTTAGTATTGTTGCTCTCCCTCTGGGGCCACAAACCCATTCAGCTCCTTTAGTCCTCTCTCTCTAACTCTTCAATTCGGCATCCTATAATCAGTTCAATTGTTGGCTGTGATCATTCAGCACTGTATATGTCAGACTCTTGCAGAGCCTCTCAGAAGACAGTGATATCAGGCATCTGCCAGCATGCCCTTCCTGGCATCCATAACAGTGTCTGCTTTTGGTTTCTACACATGGTCTGGATCCCCATATGGGGCAGTCTCCAGATGGCCCTTCCTTCAGTCTCTGTTCCACACATTGTCTCCATATGTCCCTCCATGAATGTTTTGGTACTTCATCTAAGAAGGACGGAAGCACCCACACATTGGTCTTCCTTCTTGAGCTTCATGTGGTCTGACAGTTATATATCTTGGGTATTTCAAGATTTTGGGCCACTTATCTGTGAGTGCATACCATGTGTATTCTTTTGTGACTCGGTTACCTCACTCAGGATGATATTTTCTAGTTCCATCCATAAGCCTAAGAATTTCATGAATTCATTGTTTTTAATATCAGCGAAGAGTAAATGTAACACATTTTTTATATCCATTCCTCTGATGAAGGACATCTGGGTTCTTTCCAGCTTCTGGTGATTATAAACAAGGCAGCTATGAACATAGGG
Organism: Grammomys surdaster; assembly: GCF_004785775.1. Classification (NCBI taxonomy): domain Eukaryota; kingdom Metazoa; phylum Chordata; class Mammalia; order Rodentia; family Muridae; genus Grammomys; species Grammomys surdaster. The sequence goes on from NW_021620624.1 coordinate 22,593, forward strand.
AAGCATGTGTCCTTGTTCCCAAGAATGGTATAGTTCGCTCTTCATGTAGTATTATATCCAATTCTCTAAGGAACTGCCAGACTGAATTCAAGAGTGGTTGTACCAGCTTACAATCCCACCAACAATGGAGGAGTGTTCTTCTTTCTCCACATCCTTGCTAGCATCTGCTATCACCTGAGTTTTTGATCTTAGCCATTCCAATTGATGAGAGGTGGAATCTCAAGGTTGTTTTGATTTGCAATTCCCAGAAGACTAATAATTTTGAAGTTTTCTTTAGGTGCTTCTTGGCCATTTGGTATCCCTCATTTGGTATCTTTAGGTTTGTGCCCTATTTTTTTAATAGGGTTAATTGGTTCTCTGGAGTCTAACTTCTTGAGTTCTTTATGTATATTGGATATTAGCTGTCTATTGGATATATAATCTATTGGTTAAGATCTTTTCCCAATCTGTTGGTTGCCATTTTGTCCTATTGACAGTGTCCTTTGCCTTACAGAAACTTTGCAATTTTATGAGGTCTCATTTGTTGATTCTTGATCTTAGAGCTTAAGCCATTAGTGTTCTGTTCAGGAACTTTTCTCCTGTGCCCATGTCTTTGAGGATCTTTCTCACTTTTTCTTTCATTAGTTTCAGTGTATATGATTCTATGTGGAGGCTCTTGATTGACTAGGACTTGATCTTTGTACAAGGAGATAAGAATGGATCAATTTACATTCTTTTATATGCTGACTCCCAGTTAAAATAGCACTGTTTGTTAAAAATGCTGTCTTTTTTTCCACTGAATGGTTTTAGCTCCTTTGTCAAAGATCAAATGACCATAGGTGTGTGAGTTCATTTCTGTGTCTTCAATTCTGTTCCATTTATCTACTTGCCTGCCTCTGTATCAAAGCCATGCAGATTATTTAATCACTATTGCTTTCATGGATTTTTTTTTATTAATGAAAATAGTTTTTTGCTCTCCTGAGTTTTCTGTTATTCCAAATGAATTAGTAAAGTTTTCTTTTTAACTCCATGAAGAATTGAGTTGGAATTCTGATGGGGATTGCATTAAATCTGTAGAATGCTTTCAGTAAGATGGCCATTTTTACTATCTAAATCCTTCCAATCCATGAACATGGGAGATCTTTCCATCTTCTGAGGTCTTCTTTGATTTCTTTCTCCAAAGACTTTAAAGTTCATGTCATGTTCATGTGAAAGTTTTCTTTCAATTGCTTGGTTAGAGTCACACCAAGGTATTTAATAGTATTTATGGCTATTGTGAAAGTGTTGTTTCCCTAATTTTTCTCTCTATCCAATTATCCTTTGAGTAGAGGAAGGCTATTGATTTGTTTGAGTTAATTGTATATCCAGTCACTTTTCTGAAGTTGTTTATCAGGTTTAGTACTTCTCTGGTCTAAGTTTTATGGTCACTTAAGTATACTATCTTATCATCTGCAAATAGTGATATTTTGATTTCTTCCTTTCCAGTTTGCATGCCTTTGACCTCATTCTGTTGTCTAATATCTCTGGCTAGGACTTCGAGTACTATATTGAATACGTAGGGAAAAAGTGGGCAGCCTTGTTTCATCCTGTCCTTGGTTTTAGTGAAATTGCTTCAAATTTCTCTCTGTTTAGTTTGAAGTTGGCTACTAGTTTGCTGTATATTGCTTTTACTATGTTTACGTATGGGCCTTGAATTCCTGATGTTTCCTAGACTTTTATCATGAAGGGGTGTTGGATTATGTCAAATGCTTTCTCAGCATCTAATGAAAAGATTATGTCATTTTTTTCTTTGTTTGTTTATTAGTGGATTACATTGATGGATTTCCATTTATTGAACCAACCCTGCATTCCTGGCATGAAGCCTACTTGATCATGATGGATGATCATTTTGACGTGTTCTTGGATTTGGTTTGTAAGAATTTTATTATTTTTGCATTAGTATTTATAAGGGAAATTGGTCTGAAGTTGTCTTTCTTTGTTGGGTCTTCATGTGATTTAGGTATAAGCATAATTGTGGCTTCATAGAAAGAATTGGGTAGTGTTCCTTCTTTTTATATTTTGTGGAACAGTTTGAAGAATATTGGTATTGGTTCTTTTTTGAAGATCTGATAGAACTCTGCACTAAAGCCATCTAGTCCTGGGCTTTTTTTGTGGGAGACTATTAATTCCTGTTTCTATTTCTTTAGGGATTACGGGACTGTTTAAATGATTTATCTGATCCTGATTTAATTTGGTACCTTATATCTTTCTAGAAAAATATCCATGTCATCCAGATTTCTCAGTTTTGTTGAGTATAAGCTTTTGTAGTAGGATCTGATGGTTTTTTGCATTTCTTTGGTTTCTGTCAGTATGTCTCCCTTTTCATTTCTGATTTTGTTAATTAGATACTGTCTCTGTGCTCTCAGGTTAGTCTGGCTAAGAGTTTATCTATCTTGTTGATTCTCTCAAAGAACCAGCTTTTGGTTTTGTTGATTCTTTGTATTGTTCTCTTTCTTCCTATTTGATTGATTTTGGCCCAAGTATGACTATTTCCTTCAGTCAATTCCTCTTGGGCTTAGTGTAAGATCTCTGCAGGGTTTTTTGTTGTTGCTGTTGTTGCTTTGCTTCTTTTTTAAAAAAAAAAAAAAACCAGGGCACTTATTGCTATGAATTTTCCTCCTAGCACTGCTTTTATTGTGTCCCATGATTTTGGGTATGATGTGTCAGCATTTGCATTAAATTGCAGGAAGTCTTTAATTTATTTCTTTATTTTTTCCCTGACCAAGTTGTCATTGATCAGAGTGTTGTTCAGTTTCCATGTATAAATGGACTTTCTGTGGTTTTTGTTGTTATTGAAGACTAGCCTTAGTTCATGATTATCTCATAGGATGCATGGGACTATTTCATTCTTCTTGTATCTGTTGAGGCCTGTTTTGTGACCAAGTATATGGCTGATTTGGGGGAATTACCATGAGGTACTGAGAAGAAGGTATATTCTTTTGTTTTAGGATAAAATGTTTTAAAGATATCTGTTAAATTCATTTGATTCATAACTTCTGTTAGTTTCACTTTGTTTAGTTTTTGTTTTCATGACCTGTCCACACTTATACTGTATGGGGTTCAATGTGGTTTTTGAGCTTTAGTAAAGTTTCATTTATGAATGTGGATACCCTTGCATTTGGGGCATAGATGTGCAGAATTGACACTTTCTTTTGGTGGATATTCTCCTTGATAAATATGAAGTGTCTTTCCTTGTCATACTTGATAACTTTTAGTTGAAAGTCTATTTTATTGGATATTATGATGGCAACTCCAGATTTTTTCCTGGGAGCATTTGCTTGGAAGCCCTTTTTCATCCTTTTACTCTGAGATAGTGTCTGTCTTTGTTACTGAGGTGTGTTCTTTACATGCAACAAAATGCTGGATCTTGTTTTTGTATCCAGTCTGTTTTCTTCTGTCTTTTTATAGGTGAGTTGAGTCCGTTAATATTGAGAGATATTAAAGGCAGATGACTGTTGGTTCCTGATATGTTTATTCTTGTTAGTGGCTTTATGTTCTTGTTGTTCTCTTGTAGTAAGAGGTATTTGAAAACAGGGCAGTCCAGCTGGCTCTGGCCTGGCTGCCATGTTCCTGCTCTAAGTTCCAGCACTAAAGGCAGCACTGGCTCACCCTTGGAGCAAACCTGGGACCCACAAGATGTTGATATGGCTGCTGCCTCCACCAGCCAGCTCTATTGAGGTCACGGCTCTAAGCATGGCTTCTGTGCCAACTTTGCCACCCCCATGTGGTAGATATAACAATTCCCAGAACCCAGTAGAAATAAGACTCTTAATGCTTAAAATTAACCAAATAGATTTATATATCAGCAAATACTCAATACACAAGACACCCACACAATTAGAACTGTTATCCCAAATTTTCTAACATTGATATGAATAACTGCTAGAGACACTAGGGTAACATCTTCTGCCATCTCACATCTCCTGACATCTCGATTCTCTCTCTCTCTCTCTCTCTCTCTCTCTCTCTCTCTCTCTCTCTCTCCCTCTCTTCTCTCTCTCTCTTTCTTTCTCTCTCTAGTTCCACCTACCTTTCCACTGCCCAATCATGGGCTCTAGCCTTTATTTTACAAATTAAGTTGGGCAGAAGGTTCACAAAGTCACCTGTATATTCTGATTCACTTCTTGTCTGCAGCCCCCCACCCTCAGGAAAGCACAATTAGCATCAAAATACAAGACCAGGGCTATCTACAACATTTGTGGGAAAAAATAGGCAGCAGTGGTGGTGGATCCCAGTATTCCACACTGCGGGTCCCACATACACGAGAAAGTCTAGGGTTCTAGAAAGGTTTATTTTCATGTCGGATGGTGGATGGATCTGTATGTACCCCGTGAAACTCAGGGCAGTCCTGAGTTAAATAGGGAGAAAGGGGGAGGGTCTGGGGAAATATGCTTAATTTGCTCTGCCCTCTGGCCTTCATTAGTATGTAAATCCCTAGGGCCTGAGGCCTATGGTGAAGTCCTTTACCTGTGCACTTTGGGAGGAGCTGTAATGGCCTACATGACTGAACAATGTAGGTCTATGGAGACAAGACTGTGTGTAAGAATCCTGGGTTCTGGGGACAGTGTGTGGGGTAGGGGGGGAAAGGCAGCAGCAGTGGTGGAGGAGTCCCAGAGGCTTTCCACACAGCTAGTCCCACATACAGGAGAAGGTCTAAGGTTCCACAGGCTGGAGGCTTTGGTGACGGCAGGCCCTAATGACACGAGGAAGTCCTTGATTCCAAAAGGGTTTATTGTCATGGAAGATGATGGATGAATCTGGATGCACCTCCGTAAAACTCAGGGCAGTCCTGAGTTAAATAGGGAGGAAGGAAAGGGGAGGTTCTGGGGAAGCATGCTTAATTTGCTCCGCACTCTGGCCCTCATTAGTATGTAAATCCTTAGGGCCTGAGGCCTGTGGTCACGCCCTCTACCTGTGCATTTTGGGAGGGACTGTAATGGCCTACGTGACTGGACAATGTAGGTCTATGGAGACAAGACTGTGTGACAGGACCCTGGGTTCTGGGGACATGGCCAAATGCCTGCCGGTTCTCACTTAGAGTCTTGGGGTTCTAGACCCATGCCTAGCCATGAACCAGGATACCCTTACGCAGTCCCACAAACATTCTCTCCTTTTGGCTTTGTTGTGAAATGTTTAATGTCTTTTCTTTGTGGTAGGTACCTTCCCTGTGTTGGCGGTTTCCTTCTAGGATTCTCTGTAGGACCAAATTCGTAGATAGATACTCTTTGAATTTGGTTTTGTCCTGGAATAACCTGGTTTCTCCACCTATGTTGTTTGAGAGTTTTGCTTGCTATAGTAGCCTGGGATGGCATTTGTCTTATAGAGTCTGCATGACCTCTGACCAGGCTCTTCTGGATTTCATAGTCTCTGTTGAAAAGTCTGGTATAATTCTGATAGGTCTAACTTTCTATGTGACTTGGCCCTTTTCCCTTGCAGCTTCTAATAATATTTTTTCTTTGTCCTTTGCATTTAGTGTTTTGATTACTATGTAATAAGAGAATATTCTTTTCTGGTCCCATTTATTTGGTGTTCTATAGGCTTCTATTACCTTTATGGTGGTACTTACATCTGTAATTCCTGACCTCTTTCCTAGCTTTTCCATTTCCAGGTTTGCCTTCTTTTGTGTTTTCTTTATTGTTTCTACTTCTACTTTTATGTCTTGGGCTGCTTCATTCAATTCCTTCACCTGTTTGATTGTGCTTTCCTGTATTTCTTTAAGGGACTTATTTGCTTCCTCTTTAAGGGCTTCTACCTGCTTGCCTATATTTTCCTGTATTTCTTTCAGTGAGTTATTTGTATCTTCCTCTACTATCTTCATGGCTCTATTATCGTCATGACTTTATTGTCTTCATTAGATAGGATTTTAGTTCAGTTTCCTGATTTTTCAGGTGTGTTGGTGCATTCAGGGCTTGCTATGGTGGGAGAAGTGGATTCTGATGATGCCTATGTATATTGGCTTCTGTTGCTTATAGTCTTGCTTCTTGCCATCTGGTTATCCTTGGTGTTTGTTTCTCTGAATGACTCTGTCTAGAGTCTACATCTTTTGTTCCTGGGTTGTTTCAAGTCTCCTGGTAGGCCTGTGGCTCTAGCTATAAAAGACCACCTGTGGGCCCTTCTAACTGGGGGTTCTTCAGAGGAGCAGTCAAGCTGTTTTTCTGAGTGAAGATGTTCTCCAGGGGCCCTATGGACTGTGATTTCTGTTTCCCTGTATGCAGCAGAACTCCAGGGAGGCTTTCATTCTGTTGGGTCAGTTGCCCTGCATGTCACAGACCCTGGGAGGTCTTCAGACTATAGTTTCTGTTTCCCAGTTGCCCTGTGTCCAGAGGAGCTCCTGGGCTGCCTTCCAGCTGTAGTGCCTTCAGGGGAGCAGACTAGCTGGTGGTCAGTTGCTCAGTTGCCCTGCACGTAGCAGATCTCCTGGGATGCCTCAGGCTGTGGTGTCAGTTGCCTAACTGCTCTGAGTGCAAAGAATCTTCTGGTATGGCTCAGGATATGGAGTCTTCTGGGGAGCAGATTGGTTAGCACTGTGCCTCAGAAGAAAGGACCAGGCAGAAGGGGAGGGGTGTTTGTCAGGTGGGGGATTTGGGGGGGTGATGGCTCCTGGGTTCACTGGGGGCTCCCAGTTGTAGCTCTGGGACTTCAGGAGGCTCCGGGGGATACAGAGTGGTGTTCTTACTACCAACTGCTCTGAGTGCAGGAGATCTGTGATGGCTCAGGATATGGTGTAGTTAGGGGAGCAGATTGGCAAGCAGTGTCAAGTATTTTTTTTTTTTTTATGTAGCAATTACTATGTTGTTCACTGGGCATAGTGCTTGTGGTTGCCAAGTAGACATAGAGGTTATTTTTATGTGTGAAAGTTCACTTTAGGCATAATACTTTTCATATTTTTTTTTGTAATTTAGCGAGTTCTTGCCTATGCCATTGCAAGCAGTATTGAAGATCATTTTTATAATTCTCAGCTATCACATATATTTTTTTTAATCTTCAGTTTTCATTTTTTATCTCAGTAACTCCAAGGCTTACTATTGCAAAATATTAATGTGATCCTTAAAAGAAGGAATATCATTAAGCCATCATCTTTCTTCTTGATAGCAGACGTTTGTCTGTCTCTCACCTTCATTTGGATTGCACTTATAACCGTCTCCTTTAGGGAGTAGAATATCTGGGTCAAATTAAGTTGTTAATGGCTTCCATGGAGGAGATCACCATTTACCAATAATATTGTATAACCATCTATCTGAGCTTGTTTTGTTAACTATTCCTTTATCTTTTGTGATCCAGGTTTTTTCCCTCTATTGACCAAATCATTTCTCCTTCCTTTATCATTCTAACTAAGCTGACTCATTAGTGCAGCTGCCTCTGGTTCTTTTTTTTAGGTCTAGGAAGCACTTCATGCAATTAATATTGCGTCCTTATATATTACATAGTTGAGAATTCTTGTAACAAACAGTTCTTACAGTGATTTATGTATTATTGAAGTAATATTTTTAGAGTTCTTTACTACAGCCTTAAGGCCTTCCCTGAAATCCACAGCATCACTCTATTGCTGAAGAATTCTCACTTCCCATAATCACACTGTTTCTGATAATAATGGAGTTAACCTTCACATGGAGAACATTTGGCAGAAAGAGGAACATGAAGTAGAATATGTGCATCATTATGCAAATAAGCTTTACTCCTACAGCAACCATCAGCAATCCAGGAGACTTGCTTTCTGCTGGTGTAGAGTGAAAAATTATAGATACTGGGTATATAGAATCCTTTTTTGACATATAAAATATTCTTTAGGCTTTCTTTATAAAGACATGGAGAAACTGAGCCATGAATCAATTTAGGAATGTGGAAAGACCAGTCACCATTACTGGAACTGGCCTACCTGCAAAGAGAAAGGAAAGAATGCAAGTGAACTAGGTGGAACCAAGCTGGGAACCAAGCTGAGAACCGCAGTGACAGGGCAAGGCCACAGTGACAGGGCAGGACCACATTCTTGAGAAAGATAAGCGTACAGAGAGTTTTCACCTGATCCTGACTCATGTAGGTTGGGTTCCTTTGGAATGTTCCACTATTTTTATGTTATGCCACCTTAACAACCATGAGCCCCCTCCCCATTCCTTGGTTTGTGGTTTTTCCCCTTAAAAACCCCTCTCAAAGTGGCTGTCGAGGTCAATTCAGCTCCTGCGTGGGCATACGAATTGACCGGCAGCTAGTTGTCACACACCCTAATAAACCTCGCTATTGCTCTGGTACATGGTGTCTCGAGCAGATTACTGGGTGGTCGCGACTTTCTGAGACTTGAGTGAGGGTCACCCCTCTGCGGAGGTCTTCACTGGCTCTGCTCTAGGGGTGGAAACTGTGTCATTCCATCCTTCTGAAGACCATGCCGAACCCAGAAGAATGTAGCAATAAAATGACTCCTGCTGGTCTCATAGATCTGAGACTTTCTCAGCTATCATCAAAGACATTTCCACCACTAGCAGAGAGAAACAGACATAGTGACCAACAAGAAAATATGCAGAGTGAGAGACCTTGAGACACTTGGAGAAATAAATCACTGTGCTTTGCAAAAAATGTTCAACACAAAATGAACTCAATACAGTCTTTACAGATTCTTTGCTATATAGTATGACATCTGCTTTTGTATTTTCATAAAATTTCTGTGCTGAACGTTCATGTTTCTATGTCTGAAAAGATTTTACGAATGCAGCTTGGAACAGACAACAGCAAACCAGACGGTTCCACGAGAGGGGGAGTTTATTTAGGGCGGAGGGAAGAGAGCGAGAGAAGAGAGAGCAGAGAAGAGAAGTAGAGGAGTAGAGAAGAGAAGAGAAGAGAAGAGAAAAGAAGAGAAGAGAAGAGAAGAGAAGAGAAGAGAAGAGAAGAGAAGAG
>NW_021620624.1:31506-37351 GCF_004785775.1 Grammomys surdaster
AGAGAAGAGAAGAGAAGAGAAGAGAAGAGAAGAGAAGAGAAGAGAAGTAGAGGAGTAGAGGTCAGCCATGAATGACCACGTGGAGAGAGGGGGAAGGGAAGGGGTGAAGGATGGTGTTCCCTACTCATCTCCAGCTGAAACAAGAATGGGTTCAGTGGGGCTTTCCCTTTAAATTAGAAGAGCTGAATATTAAATTCTGAGCCTTGATCAGAAAACTTTCTCTTGGCTTCATGCTTTTCTCGCCTCTCCACCCCCCTCCCCTTTTTCATTTCCAATCCCCCTTTCAGGTGAACACAGTTCATCCATGGCCTCAGGCAGCTATAGGTGGTGCCCCAAATAAGGGGCCTGAAAATGGGCGACCTGCTGAGAAATGCTGTCTTAGGTGGAGCTCCATGGAAAACAGAAGAAGAAGAAATATATCCCACATTTGGTAAGTAATGAACAAACTCTGATACTAGCGCTAGTGATCTTTTGGAGGCCATGTTCCAAGTGTGTTTTTAGTGGATACGGTCTAGGCTGAATAGGTGTTGACCTAACACTGACTTCACCTAGTGGGTGACAGCGAAACATGGGACAGGAGAATTCTAAACAGGCATTCATCCACAGCCTAAGAGCTGACTCAGGTGAGAGAAGCAGGGTTAGAAGGAATTGGGAAGTCAAGAAAGCAGGGCACTGAGGAGTAACTATCAACAGCCACTGTTACACCTCCTAAAGAAAGAGGTGAAGAGTTAGACCTTGAATATGAGAGAGAACACCATGAAATAAGTTAAATCTTCAAGTTACAGGCACAGGAGAAGGAAAATAATCCCAAGTTAATGGCTAGCACAAGACATTCAATAAGATCATAGAATAAACCAGCCCAAAGACATACCTATATAACACAAGAAGCACACAGAGCACAGAAAAAGACAAGAGTAGAATCAAAATAATTCCATGCATCTTATAGATAAAACAGTAAGTATTCAGAAGTAAAAATTCCTCCAGGCCCAGTCTTGAGTTTTCAGCCATGAGAAAGAAACTGTCTCAAAAGGAAAGGGGGAAATGTCTCACCCAAGGGGAGGAGTCCTAGAACGAGGATCTAAGGAACACAGGGCGGAAGGGAGTAAGCAGGGTCCTGGACCTGCTGCTTCAGGCAAACCAACTGAACTAAGTGGCTGCAGCTTGCTGCAAATTACGGAGGAGCAGGGAGAGAGGCCTATGATAGCAGGTGCTATCCTCAGAAAGGCAGTTGTTAGCTATGTAGGAGTCTTCTCTGTGGAGCTGGGGGATGGGCAGAGAATGGAGGCTAGGGGATCGCTGCCATCTTGCCCTTGAGTTGGAGGCTGTAGCTAAATGTCAAAGGACAGAAGCTGGCCACGAACACATGGAGAGAGAGAGAGAGAGGGAGGGAGGGAGGGAGGGAGGGAGGGAGAGAGGGAGAGAGGGAGAGAGATTGAGAGAGATTGAGAGAGATTGAGAGAAGCCTAGCCTTTTGAACTAGGCCGGGAGTTACTCACTGTCCTTGAGTTCTGTTGAGTGGTTCTTCTTGTGCACCAGTGAGAGTACTCTTTAAGCTGGTTTTGCCTGAATTCTCCACCAGTTGTGGGGCTGTGGCACCCGCAAGGGCATGGGTTCTGTTGGGCTGAGTTGTGGATCTTGAGGGTCTGCCATGGCTCAAGGGGGCAGAAGCATGGGAATTTGACTGAGTTCACTCTATGCGGGGCTGCACGGACACCAGGCTAGAGGAAGCCACTGAGTTCCATTGTGGGAATGGGGAATCTCAGTCTGAGGTCTCATGGGGGAAAAGCTCTTGGGTTAGGGATCTCCGAACTGAGGTGGCTGTTCAGAGACTGGCTGGTCTCAGCCCTTGGGTACTCAGGTGGCTCTGGGAGACCGCAGAAGGACTGAGATGGGGGTCATCCTGGCTGGACCGACCTGCAGCCAAAAGGGACGTGAAGAAAAAGCTCCAGTGGCACCCTGCGGGGTAGATGAGACTCTTGGTTGAGGCGGCTTGGCTCGCTTGGCTGGGTCATGGCTGGCTCAGCTAGCTTGCTTGAGTTGACAGGGTATTAGGCGGTGCCTCTACGGTTCTCCATGGCAGGGCCCCAAAGGCAAGAGGTCCATGATCTTAAAACATTTATTGTCATGGTGGAAAGTGGATGAAGGTGTACCCAGTGTTCTCAGGGCAGGCCTGAGGTTAAATACCTTTTGTGAGTACAAGAAGGGTCTGGGAAGGAATGCTTAATTAGGTATGCCCCCTGGCCTTTAGGTATCTCATTAATAATGGAGATCTCTTGAGGCTCTGCAGCCTGTAGTCACGCCCTCTACCTGTGCTAAGTGACTGAAGGGCACAAACCTTTCTTTGGGGGGCGGGCTGTGGATAAGTGAAAGGAACCAGGGCCCAAGAGTAAGGCTGAACACCTACCGTCCATTTAGGGTATCCGGTTAGAGGCCAGCATTCACTCAAGTACCCAGCTGCCTCCCACAGCCTACTGCCCCACATTTTGACTTCTTTCTTTCCTATACTATCCCTGACCTCAAGCTGTATTATAGGGCAATAGTGATTAAGAACTGCATGGTATTGGTACAGAGACAGTCAGGAAGATCAATGGAATAGACTTGAAGATCCAGAAATGAACTTGTGGTCACTTGATCTTTGACAAAGGAGATAAAACTGTCCAGTGGACAAAGAACAGCATTTTCAACAAATGGTGCTGGTTCCACTGGAGGTCAACATGTAGAAGAACGCAAATACATCCACTCTTATCTCCTTGTACAAAGCCCAAGTCCAAGTGGATAAAAGACCTCCACATAAAACCAGATACACTGTGACTAATAAAGAGAAGGTGGGCAAGATCCTTGAATACCTGGGCACAGGGGGAAAGTTCCTGAACAGAACACCAATGGCTTATGCTCTAAGATCAAGAATTGACAAATGGGACCTCATAAAATTGCAAAGCTTCTGTAAGGCAAAGGAAACCGTCAATAGGACAAAATGATAACCAACAGATTGGGAAAAGATCTTTACCAATCCTACATCTGATAGAGGGCTAATATCCAATATATACAAAGAATTCAAGAAATTAGACTCCAGACAACCAACTAACTCTATTAAAAATGGGGTACAGAGCTAAACAAAGAATTCTCAACTGAGAAAACTTGAATGACTGAGAAGCATCTAAAGAAATCTTCAGCATTCATCAGGGAAATGCAAATCAAAACAACCCTAAGATTCTACCTCATACCAGTCAAAATGGCTAAGATCAAAAATTCAGATGATAGCAGATACTGGTGAGGATGTGGAGAAAGAGGAACATTCCTCCATTGTTGGTGGGATTGCAAGCTGGTGCAACCACTTTGGAAATCAGTCTGGTGGTTTCTCAGAAAATTGGACATAGCATGACCTGAGGACCCAGCTATACAACTCCTAGGCATATACCCAGAAGATGCTCCAACATATAACAAGGACATATTCTCCACTATGTTCATAGCAGCCTTATTTATAATAGCCAGAAGCTGGAAAGATCCCAGACGTCCTTCAACAGAGGAATGAATACAAAAAATGTGGTACATTTACACAATGGAATATTACTCAGCTATTAACAACAGTGGATTCGAGAAATTCTTAGGTAGATGGATGGAACTAGAAAATATCATCCTGAGTGAGGTACGCCAGACACAAAAGAACACACATGGTATGTACTTACTGATAATTGGATAGTAGCCCAAAACCTTTCAATATCGAAGATACAACTCACAGATCACATGAAGCTCTTGAACAAGGAAGACCAAAGTGTGGGTGCTTTGGTCTTTCTTAGAAGGAGTAACAAAATACTCATGAGAGCAAATATGGAGACAAAGTATGGGACAGAAACTGAAGGAGGGGTCATCTGGAAACTATCATACCTGGGTATCGATCCCATGTGCAGTCACCAAAGATAGATACTGATGCACATTCCAGGAAGTGCATGCTGACAGGAGCCTGATATAGCTATCTCCTTAGAGGTCTGCCAGAGCCTGACAAATACAGAGGTGGATGCTCACAGCTAACCATTGAACTGATCATGGCATTCTCAATGGAGGAGTTAGAGAGAAGACTGAAGGAGCTGAAAGAGTTCGTGGCCCCATGGGGAGAACAACAATACCAACCAGCCAGAGCTTTCAAGGCCTGAACCACCAACTTGGGAGCACATAGGGAGAAACCCATGGCTCCAGCTCTATATGTAGGAAAGGATGGCATTGTCAGGCACAAGTGAGAGAGGAAGCCCTTGGTCTAGTGAAGGCTGATGCCCCAGTGTGGGGGAATTTGTTGGTGGGGAGGTGGTAATGGGTGAGTGGGTGGGGCTTCCTCATAGAAGCAGGAGGGCGGGGGATGGAATAGGGTGTTTCTGGTTAGGAGGGAAATGGGGAAAGGGGATCACATCTAAAATGTAAATAAAATATCCAATAAAAAATACACAGAGTGAGAGACATTAAGGCAGTCAATCTGATATGAGAAGTCTTCATCAAATTCTTCTCCACAGAGCACAAGGAATTCTGTGGAAGAGGTGATAGAAAGACTAGAAGATCCAGAATGGATGGAAGGCATCAAGGAAACAAGGCCTTCTAAATACATCACAACAGACACACATATAATCTCAGAGACTTCAGCAACATGTACAGGGACTGCATGGATCTCTACCCATGGTGTCGTACAGGAGAAGTGGATGTACATCCCCCCATAATCCAGAAGCTATCTCCCTTTGATAGCTACTTGCACATAAAAAAATTAGTTTTCTTCAATGTAGTCTCACTGGAGAAAGAAACTACTCATAAGGGTAGACTCCATGTCCTGCAGTAGATGGCCAACAGAAAACAATCTTAATGGAGTCTTTAGTGATCCCTTGTATGTATATTATGCCTTCTGGTTTTGTGTTTTTAATGACATCCCTGTGTGAGAACGTCTGTGTTTCTGTGTTTGTTAATGTTTGCTGTGTTTTGCTTTGGAATTTTTTCTTCTGTGTGTTTTATCCCATTCTGATTTCTTTTTTCTTTTATCTTATTGTTTATTTTATTGTTATTACTTGGAAGCCTGCTTGTTTTCTAAAAAGAGAAAGAAGTATCAGTTTGGATGGGCTAGGAGGTGAGGAAGAATGAATAGGGGAATAGGATCCCCTTTCCCCATTAATGAATAGGGGGATGGGAAACACTAAACTGACTATATTGTATGAAAATTTTCTCAATAAAAGAACAGCATAATTTTTAAATGGGGGGTATGGTGGTGTGTAATGGGAGATATTTAAATCTCCAACCTGAATAGGACTGGTCAAAGAAAACACAACTCAGTAATTATGAATATATTCTGAAAGCCTAGATTGGGCAGATACTCCTTCACTACTCTGTTCCCCAGCTATGAGACCCTTATAACTTAAGGATTTTCCAGACCCTGCATCCTTCTACCTCCTTCTACCTCCTGCTTCCCAGTCTTCTTCTCCTTTGTCATCTTCCTCCTCCATTGTCTTCCTCCACTGTCTTCCTTCATTGTCTTCCTCCAGTCGTCCTCTCCCTGCTTTCTTCCCACCAACCTCTATATCTCCACCTCCCCTTCCTCTGCCCAATCACTGGCTTCAGCCTTTAATTTACAAATTAAGATGGGCAGAAGGTTCACTAGAATTCACCCATGTAATGACTCACACCTCCTCTGCAGCCCTTCACAGGAAAGGGAAATGAGTATCAAAATAAAAGGTGGGGGCTATCCACAACAGTGGTGAATACTTCTAATCCCAGAACTGGAGAGATAGAAACAGGAAGAGTCCTGGGATTATGATCTCCATCCACATCACACACACACACACACACACACACACACACACACACACACACACAC
>NW_021620624.1:37361-71742 GCF_004785775.1 Grammomys surdaster
CACACACACACACACACACACACACACACACACACACACACACACACAAGAGAGTGGGGGGAGAGACTCTATAACGACACAAGGTAAATGGCATGTGAGGAACAACAGTCAAGTTTGTCACCTGGCCTCCATGTGCACATATAAACAGATCTTTTACTGTGCACACACACATACATACACGCATACAGATACATAATAAACACATGTTCAACATGCATGTGTATATAGAAATTTTATTTACAAGTAATATTTTTATAAGTGTAGATAGAATAATGTACACATATACAGGCACATAATATTTTTATATAACTAAGTAACTATGATAAAAATCTAAGCTTTATATTCACATTATTTTATGGATCCAGAGAAATTAAGGAACAGAATTAAAACTATAACAAAATATTGAAACTATTTTTGATTTATGTGCATAGGTTTAAATCTATTCAAAAGAAAGCTTTAAAAGTCACTATCAGCAAGGAGCTTCTTTTCGGTGACTTCAACATCAAAAGAACATTTATGATATAAAGTAAAATGGAGAAAGAGAAATCATGTGGTAATATCAACTTACCGTGCACAACTAACTTAAGAACTCTATAGTACTTGGAAATAGAAATGTCAACAGAATATATCTGTATAATACTATTACATTTATTTAAATTGTATGAAGAATCTTGCCTTGATACTTAAACCATTAAAGTTTTTCAAAAACAGGTATTTTAGAAAAAAATAATTGTGGCTATGCAGAATGACTCCTTATAAGCATCTGTAAGTCTGATTCCCAGGAAATGCTGTGACATCTCCTCACCTCTGTGGGCACCAGGAATGCACACATGTGTACATGCTGACACAACACTCATACACATAAATAAAAATAGATTACTAGTTTATAGAAAAGAGAAAAACCATATGTTTAAAAAACTATGGTGGTGCTTTGAATGCATGTTTTTCATCATAACTATTATTCTGTTATCAGACCTGATTTGTACCAAAGGAGTAATTGTGGGATAGGCATATATCACAAACTTCTGAACAGTCAGGACGACTGGGTCATACATCCATAAAAGGACTGAGGTGGATGAGATGATGAAGTCCACCCAGTACATGACCACAAAGAAAACCACCAGCAGTAAGATGGTCTGAGTGGCTCTTTTCTCAGGGGAAGCTCTCAGGTTCTTGATGCTATGAAGATGCTTGTATTGCCTGTGATGCCTAAACAAGATAATCACCATGTATGTGCTTGTAGTCAGCATGATTCCTACAAGAAAAACATCTCTGGAGATTGACACTGTTAAAATCAGTCCTCTGATGATATAGTTCCTGGGGAAGAGTGAACAGGATTTAGTGACCTTCATCTCATTGGTTTTACTTATGTTGGTAAAACCACCAACATAGAAAATCTGGTTACTACTGTAGAACAAATTGAAAGACCAAATGCATAAGAAAGCATAGATCATGTACATTTTCAGTCTATGTTTAAATTTTGCCAACAGTGAGTTACTTGGACTGATTGTGACAGCCTGGACCACACTCAGAGAGCAGGTGGTACAGATAGAGAGGCCTCTCATCACCCTGCTTATGTAAAATATTGTCTTACATTTGAAGTCATTCCCAATGTTCAGTGTCTCAAATATGTCTGTAAGCCAAATATCCCCTCCAGTGAGGAACATCATTATGTGAATGAAGGTCAGTTGACAGGAAATCAGGTCTGTGGGTTTAGGTCTGTGACCTAGGATTATGAAAGTATAGAAAAGAAGGAGAAACATATTGGCTAAGACTCCAAGTCCAGCTTGGAAATAAAGGATATTCTTGAATAAGGACATAAGTAGAGAATGTATTCATCTTAAGAGCATAGTGGATGTTTATTTCATATATCTGGAAAAAAGTAATAGATTATACATTAAACTTGTGATACACTGGACAACATGGCTCTATCATCATTCTGTTTTCCTAATCAATTGTGGATTAGTATGTTCCTGTAACTTTTGATGTTCATAACCTATATTTTTATATACCTTCCATGTATATCCTATACATATAGAAAATTATAGACAATAAATCCTTTTATACATATTTAAACAGTATGCACAGTTTGTGTGCTTATATTGCACCTGACTCTCATGCCTTAGAAATCCAATCTCATTGATTTAAATTGTCTCATATACTTAACACTTACAACAGTAGTGGTGAACACAGAATATTAACCACATTTATACAACTGAATACAACTTATGGGTGATCTGGAAAATATTCCAAATATATCAAAAACTTGAAGTGAGTCAGTCTCATGTTTTGTAATTTTACTGTACTCTGCTTTGCAACATGTTTTGACTCTTAATTCTAATGGAAACATAGGAATAATTCATAGTAATGCCACTATTTTAATCAGCAAAATGTCCTTCTCAATCAACTGTTCTCATGTTCTTTACATCCCCAGAATCTGAATTAAATAGACAGATATCGTAGGAGACTGGTAGTGTACTTTTGACATCCTATGACCATGAATTATGATTATAAATGTTCCTAGATGTCTCCCAGGTTATTTTCCATCCCATCACCTTTGTGAGAGAGAACTTCAGATTTAAAGAACTAACTTCCAGCTACCAAGACAAAAACTGTTTTTCTTTTCTTTTTTGGAGGAACAATATAAATTGTTAATAGAATAAAGTACTAATGGCTTCTCAAGTTTCCATGTTGATATTTTGCCTACTTACCTCTTTGTTTAGTATTTATCTCCTACCACTCTCTAGAAGGTCTCCTTTTTCTGATTCTCTGATTTGATACCTGTACCCTGCTTTTCTTCTCTTTATTGCTCCAGCCCTCTCACCTACCCTGCAATGGTCCTATTTTGCTTTCCTGGTTTCTGTAGTTACTACGTGCTACATAATCACATCTGAAGATATGGAGCTGAGGGCCTCCAACAAGAGGGAATAGATAACATTAAGACCAGCACTGTTTTCGACACATTATGACAAACATGAACTCACTGAAGATGACCAGATAGTGATCCTTTTAGGGAATTTCTGTTTTAAAAGAGATTCCTTCCTATGTAGTAGAAAACATGTCTCTCAATATTATCAATGTCATCAGTAACCACACACCTTTACAGTTTTACTCAACAGTCTTACATTAAGTGCTTATTTTAGTTGTTTGGCCTAGTTAATAGGTCAATTTATTATTGAAGTAATTTACTTCAGGACTTTAAAATTAGCTTGTGATAGAGAAATAGAAAAGAACTACATTGATCCAGATTTTTGTGAGAAAAAGTGTGCCTAATTATATTTTCAAGTTCATTAATGTATCCCACATATAAGTACATATATAGAAATAATGCAGAAAGCAACCTGGGATCATCCCGTAATATACCCATTAACATAATACCATAAATCAAAGATTTCATAGTCATATGATTTTAGCTCCTAAAAAGCTTACTCTTGTAAAGGAATGAATCCATTCCAGTTACCAGAGCCAAGCTTCTGATTATCTTACCAACATATATTTAGCTGCACAGTGGTGTTCTGCTCTTAAAAACTCCAGGATTCATGGTGGAGAGATGGCTCAGTGGTCAAGAGCACTTCTTGCTTTTGGAATGACCTGGGTTTGATTCTCTAGAATGACATCATGACTTGGGACCATCATGACTCTAGTTCACAGGGATGCATTGTACTGTAGGAAAGGAATGCAAGTGGTGCACACATAATACATGTAGGCAGAACATACATATATGTAAAGTAAGATAAATAAAGCTCCAGGATAATTGTGACAGGCCAGCTCCAGTGCTCTTGTTCTCTCTTGAAGATAGCTGAGTGGAAAGAGTATCTGTGGGGGCAAGACTTGGTCTTTCAAAAAATTGGGGTTGTTTTTTAGTTTTAAAACATTTACCAGTCTTATGTCTATATCTGTCTGAGTTTCTTTGATGCCAGAAACGGCAGAGTATCTGGCCTTTAGCACCTCATTGTAATACAGCAGAGGTATTAAGCGAAGGATTAATTGCTAGGTTTTTCTCTCTTGCCCAGAAGCCTCTCCGCTAGCTTGTCAGGACGGAGGGAGGTTTAAACCAATGCACTTTTATTGAACATGGAGAAGAGAGTCACTCACAGATGGAAAACCTTTTACACAAGCAAATATGCATAACCTCACATACATTCATACACAAACCCATGCATATACACTCATACACCTTCATTATACGATTTTGGCTCAGGTACTTACTTTTCTTATAATTACTTACACACATACAGCTATACTTACATAAGCATATTGGAGTAAAAGCCCAAGTGCAAGTGCAGAAAGAACTCACTCATTCTGGATGACAAGTGAGCTCCAATTTTTGTTGCACAGAGAAAGAAAAAGCTTCTACCCTTCCATTGGTAAATGAATGAAACCCAAGTCTGTAAGAAAAAGCTTTGTCCTCTTTGGTAAGACTAAGCCCTGCTGTTAAAACCAGACCTGTTCTGTCCCATGCTAAGGAGAAGCATGCCTGCTCTTTCTGCTTTTTCTGCAGGTTCTCTGTCTCTCTTTCTCTCTGCATTCTGTGTACTGTTCTTTTCTTCTATTCATCATTATTTCTAAGGGAAAGTAAAAGAGGGAAAAATCTATCAGACTATGCTCTTCTAATTTCTAAGTAGCTCTGTAAATTTCTAAGTTACTTTACTCTGCTATCCTTCTCACAATCTTGCTCCTAATCCTGCTCTTTCCTTCTGTTCTGCTGTAATAACATTATATAATGTAATTGTTCTTAGTTTCTTGTACATTTCCTAGGGGAATAGATCACATGAAATAAGTTCACCATGAGTTTACACATGAATTCAAATCATAAATTGTCTAAGATGTTTACAACAGAGATGTTTACATACATTCTCATTAAGACTAGACATTATCTGTCACTAGTTATACAGGTTCATTGAAAGTTAAAAAAAAAGTAAATATTTTTTTGTGTCTAAGTTGTCATTGAAACCCAGCCAATATTTTATCCTTTGTTCTTGTACCTATAGTAATCAGTTAATTCCCTTTTATGGTCTTTGGTTAATTGTTTTATAATCTCTTGGAATGTGTTGTAAGTTGTAAATGCCTGCTTTTATCTCAGAAGCAATTTGTGACACTTGGAGACTGTCAGAATTCTAATTGCAGTTTTCTTATCAAAGAGGGCTATAAGAGCAGTTCCATTATAAAGGGCTTAATAATTACTAATATAATTTTAGAAATTCTTATTAGATCATCATTCAGAATTTAAAAATTATCTGCTTGTCTATGTAGCATCACTACTAGACAGTACATCTTCATTGATTTGAATAAATCTGCCCAAATGTGGGCTAACACTGAGTGACATGTATATATATATATATGTGTGTGTGTGTGTGTGTGTGTGTGTGTGTGTGAAAGTGTATGTGTATGTATATGTGTATATATATAGTATATATATGTATGACAGAAAAAGCATATATATATATGCTTATATATATTATACATGACAGAAAAAGCATATTAATAGCAGGAATCTTTCCTAAAATGTAGTTATTTCAGCCTTGTGTAGAAGGGCTCATTACCATAGTCATACAGGTCATGTTGAAACCATCTCAGAAAGATCACCTGCTAGGTATTGACCTCTCCTACGTGGTTTCTGGCAGATAACACTTACTTCAAGCCTTGGTCTCCAAGCTGTAAGAACTGTAGCCTAATTCTAGTTTTAAACTACAATGTATAAATCATATAACATAATCATTAATTATTAATTATACATTAATAATTTATTAACATAGCATATCTCAATAATATAAAAAGATGATCATATAATAAGGTAAAAATAGTAATCTAAATTTTTTTTAATCTTAAAGATATGAATTCAATTTCTCTACTTCATATTAATTTATTTGGTAAATGTTTATCATATACAGAAAATGATACATCTTCTGATTCATCAACTGGCACCTTTCTTTTGGGCCTACTAGAGCTGAGAGTTGATGAAAAATTGTTATAGCTGCCATGGGCAAAAACGCAGATATGCACATGAGTTGTTAATATAGATATTCACTGAGAAAAATTGTGTTGCATTTGAGAAGAAAATTGCAGTGTTGGGGACTTCCACATTAGTTTAACTTGTATTCTTTAGTTGTAAGTAGTAAAACTCAGAGTATATTCATGAACATTTATATTAGTGGAGAAGCCATCACGATTAAACTGGCCCAGTCAAAAGACTTAGCAGTCTGAAGCCAGTTATCTGAAGAGGCATTCAACAACAATAACAGCAGCAGCAGCAGCAACAAAGGAAAGAAAGAAAGAAAAAAGAAAGGAAGGAAGGAAGGAAGGAAGGAAGGAAGGAAGGAAGGAAGGAAGGAAGGGAACAGGAAAAGCTGCTTCTTTAATAGTTCTAAATTCTTCCATGAAAAATCTCTTTGCTCTTCATTATCACAATATTTGATTTTAGAACAACAGTCTTGTTTTATGAATTTAGAGTAATCATTGTATTCTGCTTTTTGGGCATTTAATAGCATAAGAAACATACAAGTATACTCACTCTTATGTATAATTTTCATTTTAAGCTTCACCACATTTAGTGAGTAATGAACTAAAAGCTGTATGACTACTCAGAGAGAACATAAAGTGAGTCTGTGCCTTTCAGGTGACAAGTGAAATTGTTGGCTGATGTACTGGCTTCTGTCAGCAACATGAATAAATGTTTAGGAATCACAGAAAGATAAAGATTAACCACTCAAATGAGGTCCATGATATTTTTGTGAAATATTTAATGCCAGCAGGAACTATTATTACTTTTTAAAGAAAGTACTAATTCATAACATTTATCTGATCATCTTAAATAATTTAAATTCATGAACTGTTCTTTGGAAGTTGAGTTTAGCATAGCTCTGTAACCACACTGACACTGAGAAGAATATTACACTCTCACATTGTGAGCCAGTTCCCCTGACATGAAGCAGAAGCAGCAGAAGTGTCACTGGAGAGACTGTGGGGAAGCTGTCATACCAAGAGCTTCATCACAATTTGTGTGGTGTGAGTTTGGGAAAGAGAAGACAATGTTCACTGAAAGTCTCTCTCTCTCTCTCTCTCTCTCTCTCTCTCTCTCTCTCTCTCTGTGTGTGGTGTGTGTGTGTGTGTGTGTGTGTATTGTATTTTGTAACTATTAGAGGAGACCTTATGGATTTTGACGTTAAATAATTTTATACCATTAAAAAATGGTATTTTTTTTCTTGCTGACAATGAAAAGCTTGCTCAATATTATATAGTATCAGGGTAACATGATTCCATCTAGAAAACTTGAAATAAGAAAAATAAATTGATTTTAATAAAAGGACTAAAATTCCTATGGATAATTATATAATTACATTTATATAAAGATAACTTTAAAAATTTAAGAAATGATGTGATATTTTCAGGTATTTTTGAAGTACATATAAAAGATTTACTTTATTAGAAATCTTTCCAATAGATTAAACAAATCTATATAAAAATTTTGAAACATATATGTTGTCAAGAATTCTTTATGATTTACTAGGACCTGATTTGAAACTTTCCTAAGAATTCCTAGGAATATGCAGACTTAACAGACTAGAAAATTACAGATATATACTAAATTGATATTTGTTTGATATTTTTAGCTTATATTTCATATAGAGTCAGTTAATGAGAAAAAAAGGTTCTGTTGTATGCTTTTTATATAGTACAACTCAAAAGCAATATTCTAAACAGAAAATTCTCTAATCTCTTACTACAGAAAATCTTGTTTCCTTCTACCACCTACTTACAGTTCTCACTATAATGAAGAGAAAAAGAAACATTCACCTGGTTGATCCTTTGATAAACATCCTTGTAGAATGAGTACCCAAGAAGTAGTTATAAGGAAGAAATGTCATCAGTTCATCTCCCTCGAGACACACAGTTATTTTGTCCTCTGGGGTAGGCAATTCTGACCTTGAGGTGATTACAAAGTGGAGCCATCAAATAGAAGTGAACTTTTCTAACTCCAGGAGAACAGTAGAGTAGGGACAGCTGCATTCTGCATTTCCCATTTGTGAGTTATTCTCTTCAGACCTTATATATCTGTGTGGATTGATTGATGTCAGTCTCCATGGACAAAACAATAGTAGTAATAATAATAATGATAATAATAATAATAATAACTAACAATAACAATATCTCATTTAAAAGGAATAGAAAAACATTTCAGTCCCCAAGATATCCATTTTGCTTCCAAAAGACTCATGGTAGTCTCCATCTTTACTTGACAGTGGCTTCAGATACTCACTGAGAATTTAACAGCTGTTTTGCTAAAGTTAAGAAAATGCCACCTCCACCAAACATACTTGGGGAAAGTCATTTTTTTATACAGCACACAGATGGAAATAAATTTAACTGTATTATTGGAAATTGGGCCATGGGGCAGGAAATATAGCTCAGCTTGTAGAGTGCATATCTAGAAAATATTGTGTTTGTGAGACCACATGAAGAAATCAAACTTTCAAGTTATATGCATAGGTGAGAGAGAAGAATTCTAAGTCAGAGGCAAACACAAGACCTTCAATAATATCATAGATAAAAAGTGCCTCAAACGTACTGTATAACATAAGAACACAGAACACTCAAAAAAGAAAAGATTAGAATAAAAAAATTTCCATGAATCTTACAGTTAAAACACTAAATATACAAACCACCATCATCATCACCACCACCACCACAACAACAATAACAACAAAATACCACTCCTAGACATATACCCAAAAGATTCTCTTCCATCCCGCAAGGACACTTGCTCAATTATGTTCATAGAAGCCTCATTCATAGTAGTCAAAAGCTGGAAACTTCAACTTCAACCTCAACTGAAGAATGGACAAAGAAAATGTGGTAAATCGACACAATGCAATACTATTCAGCTATTAAAAATCATCATAAATTTTGCAAGTAAATGGATGGAACTTGAGAGTAAGGTAATCCAGACCCAATAGCAATGCATGGTATATACTCACTTAAAAGTGCATATTAGCCATAAAATATAGGTATATACACTCCATAGGCACAAAGAAACCAAAGAATAAGGAAGGCCCAAGCCAGGAAGCTTGAATCTCACAAAGAGGAATAAAATAGTCATAAGAAACAGGTGGGATGGAAGGGGAATTGTGGAACTCAGAATCAGATATGGGGAAGGACAGGAGATATGGCTAGATGGCCATGAAAATGAATGGAAATCTGCAACTGATGGGGGTGGGGAGGAGGGGGCTATCTCTAGGACAAGCTATGGCCTGGGACAAGAAAGGCACCAAGAATCAATAGGGGTGACCTTAGCTATGACTCACTACACTGGGAATATAGAAGTTGAAGAGGCCATCTCCTGTATTCAGACAGGAAGCCCAGTGGAGCCATAGATACACCAACCCACCCACAAAATTTTCAACCCCAAACTTATCCTGTCTACAAGTAGTGCAGGCATTGGGGAAGGAGTAGAGACTGAGGGAATTGGCCAAGCAATAACCAGCCCCTCTAGAGACACACCCCATGGCAAACACCAGTCCCTAACAGTATTAATGATACTCTATTATGCTTGCAGACAGGAGCATAGTGTCCTCTATGAGGCTCTGTCCAGCAGTTGACTCAGATAAAGACATCCATGGCCAAACAGTAGGTGGAGCTTGGGGATTCTTATGGAAAAATAGGAGAAAGAATTGTGTGTCTTGAAGGGGATAGGAATACCATATAAAGACCAACAGAGTCAATTAACCTGGACCCTTGGGGCTCTCAGAGTTTGAAACACCAACCAAAGAACATACACAGGCTGGTCCTGGGCCTTCACTCTCATATGTAGTATGTGTAATGCTTAATATGGGTTCTGGACTACTGGGGTGGGGCCTATCCCAAAGCTGTTGCCTCTAAGTGAGAGACCAGATCTGTTGGGTTCAGATTCCATCTTAGAGAACCTGATCTAGGTTAAACTCAAGTTAACTAACAAACTGGCACCTAGTACCAGTTCCAGGTTACTCCCCAACAAATCTTAGCCTCCAGGTTTCTTTGTTATAATAATAAATATTAATAATATTATTAATTATTAATATTATTAATCATTCCATTTGTTTACATCTCAAATGATATCTCACTTACCAGTTGTCCGATTATCCCCTCCTCCAACACCTCATCTCATGCTATCCCACTTCCTGGTTACTCCTCCGCCACCCCCATCCCACACCTGCCCTTCCCCCTCCCTTTTACCTGTATGAAAGTGCTCCCCCACCTACCCACACTCTCCTGCCCCACTGTTCCAGCATCCCCCTACTCTGGGCCATTAATTTTCCCCAGGACCAAGGGCCTCCCATCTCGTTACTGTCAGGCAAGGCCGTCCTCTGCCACATATGTATCTGGAGCTATGGGTCACTCTAGGTATACTCCTTGGTTGGTGGTCTAGTCTCTGGGAGAACTGAGTGATCAGGACAGCCAATGTTGTTCTTCCAATGGGGTTGTGATCCCCCTC
This sequence comes from Grammomys surdaster, assembly GCF_004785775.1. Taxonomy (NCBI): domain Eukaryota; kingdom Metazoa; phylum Chordata; class Mammalia; order Rodentia; family Muridae; genus Grammomys; species Grammomys surdaster. The sequence goes on from NW_021620624.1 coordinate 47,830, forward strand.
TGCTTCTCCAATTCTTCTTTCAGCTCCCCAACCCAGTTCCTTGAGTTCAGTCTGATGGTTGTCTCTAAGCATCTGCATCTGCACTGATCAGTTGCTGGCCAGCCCAGCCCAGGAATCTGTAACACTTGGTTCCTGTCTACAAATACCTCTTGACAACGACAACAGTGTTGGGTTTGGTGTCTGCAGACATGATGCATCCAGGAGCAGGTTTTAAGACTGCACCTGGCACTTCACTTCTGAATAACCACCAGTCAGGAGGAAAACAGAAGTTAAGTTTATGGTACCAGCCAATTATGTTAAAGGCCATAACGGCCTACCAATCAAATATGTGACAGGCTAGAAACCCCTTACTTATTTGCTTGCCTCTAAAAATGCTTTCCTGAAACTAGGCTTGGGGCTCTCCACCTTCCTGTCCTGCTGTGTAAGGGTTGACAGAGAGCCCAAGCTCAAGCTTGAATAAAGAAACCCTAATTTGATTGCATCTGAATCACCTCCTTGGTGGTACCATATCGATTTCTTAAAGAGACTGGGATCATGTGTAAATAGAACCATATCAGATTCTAAAACTAGATAGTCATTGATAGAAACCTTGATACTTGAACATGAAAATACAGAATGTAAGAGAGCAGTCAGACCATTGAAAGTGTGAGGAGCCCCGATAGATGAATGGATAAAAGAGACCACTGTCATTGGTTCTCAGGAACATCATGTGGCAACTCATAGCTAGAAGTTTTAGGAATCAAAATGACAGATGCTTTAATTGTGATGAATTTGGTCATTTCCATAGAAATTGTAAGGATATTAGATTCAGAGCTCAAAATAGAAGGCATATTGACTGTGGAGAATGTGGTATTCTCAGAAAAAAACAGGGAGGTTTTTGATACAACGAAGCACAAAGGCTTCCAGGGTACTGTAGCCACCATGGAAAGGGTAAACATTAGTCAAAGAATTTCAGGTCCAAGAGAGACATACAAGGTAACATCTTGCCATTGGGAAATGAACAGAGGGGCCTGTCACCTCAAGGTCATGCAGCAAACAGTATGAGCCATCCTCCATTGGTCAGCCAGAAGATACCAAGTCGATAAGAAAATCAAAACTAAGTATTTCTGATTTTATACATGGTACAGAATGAACTGCTGGTCTGTTTCATGGTCCTACACTTTAAGGGACAGTAGGAATAATCTTGGGAAGAAGTGAATTAACTTCTCCAAAAATTAATGTGTATGTAGATATAGTAGATTATAATAGCAAGCAAGAAAAAAAAAACATAGCATATGTGAAAAAAGGTGCAAATTGATGTAGGGGATAGAATTGATGAGCTATTGTTGTTTCTTTACACCAAGGGCAAGACTGTTCAAGTAGAAAAAAAACAGGGCTTTTGAGAGTGTTAGAAAACATGTGTTTTAGGAAACAATGATTAATGATCAGAAAACCAAATTAATGGTAGAAATAAAGTTCCTGTAGTTAGTATACTCTGGATTGGCCACTTCTCAAGTTTTATATACAGTTTATTGGAACTGGTAAATTATCATGAATAGAACAAAGTACCTGATAGGTTAACTGTATGGGACGAGAAGGGCAAACAGGAAAGTTGAGACCTTATGTGGCAGACATAGACATACATTTATGGGAAAGGGATCTTTTATAACAATTGGGTACTCAAAATAATCCTGAGATTCCAAGGACGGTAAATGACAAAATTAATGTTGATATGATAAATGCTCCTGGAGAAGGTATTGATATGGGTAATTTATAACAATCATGTGTTGTCTGCATTGTACAAGGACACATAGGACATCACATTAGAACACAGGGCATCATAGGGATTGGGTTTCCAAATTTATAAAAGGTGCCACTGCTGACACACCAACAGCTTTGTCCCTAAAATGGTTATCAAACTTATATGGTAACAGCAGTGGCCCATAACCAGTGAAAAATCTCAGGCACTTGAAGAACTGGTAAAAGAGCAGCTGGAGGCTCAACATATAGAAGAGTCTACCAGCCCATGAAATTCTGCTGTGTTTGTTGTAAAAAAAAAAAAGAAATCAGGAAAATGGAGTATGATCATGTATTTAAGAGTAGCTAATAGAGTAATTCAGCCAATGGTTTCTTTACAGCCTAGATGGTCTTTACCTACTTCATTACCAAGATCCTGGCCTATAGTAGTAATCAACTTGAAAGATTGCATTTTTTAAAGTAATATCCTTGCATCTGCAGGATAGGGAAAGGTTTGCTTTCTCAGTACCTACTGTAAACAACAGTTGTCAAATAAAAAGATATCACTAGAAGGTACTTCCATAGGGAACAATAAGTTGTTGAACTTTATATCAGTATTTTGTGCAACAACCATTAGAAATAATTGTTAAGCAATTTCCTTAATTTATTGTTTACCATTATATGGATGACATTTTGCTGGCTGATTCTGACAAAGATGTTTTAGAGAATATGCTTAAGGAAATACAAAGATTCTACCATGTTGGGTGTCATTAAAAAATACAAAGAGAATACTCTCTTAATTAATTGGGTTTTAAAATCTATTCACAAATATTTGACCACAAAATGTACATATCAGTAGGAACCAATTGTAAAATCTTAATGATTTTCAAAAATTAATGAGAGATATTAAGTGGCTGAGTTTAAGTGGCTGATATTAAGTGGCCTACAATTGGATTAGGTCCATGTGAGTTAAGTAATTTGTTTCAATCAATGCAAGGAGATTCAAATTTATCCAGTCTAATACGTCTAACAGCTGAAGCTGTAAAAGTGCAAGCTCCTATAGAACAAAGACTGAAAGATGTATATGTAGATAGTGTTGTTCCTAAATTTGATTGTATTTTGGTCGTTTTCCCTTCAACTCATTCTCCTTTTGAGTTCGATATTATTATGTAAAGAAATTTCTTAGTTCCTACACAATGTAAAAATTGAAGACATATAGAAAATGTTTCTGAATTAATTTTAAAAGGCAGAATAAGTCTCTGCCAACTGTCAGGAAAAGATCCAGTCAAAATTGTAGTACATCATACGAATCCTGAGATTATGCCTTTATGGTTTATCAATGAAGACTGGCAAAGAGATTCTAGTAACTCTTTGGGAGAAATTCATAACAAATTTCTGCAAAACAAACTTATACATTTTATAAAATGAACTAAATGGATTCTTCCACATATAGTAAAGATAACATGAATTACAGAGACACCAACATTCTATACAGATGCAAACAAGATTGGTATGGTAGGATATAAATCAGACAAAATAAGGAAGGTGATCAAAAGTCCATATACCTCTGTTCAAATATCAGAATTGTATACCGCCCTCATGGTATTTTTTTTAATAAGTTAATATAATTACTGATTGTTTACATGCATAAAGTTGTTTTGCATATAGAAGCTACTGAATTTGTTTCTGATTATTCAGAATTAACTTAGTAGTTTGTACAATTTCAACAGGCTACACAAAGTAGATACTATCCATTGTATTTTACACATATTCGATCTCATACAGGTTTACCACGTCCATTAGCACAAGGAAATGGGTAAATTGACAAATTACTAATGTGAAATGTGATAGAAGCCTCTACATTTCACAAGAAACATCATGTTATTGGAAAAGGCTTAGAGAAAAAAATCTATCACTTGGGAAGAAGCCACAGAAATAATACAAAAAAAAAATTGTTCTCCATGTTCTCTATACAACTAAAATCTTTTACCTGATGGTTACAACCTTACAGGTACCAAAATAAACAATATCTGGCAGGAAAATGATTGTCATTTTGCAGAATATGGAAAACAAAAGAATATACACCATACCATTGACTCATACTCGGGGCTACAATGTACAACTGCTTTACATTCTGAAAAGACTGATTGTGTAATTATACATATTGGAAATATGGCAGCTATGAGGATGCCTGCACAAATTAAGATTGATAATGCTCCTTAACATGTGTCCAATGAGATGAAGAAATTCTTTTCCACAGTCCTAGGATATATAATTAAGATATAGTCTTAGAAGTTGGCAGTATTGGTGCAAGAAACAGCTCTTATTTCAAGAGTGCCTCATGCCCAAGGATACAAATAGAAATTACTCCAAAATTCTCTCTTCCAATGTGGAAGCAGTTTTATAAACTTTTTATATTTTGCAGAACAAAGAAAACTATCAGCCAAGGCAAATTTAAAATGCATTGGTAGCCATGTTAGAGCAGTGGGTACACTGAAAAAGGGGAAGCTTATTTATAGTTCCAAGATATTATCTGGTAACATTCTTAGCTCTCAGATTGGTGATGGCTAGTGTTCTAGTTTAATAGCTTCTAATAGTTTCATTCATTATTACAAGAATTTAATTTAAATTAATGGCTTCTAAAATGGTTTTCTATCTAGTATCATGAAATGTTTGTTTAGACACAGTGCGGATAAAGGAATGTTTGTTCCAGAGGTTAAAATTTTCCTGAGATAATGTAAATCTCTCTGATCCTACAAAATCTCTTCACGCTACTGAAATTCCAATCTGTTCACAAGCCTCTGTAAACACAGACTCCTTCTGAGGGTTTTTAGTTCACAGCAAGACACTGTGTCTTTTCAAGAATTGTCACTCAGAGCTGAATCCCCACATTTATGCCTTCACCTGCTGTGTGAGGGCTATTTTGCTTGGAAAGCACAAATGGAGGTCACTGGAGTTGCTCTTTTCAGGGAAAATAGGGAACCCCAAACAGTATCACATTCCCAGAGGGATTAGGGAAGTTTATGCCACCCTCAAGGATTAAAAAGATTCAGAGATAATCTTTGTACCACATCTCTCTCTATTCTTTCACCTATGTAGAAAACAGATGGAGAAGTCCATGGTGGAGCATTCATTCATGGAAAATGAGTGTTGATTATGATGAACCTAGTGAGAAAGTGACGTAAATGGTATTTTAAAATGATATTTATGAATTCTATTAGTTATTACTATGATCCAGTCAGCCCTGTAGTAGTAGAGACAGCATCCTATGAATTTAAAAACAAGCTTTAGCTAATTATTGGGCAAAATTCCCCTAATCCATTTTCTTGAAACAGACTGTGAATTCCCCAGCTATGTTCCCCAAATACTTTCTCTTCGGGTGTCATTTCTATTCTGTCAGTCTGTCCTCAGGGAGCATTTCACTGTACCATGTGTTCCTGGTCCACCATGTCTAATGAAGACCTTCTATTCTCTCTGTCTTCTTTCTCATTCCTCCTTCTCTATTCTTCTTGTTCTGCCTCGCCTTTTCTCTCCTTCTGGTCCCTACCTGCAATCTCCATCCCGGTAACTAAAATCTTGCCAACCTTTCTATTCTCTAAAATAATTGGCTGTAGTCACTTTTATTTAACCAATAACTTTAAATTGAGAAATAAAGTTTACATAACAAAGGCTACTGTACTTGAAAATCTGCTCCTCAAGGAAAAATAGATCTTGGGGTGCAGAATGTAGCACTTGTGTATACACAGCAGAGCCAGAACAACCAACAACAACAGTGTGACTTCAATTGCACTTATTACACTGGATCAGAATTCTTTTCTTGAGAAGATTAACCTAACTCTCATATCTGTAAACAGATAGTGACCTCAAAGATGCTTTTTAAAAATACTTATTCATCAATAAAAGAATTTCAGGAGGAATCACCATCCCTGACCTCAAGCTGTACTGTAGAGCAATAGTGACTAAAGTAGCGTGGCATGTACCCAGAAAAAAAGCCACATTCCTTTGGAGACTTGATCTTTTATAAAGAAGCAAAATTCATAAAATTGAAAAAAGAAAACATCTTTAACAAATGATTCTGGTCTAACTAGATGTCTACATGTAAAAGAATGCAAATGGAATATTTATCACCCTGCACAAAACTCAAGCCCAAATGGATCAAGGACCTCAAGATAAAACCAAATACACTAAATCTAACAGAAGAAAAATTGAAAAATAGCTTTGAACACATTGGTACAGGAGACAATTTCCTGAGCAAAACAACAGTGGCTCATGCACTAAGATCAACAATTGATAAATGGGACCTCATGAAACTACAAAGCTTCTGTAAGGCAAAGAACACTGTAAATAGGACAGTCAGTCTACAGATTGGGAAAATATCTACATCTGACAGAGGACTAATTTGCAAAATTTACAGGGAATTCAAGAAGTTAGATACCAACAACCCAAATAATCCAATTAAAAAATTGGGCATAGAGCTACAGAGAATTCTCAACAAAGGAATCTCAAATGGCTGAGAAGCACTTAAAGAAATGTTCAAAAGTCCTTAGTCATCACAGATATGCAAATTAAATAATTCTCAGGTTCTATTTTTTCATTTTAAATTATTTCTTTTATTTACATTCCAGTTGTTGCACCCCTCAGTATCTCCTCCCACAATTCCTCCTCCCACTCCTCCTCCCCCTTGCCTCCAAGAGGGTGCTGTCCCCCTACCGGGTCTACCCCTTCCCTGGGGCCTCAAGGCTCTCAAGGATTCAGCACATCATCATCTCCCAGTTAGTCCAGATAAGGTAGACCTCTGCTCGGGGTCTGGGACCAGTCAGTGTACGGTGTATGCTCCTGGTTGGTAGCTCAGTCTCTGGTAGCTTCATGGGGTTTATGTTAGTTGAGACTGCTGGTGTTCCTATGGGGTCGCACTCCCCTTTTTGGCTTCTTCAATCCTTCCCCTAATTCAACCAAAGTGGTCACCAACTTCAGTCCAATGATTGGTTGTAAGTATATGCTTCTGTCTCAGTGGTTCGTAGGGTCTCTTTGAGGACAGCCACGACAAACTCCTCTCTGTAAGCACATCATAGCACAATAATGTCAGGCCCTTCTCCGCGTCCCCACTTCCTGACTCCCTGCCATGAGATGGATCCAAAGTTGGACCACTCATTGGATCTCTTTTCCTTCAGTCTCTTCTCTATTTTTGTCACTGCAGTTCTTTTAGACAGGAACAATTCCGGGTCAGGAATTTTGACTGTGGGTTAGTAACCCTGTCCTTGAGTCTATCTACTAGAGGAAGGCTTTTCGAGTTCTTTTCCACCAAAGTTTGTTGTTTTGGCTAAGGTCATCCCAAATGATTCTTGAGAGTATCTTACCTCCCTGACCTCTGGTACTTTCTAGAGGGTCCCCCTACCTCCCACTCCTGAAGGCTGCTTATTTCCATTCTTGTAGCCCTTAAGGCTTCTCTCCTGTCTCCTCCTCCCATATCTGATCCTGTTTTACTTTTCCTTTCCCCCTCTCCTCTCCCACTTAGGTTCCTCCATCCCTCTACCTCCTGTGATTATTTTCTTCCCCCATCTGGGTGAAGTTGAAGCCTCCTCACCTGGGCATTTCTGCTTCTTACATTTCTTATGGTCTATAGGTTGTATCCTAGATAGTCTGTGTTTTAGGCTAATATCCTCTTATCACTGACCACATACCATTAATGTCCTTTTGGTTATGAGTTACCTCACTCATGATAATATTTTCTAGTTCCATCTATTTCCCTGTAAAATGCATGATGTCCTCATTTTTAATAGCTGAATATTATTCCATTGTGGTAATGAAACACATTTTCTGCATCCATTCTTCAGTTGAAGGACATCTAGATTATTTCCAGCTTCTGGCTATTACAAATAAGGCTGCTATGAACATGGTAGAGCATGTGTCCTTGCAGTATAGGAGAACATCTTTTGGGTATATGCCCAAGAGTGGTATAGCTGAATCTTCAGGTAGAATTATTTCCAACTTTCTGAAGAAACACCAGATTGATTTCCAGAGTGGTTGTCCCAGTTTGCAATCCCACCAACAATGGAGGAGTGTTCCTCTTTCTCCACAACCTCGCCAACATCTACTATTACCTAAGTTTTTTATCTTAGCCATTCTGACTGGTGTGAGATAGAATCTCAGGGTTGTTTTGATTTGCATTTCCCTGATGACTAAGGACACTAAACATTTCTTTAAGTGCTTCTCAGCCATTCAAGTTTCTTCTGTTGTGAATTCTGTTGAGCTCTGTATCCTATTTTTAATGGGGTTATTTCTGTTTTTGGAAGTTATCTGTAGGTCACCAATTTGTCCTACTCACTGTATCTTTTGCCTTACAGAAGCTATTCTTGAGGTGCCATTTGTCAATTGTTGATCTTAGAGCCTGAGGCATTGGTGTTCAGTTCATGAAAATTTTCCCCTGTGCCAGTGAGTTCGAGGCTCTTTGCCATTTTCTCTTTTATTAGATTGGCGCATTTGGTTTTATGTAGAGGTTCTTAATCCATATGAATGTGAGCTTTGTCCAAAGTTATAAATACAGATCTATTTTCATTCTCCTATATACACCTTAGTTAGACCATCACCATTTATTGAGTTTGTTTTCTTTTTTCTACTATATGTTTTTGGCTTCTTTGTCAATGATCTAGTGTCCATATGTGTATGGGTTTACTTCTGGGGTTTCAATTCTATTCTACTGTTTGACCTGTCTGTCTCTGTACTAATATCTTGTGGTTTTCATCACTATTGCTTTGTAGAACAGCTTGAAGTCAGGGATGGTGATTCCCCAAGAAGTTCTTTTATTGTTGAGAATTGTTTTTGATATCCTAGGTTTTTGTGTTTTCATATGAAGTTGATATTTACTCTTTTCATATCTGTAAAGAATTGTGTTGAAATTTTGATGGGGATTGCACTGAATCTACAGATTGTTTTTAGTAAGATGGGATTTTCACTGTGTTAATCCTACCTCTCCAAGAGCATAGGAGATCTTTTCATCGTCCTCTTTTTTTTTTTTCTTTTAAATAGGAGTTTGAAGTTCTTGTCACACAGATCTTTCACTTGATTGGTAAGAATTACACCAAGATATTTGATATTGTTTGTGTCCCTTGTGAGGGGTGTTGTTTCTCTAATTTCTTTCTCAGCCCGTTTATCATTTGTATAAAGGAAGGCTACTGACCTGTTTGAGTTAATTTCTATCCTCCCCTAATTTGCTGAAGTTGTTTATCAGTTGTAGGAGCTCTTGGTAGAATTTTGGGGGTTGCTATCATCTGCACATAGTGAAATTTGACTTCTTTCCTTCCAATTGGTATCCCTTTGATATCTGTTTTTTCTCTAATTCCTCTAGCCAGAACTTTAAGTACTATATTGAATAGATAGCAAGAGAGTGGGTAATTTTGTTTTGTCCTGGATTTTAGTGGGATTGCTTCTGATTTCTCGCCATTTAATTTGATGTTGGCTGTTGTTTTGCTATATGTTGCTTTTATTATGTTTAGGTATTGTGAACTGCTACAACCACTCTGGAGATCAATCTGGCGGTTCCTCACAAAATTGGAAATAGTTCTACCTGAAGACCCAGCTATACCACTCTTGGGCATATACCCAAAAGATGCCCCACCATATCACAGGGACACATGTTCCACCATGTTCTTAGCAGTCTTATTTGTAATAGCCTGAAGCTGGAAACAACACAGATGTCCCTCGACGGAAGAATGGATGCAGAGAATGTGATTCATTAACATAATGGAATACTATTCCCCATCCAACCTGCTACATATCTCCTTTTAATTTCCTGACCCTCTGTACTTCTCCCCCATCTCCTTCCACACCTAATACTGCCTGCCCTTCCCTCCTCTCCCTTTCTCTCCCAGGTTCCTCCCTCCCTCTACCTCCTGCAATTATTCTGTTTCCCCTTCTAAGTAGGACTGAAGCATCCACATGTTGGTCTTCCTTCTTCTTGAGCTTCATATGGTCTGTGAGTTGTTTTTTGAGTATTCTGAAAAAAAACACTGTGTTTTCAACCTCTTTTTTATTTTTTATTTTTTTTAATTTTTATTGAATATTTTCCTTATTTACATTTGAAATGTTTTCCCCTTTCCTGGACCCTATCCCCTACCAGAAATAGAAGTATTAGCAATGCACTATCAATTGCTCCACAGAGCCAGGTTCAACCTCTTTTTTTAAAAAAGCAATTATCATAACATTAATTAGTTAAATCATATGATAATGATAAAATTAAAAAAGATAATAAGGATCATTTAAGGGGTCATATGGAAACTTAATACAATAGAAGCTTCCTAAAATATATAAAAATATAAAGGCAATCTAAAGGAAACAACCACATAACAGGGATACAGAGTCCAAAGTGAAGTCTATCTTCACCAAAAAAGCTTTCAGTACAGGAAATTGATTATATTTAATTGAGATAGTTTCAAATGAAGTTACATGGGAAACACCAAACAACACAGTGAATTGTCAAGGCTATTGTTTGGTTATCACACACTGATGGTAAGGTCATATTCCTGAGGATATCAGTTCTACAACTCATTGAACATAGAGAAATCAGAATTGTAACTATCTAGATGCTTTACCCTAACTGTACAGAGTTCATGATATTGGAAAGTACCATGCACACTACATGGAAAGCAAGTTAAACACCAACTCAGCTAAAAAGCCCTCAGACTATAATAGTGCCCAGCAAGATATGATTGTGCAATAGTGACATAAAGCCTGTGAAAGTAATCAACCAATATCTGGTTTGATTTTAATCATGTACTCCATGGGATGAAGCCATTGCCAACACTGCTTGGGTGGTCAAGAACCTGAAACAGTTAAGCCAGGGGCCAAGGAGAAAATCAAACACTGGTGTTCTTGTGAAATAATGTAGAAATAAAATGTTCTTAATGGCACAGTGCTAGACTCGTAGCTCTGAGCCTTGCTAAATCATCATCACAGAAGCTTCCTCAATCAGCAGATGAGAAGAGATACAAAGACCCACAGTAGGAAAATTTGCAGAGAGTGAGAGACCTGAGTCCCTAAGTCCTATATCGGATGTCTCCATTAAACTATTCTGCTCAGGTCCCAGGGAACTCTGTGGAAGCTCTGGTAGGAACAAGAGGAAGAATAGAAGGATATCAAGGAAACAAGGCCTTCTAAACACAGTAAAATGGGTACATACAAACTAAGAGACTGTGGCAACATGCACAGGGACTGCACATATCTCACCCAATAGTGTCCTAGAATAGAAGTAGATACAAGCCCATCCCTAACTCAAAAATTATCTTCCACTGATACTCAGTTGCAAATGAAAAATTAATTTTCTCCAAGGCTGTCTCACTTTGGGAAAAACATCACTCTGCCCTGCAGAAGATGACCAACACAAAATGATCTCAATGCAATTTTTACAGGTCCTTTATACACACACACACATACACACACACTTCAGGTTTTGTATTCTTATAGGGTACCCTTGTTAAACTTGTGTGCTTGTCTGTTTGTCACCTACTACTGAATGTTTGTTGTTCCTTTCTTTGTCTCTTTTTCTACCATGTTTTCTGCTATTCTTGTTTAAGCTTGTTTTAAATTATTGTCATTTAGTTTATTATTATTAATTATATGCTATTTGTTTCATGAGGAGAAACAGAAAGAGTTGATCTGGATGGGAGAGAAGATTAGGGAGAACAGGGAGAACTAGAGGAAGGGAAAATCTAATCAGAATATAATGTATGAAAAGTTCTTTAAATAAAAGAGCATAATTCTTAAATGGTGGGGTATGGTTGAACCCTAGTGATTCCAGAACAGAAGAGGCAGAGAGAGGAAAATTCCTATCTGGTAAGCTCCTATTAGGTAAGAGCTTATTTGGTAGGCTCCAGGTACAAAAGAGACCCTCTATCAGAGCATGAGGTGAATGGCTTCTGTAGAACAATAGCCAAGTTTGTCTCCTGTCCACAAAGTGCACATGAACACACTTCCTTTGTCTGTGCACACATATAAAAGTGCACACATTCACAAACCCATATTGTACATATGTATCTGTATATAAATAACTTTTATTTACTTTTGTATTTCAACAAATCTGGATGAAATGAAGTACAAATAAAAACACAAAAGAAAGTTTCATATGAGACTAATTAAGTAACTGTGGTTAAAAAATGGAAAACATAAATTTACATTAACATCATTATCCAGAAAAAGTTGAATTATTAAACCTGATTAAAGCTATGATTTTGACTAAACTTTATGAATAAGTATAGATTAAAATGGTTTCAAGAAAAGTCTTACCAAGTAATTATCAGCGAGGAGCTTCTTTTGAATAACCTCAGCATCATGGGCACTTCTAGGATACAGCAAAAAGTATAAAGAAGAGAATTCATATGGAAAGAGCAATTATGCTGTAAAATGAACTTAAAAAGTTTATAGTATTTGGCATCTGTAATGTCAAAAGAATATATGTATGTAATACCAGTAACTACTTGTATCTATGAAGAATGTCACTGTGCTACATGAACAGTTGAAGATTAAGAAGGATATGTAATATAGAAAAGGCAAGACACTTGTACATATAAATAAAGATAAGTGAATCATTTTTAAAGGAAGACAATCAGTTTGTAGAAAGTCTAGTGGCACATGGAGTGCAAGTTTTCAGTACATTGATTGTTCTCATATCAGAAGTTATTTGTACTAAAGGAGTTATTGTGGATAGGCATACATCACCAATGTCTGAAAGTCAGGATGACTAGGTCATACATCCATAGCAGGATTGAGGTGAATGAGATGGTGAAGTCCAACTAGTATATGGCCACAAAGAAAACTATCAGCAGCAAGATGGTCTGGGTGGCTCTTTTCCCAGGTGATGCTCTTAGGTGGCTGATGCTATGAAGATGCTTGCATTGCCTCTGATGTCTGCACAAGATAATCACCATGTATGTGTTTGTGGTCAGCATGACTCCTACAAGAAACGCATCTCTGGAGACTGACACTGTTAAAATCAATCCCCTGATGATGTGGTTCATAGGGAAGAGTGAACAGGATTTAGTGACCTTCATCTGGTGGGTCTCACTCACATTGGTAAAGCCAGCAACATAGAAGACCCACCTACTACTGAATGACAAATTGAAAGACCAAAGATAGAAAAAAGCATAAATGATGTGGTTTTTTACTTTATGTTAAATTTTGCCAGCAAGGAGGTACTGGGACTGATAGTGACAGCCTGGAACACACTCAGGAGGCAGGTGATGCAGATGGGGAGGCTTCTCATCACTCTGTTTTTGTAAAAAAATGTCTTACATTTGACATCATTCCCAAATTTTAGTGACTCTAGTATGTTTGCAAGCAAATGATCCCCTCCAGTAAGGATCATCATTATGTGAATGAAGCTCAGTTGACAGAAGATCAGGTCCATGGGCTTAGGTCTGTCACCTAGTATTATGGAAGTATAGAAAAAAAGGAGAAACATATTGGCTAGGACTCCAAGTACAGCTTGCATATAAAAGATATTCTCTAATGAGGACATAAGTGGAGAGTATGTTCATCTTAAGTGCATAGTAGAAATGTATTTCATATATCTGGAAAAAACAGTGTATTTGTGAAACTTGGGATTCATTGGACAGTTTGTTTATATCATCATTCTATTTTGCCTACTAATTCTTCATTAATATCCCTCTTCAACTACTGATATTCCATATTGTACATTATAGCCTACATTTCTATATCCTTGTACCCCCTAGATATAAAAATTACAGATAATAAATGCATATACAATCATATCTATACAGGATGAACACTTTTTCTAATGCAAATTAGTAGAGTGCCTTAGAAATACAATCCTATTGATTTGAATTGTCTCATTGAATATTGAACTTCTAAAACAGTAGTGATGAGTACAGAATATTAAACATATCCCTGTAACTGAACAAAATGCATGTGGGTCTGGGGGAAAAAATCACAAAAGTAATTCAAAATATCAGGCCATTCTGTCTCTTATTCCATAATTTCACCATTCTCTTTTACAACTATCCATGTTTTAACTCATAATTTTGATGTAATCACAGTAATAATTCATGATTATCTCATTATTTTAATCACCAAAAATGTCTATCTCAATTAATTGTTTTTAATGTTCTTTCCTCCATGAAATTTTACATCTTTAGAATTTAGAATTGAAGACACAGTTACATAGGTATACTTTTCACACCCTATTATTAATTTAACTATTACAAATGATCCCAGATGTATTCTAGTTCATTTCTCATCACATTAAAACCCTTTGTAAACTCCAATTCAGAATTAAAGAACTGTTTACAATAGCTTATAGCCATCTGTTTCAATATTTTTCCACAGAGACCCAAGACTTGGTGTTAGTATAAGCTATTGTAAACAGGCAGCTTTTGTGGCTATTTACCTGCCTGAGTAGTCATAGACCTTGTAAACAGGTAGCCTGGGCAGACAATACCAACTTAGATAAGGACAAGTGAATCATAGGCAGAGTCATAGAGACCTGTCCCCTCAACCCTCACCCAGCTGATATCCTGTTCTGAAAGATATCTGTATTCCCCCTGAACACCCACACTCCAGTGTTGTCCCCTTCCCCACATCCTGCCTTTTTGTGTTTATAACCCGTGTGTGAATAAGTAAAAATTACGATTTGAAAAGAAAGAAAGAAAGAAAGAAAGAAAGAAAGAAAGAAAGAAAGAAAGAAAGAAAGGAAGGAAGGAAGGAAGGAAGGAAGGAAGGAAGGAAGGAAGAAAAGAATTAAAAAAACTACTACTTTGCCTTTCTTTTGTGAGTATGAAAAGTAAATGATGATTCCTATGGCTGTTTTTAGCTATCCATGTTACTCTATCTACTGTCTTCCCTTTATTTGTCTTCCCCATCTTTACCTAAGAACCCACCCATTTTCCTCTTTGATAAATTGTGTCTGGCTACCCCTCCTTATCTTCTTCCCCACTTCTTCTGTACCTGCCACTTCTCTACTAAGTAGCATTGTCTTTCCCATTTCCTAGATCAGATTCTTGTATCCTGCTATTCTGCTGTCTATTGCTCCCACACTCACCCCTATCCTGGCAATAGTCTGGTTTTGCTTTCCTGGTTTCCAAAGGTTACATAACAACACCTGATAATGTGGAGCTAGGAACCTCCAACAAGAGAGAACATGTGATATTAAGACAAATGCTATTTTTCATACACTATGACAAACATGTAATTCTGAAGATGACCACATTGTTATTCTGTTTGGGAATTCCTGTTTGAGATGTTATACTGTCAAAAACAAGGTCCCAAGTGTTATATCACCAGAACCCAGAAATTTTTACAATTTCACTCAACAGTCTTATTTTTGGTGCTTAGTAAGTTACTTGGTCTGGTTACCAGGATCATCTTATTATTGAATTGATTTAATTTAGGACTTTAAAATCAGCTTTGTGATAAAGAAATAGAAAATGACTACATTGAACTAGAATCTTGTAAGAAAAAGTGTACCTAATTATATTTTCAAGTTCACATTTATATTCCACATATAGAGACACATTCATGCATTTATGTATAGAAATAATGCCACGTTAGTGGAAGAGACCATTCTATAATGTACCCATGAAGATGACATGATAAATCACACATTTTATATTCATATGATTTTTGGTCCTAAAATGCTTAATCTAGTAAAGGAATGGATTCATCTCAATAGCCAGAGAAAATCATGTAATTCTCTCATCAACATCCATTGACAGTAGCTGCACACTGATATTCTGTATGCAGAAAAGCTTTGGGATTAAGAGCACAGAGTGGTTAGAACACTTCTAATTTTTGCAAAGGAGTAGGGTTAGATTCCCAGCAATGACATGATGGCTCATGACCAACTGTGATTCTAGTTTGGGGCAATCTGTTGCCTGTGACATGTAAGGTTGGTGGTACATATAAATGTAAGAAAGCAAAAGAGTCACATATGTAAAATAAAATACATGAATCTTTAATAATTATATAAAAACTTCAGAAATACTTAACTTAAGCCCTGGTCTCCAAATTGAAAGAACAGTAGTAATATACCAATTTTAAAATTCCAAATGCACAAAAATATATGGATAATAATTTTGTATTATTTTTACACGTAAAATATATTAATGTAGCACATTTAATATGAGTAATATAAAAAGATGATGATATAGAGTAACAAATAGTAATCTGAAGTGTTTTGTTCTTTTTACAAAGGTATATTCTTTAAAGACTCTCTTCACATCCATTGCTTTGTTAGTGTTTGTCTCATTCAGAAAATGACATATTTTCTAATTTTCTCAAGTGGCATCTTTCTCTGGGATTCACTGAAGTTGAGACTAGACCAGAAAAGACCATAGCTACCATGACTACAGAGTTATTAACACATGCATCCACTGAGAAAATTTACTTGTTTTATTTGAAAAACAATTGCAGTTCTGGGGCCTTTCACATTAGTTTACATTGTAATATTTGGTTGTAAGTACTAATACCCAAAGTGTGTCCATAAATAATCATAAGAGTGGAGAAGCCATCACTATTATGACCCAGATTGAAAAAACAAAGCAGTGTTCAGACAGCTCTCTCAAGAGATGCAATGAGACCCAGGGATGCTTTATACTTAGCTCTACATTTTAAAAGAAAGATTATTTTACCTCCTCATTCTCACAGTATTTGATTAGGGAATAGTTTTTGTTTATGAATTTATGGTGCTCTTTGCCTTCTGCTTTATGGAGATTAAGTAACCTAAGGGACATACAAACATAATAGATGACAAGTATCAATACTGTTTTAAGCCTTATCACAATTAGCGGGTAATGACCTAAAAGCAGTAACAGTGCTCACAGAAAAGATAATGCGATTATGTGACTTTCAGATGACAAGATACATGGTGTTGTCTGATGTACTATCCACTGTCAGCAATATGAATAAGTTTACAGGAATCTCAGGAGACGAAGACCTTAGCCACCCAAACTAGTCCATAGAATCCTATTGGAATAAATAATGACAGCAGAAATAAACACGGATGACTTACTAAGGTATTAATTCATAGCTATTACCTGATACACTTAAATAACTAAACTGAGTGAATTGTTCTCTGGAGATTGAGTTTACTGCAGGCATAACAGGAAGCTCACAGATACTGACTAGAATGTTTCAATCTCACACTTATGAGCCAGTTCCTCTGAGATGAAGCTAGAGTAGCAGAGGTGTCATTGCAGAGGCTTTGTGGAAGGAGTCATACTCAGATCTTCATTACAAGTTGTATGGCATAATTTTGGGAAGGATATGAAAATGTTTACTGGGAATGTGTGTGTGTGTGTGTGTGTGTGTGCGTGTGCGTGTGCGTGTGCGTGTGCGTGTGCGTGTGCGTGTGTGTGTGTGTGTGTGTGTCTGTGTGTGTGTGTGAAATTATTGGACTACTGAGACTAAGACTCGAACAATGACATAATGTAGACCAGGGCAGCTAACATGAATACCTTTACACCAACTGTGTGAAAAACTGAGACTTAAATAAAATATGTAAGTGAAGTAACATAAGTAAAATGAACTTTAAGGAAAATGGAGAATGTGTCTTCCGCTTCCGTTTGACTTGGTCCTGCCTAGTGTACCAGTACAGAAACTTAATGTGAATTATCAAAAAGAAACTAAGAAATTTGCATTGATTGGAAACATAAACTCAAGAATTATCATTTGATTATTTTAGCATTGATACTATGTGGGTGGTGACATAATGACATTAACTGGCAGTATTTTGTTCCATTTTTAAAAAAATAACAATTTGAGAATTCTACATTACTGGTTCTATAATTCAATATTGGGGTCTCTCTCTCTCTCTCTCTCTCTCTCTCTCTCTCTGTGTGTGTGTGTGTGTGTGTGTGTGTGTGTGTGTGTGTGTTGAGGAAAAATAGGGAGGGAGATAGCATCCTGTACAATTGTACAATAGAAATTGTGTTTTGCAATTATTGGAAGAAACACTGGGGGACTTGACTTTAAACAATTTTATACTGTTTGAGAATTTCAAATAATTTTCTCACTGCTAATGATGTGTTTAGTGAAAAATATACCAGTAGCAATGTTAAAAGGTTTCATTTAGAAAACTTAAAATATTAAACTGAATTCATTTTCATTGAAACATCCAATTTTGTACTGAAACTTATACAGTTGCCTGTTTAAACAGTAAGTTTCTATGGGTCTAATAAATAAGTGACATGAGATTTCCTGATCCTTTTGAAATACACAGAAAGATTTACTTTATTAAAAATCTTTTTCAATAGAATAAACAACTCTCTCAAATTTTAAAAAACTTATTGTATAATGTTAACAATGTCTTGTAAATTCCTACCCCTTGAGTTGAAACTTTCCTAAGAATTCCCAAGTGTATGCATACATAACAAACTAGTAAATTACTGGTATACACTAAATAAGTTATTATTACTTGAATATTCCTAGCTTTAGTTTCATTGTATTACATGCATACAGTCAGTTATCTGGAGAAAAAAAGTAAAATGAGAAAATATAAAGTACAATTTAAATGTAGATTAATATTATAAATGTACTCCTGTACACCAGTAAATGTGTGTTCCTTATCTTTACCCTATAAAGTATTTCCATGTTTTGTCACACAATGCCCCTTCATGGTAAAAGTCTTTGAAAGATCAGGAATTCAAGACCCATACCTAAACATAGTAAAAGCAATATTGCTACTGATTTTTAAAAGTTCCTTGTATATTTGGATGTCAAGTTTTGGGTTTTAGCTATGGTTTTAAAAATATTTTATCTCCTGACAAGGAGGAGGCCTTCCCTGGATACATCTGTTTGGTAAATCAAGTCACACTATAGGGTTAGATATATCGTCTCCCACTGAGGCCAGACAAGCCAGCCCAGTTAGAGTAATGAAATCCTCAGGCAGGCAACAGAGGCAGGGACAGCCCCTGTTTCAGTTGTTGAGAGAGGAGTTGTGTGTGTGAGGGAGGACTGTAAGGATGAGGGCTCATATTGGGATAAGTAAATAAATAAATAAATAAATAAATAAATAAATACATTAATTGAAAAAAAGACATAGAATGCCTGTTGCTGGGGTGGGGAGGAGGGCAATGTAAACTTGATTTGCTTTTGCTCTTGCTCTGGGTGATGTAAAATGAAATAAATAGACACCAAAATTAAAAATAAACAAACAAATAAATAAATTAAAACCCAGTTGATGAAAAAAGAGAAAAGAAAGAAAACTAACAGCACTGGCAATTGGAGTTCATAGAGTACACACTCAGGATAATACTCTGTAAAATGTGGTCTCTATAATATTGCATCTAGAATGACTTTTTATAGGCATATTCATTATAAAAATGATGGGCTTCATGACGTGTTCGTTCAATATATAATACCTATCAATGAACATCACCCTTTAGCCTCTACCCCCCCTCTTTTCTAGGCATCTGTTTTCTTTCTAGTGTCACATATATAATCAGAGACCACAGTACGTGAAATCTATGTTCCTTTATAACAGGTTACACCTGATACCTTCATAGTTACAAGCTCCTGTTGAATGCTTATTATACAATATGGCTCAAAAGTAATATTCTAAGCAGAGACTTCCCTAGCCTTTATTACAGAATGTCCTGTTTACTTCTGTCACCTACTTACAGCTCTTACTATAATGAAAAGAAAAAGAAATACTTACCAGGCTTGGCCTTTGACAAACATCCGTGTAGAATGAGTCCCTATGAAGTAGTTACAAGGAAAAATGTCATCAGCTCATCTCCCTGTAGTCCCATGATTATCATGTCATCTGTAGAAGGGAGTTTTGACCTTGAAGTTTTTACAACACGGTGCCATCAAATGGAAAAGTGAACTTCCCTAACTCCAGGAAATCAGTAGAGTAGAACAGCTGAGCTCTGGGTTTCCCATGTGTGAGCTATTCTCTCCAGGCCATATCTGTCTGTGTGGATTAACTGATCCCAGTCTTTGTGAACACAAAAAAAGTAACAACAATAATATTTTGCTTAAAAGTAGTTGAAATTTTTTTGGATATCATTCCTACTTCCAAAACATTCATGGTCTTCTCCATAATTACTTGACAGTGGCTTCAGTGTCTCACTTTGAAATTAGCAGCTCTTGTGAAAAAATTTGGAAAATGCCACCTTCTCCAAACACACTTAGGAAAAGTAATCTTTCTTACATGGCACACAGCCAGAAGGTACTATAACTGTATTATCAGGAGAAAGTGGCAAGTGGATAGGATGTAGTTTGGGACTGTGAAGGCTCCATTCCACAATGGGGAGTGGGAGGGCAGTGTAACGGGAGTGGGGGAGTGGGAGCATCCTCATAGAAGCAAGGGCAATTGGAATGGTATAGGGGGCTTCTGGAGGGGAAATTGGAAAAGGCAATAACATTTGAAATTTAAATATATAAAGTATCCAATAAAAAAATTATATATAAAAAGAAACCAATCCAAAGACACACTCATATACCACAAGGAGCACAGAGAAAACAGAAAAGACAAGAGCAGAAAGAAAATTTTCCAGACATCTTATAGTTAAAACACTAAGTATACATAAAAAAGAAACATAGAATGAAAAATCTCAGTGAAAATCTGCCAGTTACAAGTAAACAAAACCCATCAAATGAAAAAGTGAACTTTACTAATTACAGCAAAGTGTTGGAATAGGTAGTGTTGGAATATGCTGATTTCTCCATGTGAACTTTTGGAGTCAGAAGAGCCTGCATCAATATATCCTAAGTGCTAAATGACAGCCAAACTAAAATAATACAGTGAGCAAAACTACTGTCCTGATGAAGAACATTTTCCAGAACATAGCCTAAAGAAATTTTATACTCAGCAAACTAATCGAAAGGTAACATGGGAAGCATTATTTTGGACATAAGAGAGGAATAAGAATAACGGAAAGATTGTGGAAAAAATATGAATCCATAATCACTATAACACAAAGTACCACTGAGGACACAATACAAAAAGTCAACAACATGATGACCATAAGTAACACACACATCAATAACACTTTAATATAAATGGTCTCAGTTCTCTACTCAAAAGTCACAGACTGACTGAATGGATCAAGAACCAGTTTCCACTTATCTGCTGCCTCTAAGAAACCTATCTTAGACATCACTTTAAAGTAAAAGGATAGACAAAACTGCTCCAGTGGAAGCAGGAAGAAATAAGATGTCACTATCCTAACATCTGACAAATTAGGCCTTGAACTAACACTAATCAAAAGTATTGATAAAAGGGACATTTCATTTTAATCAAGGGATTAATTGACCAAGAACACATTGCCATCCTAAACAAATATGTATCAGAGATACCCAATTTCATATAAAAGAAAATTTACAACTGGAATCAAAGACACAGATGAATATAAATCCATTAACATTAGGTGATTACGGTAACCAACAGATGTGTCCTAGGTCTGTATTCTCCATATTCTCTCTCTCTTTCTTTTTTTCATTCCGTTTCTTCCTTTTCGCTTTTTGCATCAGGGATACCGTAATCAACTGTAAGAATGGAAATGGAGAGGGCTATAGATGGATGTGAAATGAACGAAATCTGGTCTTGGCTTTAACATTTACATTCTGTAGTCTGAAAACTGGAGATCATGCTAGAGAATCCAGAATGACAGACAGCAAACATGAAAAAGAGGAAGCTATACATTGAAACGACCCAATTAGCCCCTGTGGGAAGCCATGGCAAGGCTCTTAGCAAACACCTTTGGCTCTCCTATCTACTATTTGTCTTTCTGTTTACCTTCCATGATTCACTTGCTAGATAGATGTATTTAGAACCCCTGGTAACGGCAAGGCTTTGTGAGAACAACAGGAATAACCTAGTTAGATCCCACAGCTGCAGCTAGTTTCCTCCACCTGCAAAGCCCCTTTCACTTCCTGCCCCTCCCCATATCCTGTTTTTGTAGTATATAACCGGTGTGGACAATAAAATTTTTGCCAGCTTGATCTGACTTCTTGACTTGCTTTGCCTCTTTATTTTCTCACACATTTCAGTCCTCTCCACAGGGTCTGGGGGGTCTCATTTGATTGTCCAGCTGGACTGGACAAGCCCCTACACCAAAAACTAAGATGGAATTATTACATATCTATTCAAAGAAGGAATGTAGATCCATGTGCTGTATAGTTTTATGTCAAGTTGACACTAGTTAAAATCATCTGACAGTAGGATATCTCAATCACGAAAATGTCTCCAAAAGATATAGCTGTAGTCAATCCTGTAGGGTATTTTATCTTTGTGATTGATGGGGAGGATCCAACTCATTGTAGGTGGTGCTATTCCTTGGATGGGTCCTGAATTCTAAAAGGAAGCAATCTGAACAATTGAAGAAGCCAGCAAGGAGCACCCTTCCATGGCTTCTGCACTGGCTTCTGCCTCAGGGTTCTTGTTCTGTTTGAACTCCTGTCCTGATCAATCACAACAATGGACTAATATATGGAAGTTTAAGCCAAATAAATCCTTTTCTCCTCAACTTGTTTGTGATCATGATGATGTTCATCACAGTGATAAATAATATCCTAACTCAGTCACATTGGTACAAGAATAATTGGGTATTTGTTTAAGGAATACCATGTACTTTGAGAAGGATTGTGGATACAACTTGGACCTTTAAGTTAGAAAAGCCATTGAGTGTTGAGATCTCAGTGGGTTATTCCATAGGAAGTTGGAAGCTGAGAGTGTTGAGATTAATACAGACAATAGAGTCCTGAAATGTAAAGTTTCAGAAAGAAGTTTATAAAGACTCTACCTGTCCATTTGTTGCCAAATTAAGATTCTGTGCTTCTGGTTAGCTGGAGCTGAAGAATCTGTCAGCTGTTCTTAACACACCAGAACTCTTAAAGTGAAATCTTTGCTGTACTAGATTCTTGTCTACCGGAGCTGAGAAATTAGTAGAGACTAGAAATAGACATATAGTTGAGGTGAAATCTTATGAAGACGGCATACCATAACAGGAATGGCGCCTTGGACCCTCAGAAACAGGAGACATATCCATCCCTCCAGGGGACGTGCCATCAGAAATAGAGAACTGGCCAGCACAGGCCTAGATGGAGACATCTCAGAAGCCCACAGACGTCTCTTTGTAAAAAAAAGTTGTTCCCATTTCTCCTGACCTTTGCTCTGAACAATAACTGTATAGATTTCATTTGTGTGTGACTGCTGTTGGCCTTGGTGTACATAATCATTCAACTATATCTGACTTTCCTATTTCTTTCTTCTTCTGCTCTGTTGAATTCTGTGAAACCAGATGTTCCTTGATGCAATGATTCTTAAACCATCAAAAATTGAGGCATAGAGGCACAGTACAGCTCAGTCCTTATGGCCTAGGTATATATTGTGCAGTCTCATTTTTGGAATAATGTAATAACTACATAATGGTAGTTTCAGATTAATGTTTCACTTGCAAAGAAAATTTGAAGACATTATGTTTAGAAACATAATAATGTGTACCAGAGCCCATATTGGGACCCCGAGAAGGCAAGAAGCTAGTGAAGCTTTTCACAACAGTTTTGCACAACATTTGAGAGTGGCTCCTAACCATGTTTTAAAATGTATGAATAAGCAAGTATAGAATACATAAAATTATATACTAGTAAAACTAAGTCAAAACACTGGGGCTCTTAAGAGATTTATCATGTGCAGTGTGCAGAAGCAGAAAGCTAACGGAACTGCTGAGGTAAGGGTTAACTGATTCTTTCTGGCCACTGCCTGACAGCTTTGCCCATATCATTAGAGCTTTACAGAAAAACACATTTAGTTGACCTCGGAGCTCTGAGCTCTGAAGTATAATAAGTCAAATGTTAAAGTTTACATAAAGATGTTTGCAATTATTTTTTTGGCAACAGGCCTGAGAATAGGGGAAGCTTAAAACTTTAGGGAACAGTTGTAATCTTAATTCTTAATTCTTTGTGGGATGTGGGTAGTCTTTCAAATTTGATCTGGTAATGATTATACAATATCTTTTTCTCTACCTGCTTTTTTGGAGTAAGAATAAAAGACTGAGGCTAGTTAAAGGTGTGTGAGTGTGTGTATGTGAGTGAAAGGACTACACACGGAGGTGTGTACAGGTGTGTGTGAGACGTATGTAGGTGTGTGGGAGTGTGCAGAGTGCATAGGAGAGTGAAGAATGTGCACAGCCTCAAGCTGGAGAGAGAGAGAGAGAGAGAGAGAGAGAGAGAGAGAGAGAGAGAGAG
>NW_021620624.1:71752-124167 GCF_004785775.1 Grammomys surdaster
AGAGAGAGAGAGAGAGAGAGAGAGAGAGAGAGAGAGAGAGAGAGAGAAAGAGAGAGAGCGAGCAATTTCAAGCCTTGAAACTTTCCTGTCACCTTTTACCTGAGAAAGTTGCCTGTGTGTATTTATCTCTGCTTCCCCTGAGAACCTAGATCCTGTATCAAGTCTGGATCCAAACACACTTTCTGAGAATGGCCATACGGAACCTGTGTTCTACACAGCTAAGGATCTACCTTGGATATACAGCCAAAGTTGGTAGTGTAAGAGTCACCCAGATGGTACTTTAGCTGAATGAATGTATGAGTGGGTAATGTAGACAATTGACTCCTGGTATCGCTTTAATGAGACTCAGATTGGTAAGTTGATATTTCTGGAACAGTTGCTCCTCAGAGTGATGAGGATGAGGTGAGGCCTGTGGATGGAGAGGTATCTGACAGGGTGCCTGAGCCAACAGATGTCTTGGCAGAGTAGGGGAGGCTGTGAGATCTATATACTCAACACAAAATCCAAAGTAAGAACATGGTGCCAAGAGTTAGCTGAAGTGTTGGTCAAAAGATGCCCTGGTGAGAC
Organism: Grammomys surdaster; assembly: GCF_004785775.1. Classification (NCBI taxonomy): domain Eukaryota; kingdom Metazoa; phylum Chordata; class Mammalia; order Rodentia; family Muridae; genus Grammomys; species Grammomys surdaster. Next base: position 72,320 of record NW_021620624.1, read on the forward strand.
AGATACTGGAAGGCTTGAGATCCCTTTGTTTAGTGTGGATAAAAGACTTTAAAACACCAGAGTATTTGGAATATTCAGTGGATTCACTGTTTAAAATCTTATTGTAGCCTTTTGTTCTGCACCTTCACCCAAGCCAGATCTGTGTGGCTGCTCACATCCCACACCCCACAGCCTGCGTGTTTCCCAGGAGATTTACCATAACCAGGGACACTGGTGAGACCTATCAATGCCAGATGGGACCCCACAGAGCCCAGCATATGTGGGATCTGTTCCACTCTTCCTGAGCCCCATATAATCCTTTTAGTCCACACTTTCATATGCAGCTAGAGAACATCATGCCCCTGGACTACAAAGCCTGCCTGTCTCCCAGGAGGTTCTCCCTAACCAGGAACACAGAGAAATTACTCTAACCAGAAACAGAGAAGCTCCTCCTACTAACCAGAGACAGCTCTGACTGACTTCCAGAAAACTTGCTGTAACCCAGTATCAAAGAGTTCTACTGGCCTCCAAGGCTCTAGTCAGAGTCATCCAGGCCAGTTTTCACTGGAGATAACCAGATTGTGAGAGGCTTTCACAAGAACATAAGCAACAGAAGCCAATGTAATTTGGCACCATCAGAACCCAGTTCTCCTACCACAGCATGACCTGGATACCTTAAAAGACATAAAAACCAGTATTCTAACCTAAAATCCAATGTCATGAATATGATAGAGGCTGCTGAGGATAATATAAATAAATCCCTCGAAGAAATACTGGAAAGCAGGAAGAAGCCCTGAAAGCAGAATCAGAGAACACCCTTAAAGAATTATACTGGACTTCTCAACAAAGACTCTAAAATCTATAAGATCCTAGAAAGATGTCATGCAGACAGTAAGAGAACACAAATGACAGCCCCGGCTACTATACCCAGCAATATTCTCAATCAGCATAGATAAAGAAATCAAAATATTCCATGACAAAACAAAATTTAAACAATCTTTCTACTAATCCAGTTCTACAGAGGATATTAGCAGGAAAATTCGAAATCAAGGAGGGTAACCACACTGAAGAAAACACAAGTAATTAATCATCTCACAAACTAACCCAAAAGAAGAGAATTATATACACATAATACCATCTAGAACAACAAAAATAACAGGAACAAAGAATATTTTGTTTATAATATCTCTCAACATCAATGACTCAATTCCTCAGTATAAAGACACATGGTAACAAACTGGATATGTTTGTTAACAGTATTCAGCATTTTGCTGCATACAAGAAATACACCTCAGTGAGGAAGACAGACACTACATCAGTGTAAAGTGCTGGAAAAAGTTTACCAAGCAAGTGGTCCTAAAAATCAAGTTGGGGTACCATTCAAATATCCAAGAAAATAGACTTTCAACTAAAAGTTATCAAAACAGATGTGGAAGAACCCTTCATACTCATAAAAAAATAGATATATATATATTTTTGCTAAGATGAAGTCCCAATTCTAAACATCTATGTTTCAAATGTGAGGGCACCCATATTTGTAAAATAAACTTTATGAAAGCTCAAAACACACATTGAACCTCACATAATAATAGTGGGATACTTCAATACCCCACTCTAACCAATGGACAAGTCACTGAAATAGAAACTAAACAGAGATACAGTGAAACTAACAGATGTTATGAATCAATTGAATTCAACAGACATCTACAGAATATTTCACCCTGAAAGAAAAGAATATACCTTCTTTTCACCTCCTTATGAAACCTTCTCCAAAATTGATTACATAATCAGACAAAAAAAAACAAGTCTCAACAAATACAAGAAGGCTGAAATAATACCATGAATTCTATCAGATGACCACAGGCAAACACTGGACTTCAATAACAGTAAAACCAACAAAAAACTCACATACTTACAGAAACTGAACAACTCTCTATGATAACTTGGTCAGGGAAGAAATAAAGAATTCAATGAAAATTAAGACACAGCATACCCAAACTTATGTGACACAATGAAAGCAGTGTTAAAGAAAAATTTATAATAATGAGTGCCTTCTTTTTAAAAAAAATGGGAGAAATCCTATACTAACAATTCAACAGGACATTTAAAAGTTCTAGAACAAAAAGAAGCAAACACACCCAAGTAGAGGAGTAGACAGCAGGAAATAGTCAAAATCAGGGCAGAAATCAAGCAATTAGAAACAAAGAGAACTACACAAAGAATCAACAAAACAAAAAGCTAATTCCTTGAGAAAATTAACAAGATACATAAAACCTTACCAAACTAATTAAAGGGTAAAGAGACCTTATCCAAATTAATAAAATGAGAAATGAAAATAGAGACATAACAACAGAAACTGAGGAAATTCAAAAAAAAATCCTATCTCTTACAACATCATTCTATCTTTTCATGTTAAAAGTCTTGTAGAGATCAGAAATTCATAGCACATATGTAAACATAACAAAAGCAATGTATATCAAACCAATAGCCAAAATCTAATACAACAAGGAGAAACTACAAGTAATCCCACTAAAATCAGGGACAAGAAAAGGCCTCCCACTTTCTTCCTACCTTTTCAATATAGTACTTGAATTTCTAGTTAGAGCAATTAGATAACAAAAGTAAATCAAGGGGATGCACAATGGAATGGATAACGTCAAAGTATCAGAATTTGCAGATGACATGATAGTATACATAAGCACCCCCCCCAAATTCTACCAGAGAACTCCTACAGATGACAAACAACTTCAGAAAAGTGGCTGGATATAAAATTAACTCAAACAAATCCATAAATTTCCTTTATCCAAATTATACACAGCCTGAGAATTTAGGAAAACCACACCCTTCACAATATCCACAAATAATATAAAATATCTTGGTGTAACTCTAACAAAGCAAATGAACATGAACAATATGTATTAAAAGAACTTCATGTCCCTGAAGAAAGAAATTGAAGAAGGCTTCAGAAGATAAAAAGAGGGGTTGGGGATTTAGCTCAGTGGTAGAGCGCTTGCCTAGCAAGCGCAAGGCCCTGGGTTCGGTCCTCAGTTCTGAAAAAAAAAAAGACAAAATAAAAAAAAAAGACAAAATAACAGAAGATAAAAAGATCTCCCATGCTCATGAATTGGTAGGATTAACATAGTGAAAATGGCCATCTTACCAAAAGCATCCTACAGATTTAATGTAATACCCATCACAATTCCAACACAATTTTTCACAAACATGGAAAGAGCAACTCTCAATTTCATATGGAAAAACAAACAATCAGGACAACCAAAACGATTGTCAACAATAAGAGATCTTCTGGGAGAAGCTGTATTACAAAGGAATAGTGATAAAGACCACATGGTATTGGTACAGAGACAGACAGGTGGATCACTGAAAAGAATCAAAGACCCAGGAATAAACCTGTATACCTATGAACACTCGATCTTTGACAAAATAGCCTAAACCATACATTAGGGAAAAAAAAGCATCTTCAATAAATGGTGCAGTACATGCTGGCGAGAATGTGGAGTAAGAGCAATATTCCTTCACTGCTGGTGGGAAAGAAAATTTGTACAACCACTCTTGAAATCAGTCTGGTAATTTCTCAGAAAATTGGGAATAGTTCTAACTCAAAACTCAGCTATACCATTCCTGGCATGTACCCTAAAGATGCTCCAGTTTACCAGAAGGCCACATGCTCTTCTATGTTCACAGCACCTTTATTCCTAAGAGCTAGTAACTGGTCTTACGTTAATGTCTTTAAGACACTTGGAATTAAATTTTGCAGCCTGTGAGACCAGGCTGTAAATTAATTATCTTATATGTGGACATAGAATTTTCCTGCACTATTTAGTGGAAAGGCTGACTCTTCTCCAATGCATGTATTAGCATCTTTGTCAAGATTGGTGGCCACAGCATAATGAGTGATTCAATGCCTTTATCTTTTGTTGTGTTCCATTGTTCCATGTATTGGGTTTGGTACCAGTACTGTGTTGTTGTTTTGTTGTTGTTGTTGCTGCTGTTTGTTTTGTTTTCTATCCTACAATTCTACATGGGGCAGAGCCAGTATTCCAGACACCCTCTCATACCCAGAGACAGTTTGATTCCCAGAAAGTCTGTCATAACCAGGCTCATAGATCATGTGCTGCAGCAGCTTCATCTATCTAGAAAGAACTTGACTTCCAGGTGGTCTATCGTAACTAGGTTCACAGGAGCAACAGGCTCCACTCAGAGACAATAAGTCCAGTTACCACCAGACGTCAAGAGGCAAGCATAAGAACATAATCAACAGAAACCAATTCCACTTGATATCATCAGAACTTAGTTTCCCAGTACAACAAGCCCTGGATACCCTAACACACCTAAAAAGTAAGATTCTGACCTAAGATTCCATCTCATGAAGATGATAGATTACATTAATGGGAACATAAATAATTCCCTGAAAGAAATACAGGAGAACACAGGTAAACAGGAAGAAGAACTTATAGAGGAAACACATTAATTCCTTAAACAAATATAGAAAAACATAATCAAACAGTTGAAGGAATTGAAAAAGGCAGGCAAGACTCTGAAAATGGAAAGACAAACAATAAAGAAATCAAAAAGGGAGACAACCCTAGAGATGGAAGATGGAGGAAAGAGATTGGGAGTCACAGATGCAAGCATCACCAACAAATACAAGAGACAGAAGAGAGAATTTTATATAACATAACATAGAAGATATTGACACAGCAGTTAAAGAGAATAGAAAATGAAAAACCTTCTAACCCAAAACAACCAACTAGAAACAAAGAACTATAAAAAGAATAAACAAAACAAGGAGCTGGTTCTTTAAGAAAATAAACAAGATTGATAAACCCTTAGCCAGACTAAATAGATTGCAGAGACAGTATCCAAATTAATAAAAATCAGAAATGAAAAGGGAGATATAACAATTGAAAGTGAAGAAATTAGAAAATTCATCAGATCCTACTACAAAAGCCTATACTGAACAAAACTGGAAAATCTAGATGAAATGGATTATTTTCTAGACAGATACCAGGTACCAAAGTTAAATCAGGATCATATAAACCATCTAAACAGTCCCATAACCCCTAAGGAAATAGAATTAGTCATTAAAAGTCTCCCAACCAAAAGAAGCCCAGGGCCAGATGGTTTTAGTGCAGAATTCTATCAGACCTTCAAAGAAGAACTAATACCAATACTTCTCAAACTATTCCACTTAATAGAAACAGAAGAAGTAATACTACCTAATTCATTCTTTGAAGCCACAGTAACACTGATACATAAACCACACAAAAACCTAACAAAAAAAGAGAGAGAGAGAGAAAGAGAGAAACTCAGACCAAATAGGCTTAGGAATATCTATGCAAAAATCCTCAATAAAATTTTCACAAACTGAATCCAAGAACACATCAAAACCATCGTTCACCATGGGATATAGGCACAGTTCAATACACAGAAATCCATCAATATTACTATATAAACAAACTCAAAAATAGTCTCATGATCATCTCATTAGATGTGAAAGTCTTTGACAAAATACAACACCGCTTCATGTTAAATGCATTAGAAAAATTAGAAATTCAAGTCACATACATAAACATAATAAAAGCAATATACAATAAACCAACAGCCAACATCAAATTAAATGGAGAGAAATTGAAACAATCATACTAAAATCGGAGACAAGACAAGGCTCCCCACTATCTCGCTGTTTATTCAATATACTACTGGAAGTTTTGGCTAGAGCAGTTAGAAAACAGAGGGATGCGAAAGGGCTACACATTGGAAAGGAAGAAGTCCAGGTATCACTATTTGCAGATAGTATGATATGATAGTACACATCAGCAACCCAAATAATTCTACCAGAGAACTACATCCGATAAACAACTTCAGACAAAGGGCTAGATATAAATTAACTCAAACTAATCAGTTGCCTTCCTTTACACAAAGGATAAACAGGATGACAAAGAAATTAGGGAAACAATACAGTTCAAAATAGTCACAAATAATATAAAATACCTTGGTGTGACTCTAACCAAGCAAGTGAAAGATCTGTATGACAAGACCTGCAAGTTACTGAAAAAAGAAATTGAAGAAGATGTCAGAAGATGGAAAGATCTCCCATGCTCATGGATCAGTAGGATTACTATAGTAAAAATGACCATTTTACCAAAAGCAATCTACAGATTCAATGCAATCCCCATCAAAATTCCAATCCTATTCTTCACAGATATAGAAAGAGCAATTCTCAACTTCATCTGGAATAAGAAAAAACCCAAGATACTAAAAAAAAATTCTAAATAATAAAAGAACTTGTGGGGTAATCACCGTCTCTGACATCAAGCTGTACTACTGTGTAATAGTGATAAAAACCACCTGATATTTATACAGAGACAGGCAGGTAGATAAATGGAATAGAATTGAAGATCTAGAAAGAAACCCATACTCCTATGGTCACTTGATCTTTGACAAAGAAGCCAAAACCATACAGTGGAGAAAAGAAAGCATTTTCAATAAATGATGCTGGTCTAACTGGTGGTTTGCATGGAGAAGAATGCAAATTGATGCATTTTTATCTCCTTGTACAAAGCTCAGTTCCAAGTCAATCAAGGATCTCTACATAAAACCAGATATGCTGAATGTAATAGAAGTGAAAGTGGGAAAAAGCCTTGAACACATTAGCACACGGGAAAATTTCCTGAAGGGAATATCCATGGCTCAAGCTCTAAGATCAACAGCTGACAAATGACCTCATGGAACTCAAAAGCTTCTGCAAGTCAAAGGACACTGTCAACAGCACAAACTGGAAATCTACAAATTGGAAAATGATCTTTCCCATCCATAGAAAGCTAATATCCAAAGTATACAAAGAACTAAGATGTTACACTCCAGAGAACCCAATAAACTAATTAAAAATGGGATATAGAGCTAAACAAATAATTCTCAACTAAGGTATCTCAAATGGCTGAGAAGCACCTAAAAAAATGTTCGGCATCCTTAGAATCAGGCAAATGCAAATCAAAACAACCCTGAGATTGCACCTCACATCAATCAGAATGGCTAAGATCAAAAAGTCAGGTGACAGCAGATACTACTGAGGATGTAGGGAAAGAGGAACATATACCCATAAGATGCTCCAACATCTAACAAGGACACATGTTCCACTATGTTCATAGCAGCCTTATTTGTAATAGTCAGAAGCTGGAAAAAACGCAGATGCCCCCCAACATAAGAATGGATACAGAAAATGTGGTACATTTACACAACAGAATACTATTAAAAATGGCTTCACACATTTTGCAGGCGAATGAGTTGAACTAGAAAATATGCTGAGTGAGTGAAAACAGACCCAGAAGGACATACACAGTATATACTCATTGATAAGTGGATATTAGCCCAAAACTTCAGAATACCTACAATACAACTCAGAGCATATAAAGCTTAACAAGAAGGAATGCTAAAGTGTGGAAGCTTCATTTCCAATTAGAAGAGGAACAAAATAATCATAGGAGGTAGAGGGAGTAAGAGACCTAGGTGGGAGATGAGATGTGGAGGGAAAAAAGCAGGGCAGGGTCAGGTATGGAAAGAGACAGGAGAGAAGTCTGGACAACCAGGAGAATGAGTAGAAATATGTAGCGGTGTTGGGGTGGGGGGATGGGAAACAGGATGTAACCACTAGAAAGTTCCAGATGCCAGGGATTTAAGAGGCTTCCAGTGCCCAATGAGGATGACATTAGCTGAAACACCCAAATGAGAAGAGAGAACATTTGGAAATCACCTCTATTAGATAGGCATGGACCCCAATTGAGGGATGGAGCCACCCAACCATCTCAAAAATTTTAACCCAGAATTGTTCCTGTATAATTGAAACACAGGGACAAAAAAATTGAGCAGATACTGAAGGAACAACCAGTTAGAGACCACTCCGTAGTGGGATCCATCCCACCTGCAGGCACCAAATCCTGGTACTATTGCCGATGCCAGGAAGTATTTGCAGACAGGAGCCTGGTATGGCTGTCCTCTGAGAGTTTCTGCCAACACCTGGCTAGGACAGATGCAGATATTCACAGCCAGCCATCTGCTTGAACCTGGGGACTCAATGGAAAAATTAGGGGAAGGACTAAAGGAGCTTAAAGGGAGTGTAACTTCATAGGGAGAACAACAATATCAACTACGGGTCCTCTCAGAGCTCCCAGAGGCTAAACCCTGAACCAAAGTGTATTCATGGGTGAGTCCATGGCTCCTTCTATGTTTTAGTAGAATATTGCCTTATCTAGTATCAGTGGAAGGTGAGATGCTTGATCCTGTGGAGGCTTGTTGCCCCAGTGAAGTCAGATGGTAGAGGGGTGAGGCAGGAGTGGGTGGGGGTTGGGGAGCACCCTCTTAGATGCAAAGGGGAAGGGGATGGGATAAGGAGTTCATGAAGAGGATACCAGGAAGGGGACAACATTTGAAATGTAAATAAATAAAATAATAAAAAAATTGTTACACTAAGACAGCAACTTTTTCAGGACATTGATTATTCTTTTATCTGAACTTATTTGTACCAAAGGAGTAATTTTGGGATAAGAATTCACTACAAACTTCTGAATAGTCTGAATGACTGGGTCATGCATCCATAACAGTTTTGAGGTGGATAAGATGGTGAAGGTTACCAAGTACATGACCACAAAGGAAACCATCAGCAGCAAGATGTTCTAGGTGGCTCATTTCTCAGGTGGCTGATGCTATAAAGATACATGTATTGCCTCTGTTATCGAAAATAATCACCATGTATGTGCTGGTGGTCAGTGTGATTCCTACAAGAAAAACAACTCTGGAGAGTGACACTTTTAAAATCAATCCCCTGATGGTGTAGTGTATGGGGAATAGTGAACAGGATTTAGTAACCTGCATCTGCTTGGTTTCATTAACATTGGTAAAACCACCAACATAGGATATGTGGTTAATACTGTAGAACAAATTGAAAGATCAAATATAGAAGAAAGCATAGATCACGTACATTTTCGATCTATGTTTAAATTTTGCCAGCAGTGAGGTACTGGGACTGATTGTGACAGCCTGGACCACACTAAGGAGGCAGGTGGTACAGATAGAGAGGCCTCTCATCACCCTGCTTCTGTAAAATATTGTCTTACATTTGAAGTCATCCTCATTGTTCATTGTCTCAAATACGTGTGTAAGCCAAATATATCCCTTCCAGTGAGGAACATCATTATGTGAATGAAGATCAATTGACAAGAGATCACATCTGTGGGTTTAGGTCTATGAACAAGGATAACAAAAGTATAGAAAAAAAAAAAGAGGGAACATTGGCTAGGACTCCAAGATCAGTGTGGAAATAAAGTACATTCTTTTATAAGGATGTAAGTGCAGAGTGATTTCATCTTAAGAGTATAGTGGATGCTTACTTCATATATCTGAAAAAAGTAATAGATTATACATCAAACTTGTGATTCTTTGGACAATATGGATCTATCATTCTATTTTCTCTACCAATTGTGGATTAATCTGTTCTTGTAACTTTAGTTCTTTATAACCTGTATTTCTATATGTCTCACATGTATCTCCTGTATGTATGTGTGTGTATGTATATGTATATATACACATACACATAGATATATATACATATATATTAGACAATAAATGATTTCACATGTAGTTATACAGTATGCACAATTTGTGTGCCTATATTGTACCTTAGAATCATGCCTTAGAAATACAATGTAACCATTCTTAGGTTCTTTTACCTTTTCCAGGGAAATAGATCACATGGTAAAAAGTTCACCATGAGTTTACACACATATTCAAATCATAAATTGAATAAGAAGCTTACAACATAGATATTTACATACATTCTCATTAAGACTAGACTGTGTTTGTCACTAGCTCTACAGGTTAATTGAAGGTAAAAAAAAATCCATAATTTTTGTAGCTAAGTTATCATTGAAACCCAGCCAATATTTTATTTTCTGTCTTTGCACCTACAATAATGAATTCCCTTTTTGCCCTTTGGTTAATTGTTTTACAATCTCTCGACCGTCTTTTAAGTGTGCCCTTCCCCCAGCCTTGAGCAGGCCTGAAAGACCTTGTTTACCACAATAGACCAAGTAATAGGATCTAGGTGGAGTTACCCACCTTGACTGCATGGTTCTCAGAAAAATAACTGCCTACTGGGCTTGCCTTGAGATATCTCCGACAGTGACCAAGAATGGATTCCCCCACCCATCTCCAGCTGAAACAAGAAAGGGTTGGGGTGGATCTTTCCCTTTAAATTGAGAGCTGAACATTAAACTTCGAGCCTTGATCCAAGAACTTTGTCTTGGCTTCATCTTTTCTCGCCCTCCATCCCTTTCCTCATTTCCAGCCCCCCTTTCAGGTGAACCCAGTTGATCCATAGCCACAGGCGGGTACATTTAAGTTATAAAAACTGCTATTAATCTCAGAAGCAATTTGTGACACTTGGAGACTGGAAGAATTCTAACTGCAGTTGTCATATCAAAGATACCTATAATAGCAGTCCTATTATAAAGGATATAATAATTACTAATATAATTTTAGAAATTCTTATATGATCATCATTCAGAATTAAGAAATCATCTATTTGTCTATGTAGCATTACTACAAGACAGTGTATCTTTGTTCATCTGAAGAAATCTGACCAAAATTGTGGGAATATATACAGAAAAGCGTATTAATAGAAGGAATCTTTCCTAAAATGTAGTCACGTTAGTCTTAGGTAGAAGGGCTCATCCACTATAGCTGTCCACTATATTCTATGTCCAAACTATTTCAGGAAGATCACCTGCTAGTTTTTAGCCTCTCCTACATAGCTCCTGGCAGATAATACTTATTGAAAGCCTTGGTCTCCAAACTGTAAGAATGTAGCACAATTCTAGTTTTAAAACTACAATGGCTAAAACATGTAACATAATAATTTATTATTAATTATACATTAATAATTTATTAACATTTCACAACTCAATAATATAAAATATGATCATATAAGTTAAATGATAGTAATCTAAAATATTTTTTATTCTAAAGATATGTACTTCAAATTCCCTACCTCATATCCATTGCTTTGATAAATACTTACCATATATAGACAATGATACATCTAATTCATCGAGTGGCATCTATTTTTTGAGCCCACTGGAACTGAGAGTTGATGAAAAAATGTCATATCTGCTATGGGCAAAAATGTAGATATGCACATGAGTTGTTAATACAAATATGGACCAAGAAAAAATGTGTTGTATTTGAGAAGAAAATTGCAGCATTGGGGGCTTCCACATTAGTTTACCTTGTAATGTTTAGTTGTAAGTAGTAAAACCCAGATTATATCCATAAACATACATATTAGTAGAGAATCCATCACGATTAAGCTGGCCCAGTGAAAAGACTAAAGAGTCTGCAGCCAGCTGTCTGCAGAGGCATACAACAGCAACAACAACAAACCAGGAAAAAGGAAAAAAGAATAAAAAGAAAGAGAAAAGGAAAGGCTGATTCTGCATACGTCTACAGTTTTCCATGAAAAATCACTTCACTGATTCATTATCACAATATTTGATTTTAGAATGGTCTTGTTTTATGAGTTTAGAGCAATCTTTGCATTCTGCTTTATGCAGTTTAATGACATATGGAACACAAAAGTATGTTTACAATTTTCATTTTAAGCTTCACCACAATAAGTGAGTAATGAACTAAAAACTGTCTGACAGTTCAGAGAGAACATAAAGTGAGTCTGTGTCTTTCAGGCGACAAGTGAAATTGGCTGATGTACTGTCCACTGTCAGCAACATGAATAAATCTTTAGGAATCTCAGAAAGATGAAGATTTTAACCACTCAAATTAGTCCCATAAAATTTTTTTACAAAATATATAATGCCAGCAGGAATTATTAGTACCTTTTAAATAAAGTACTAATTCATAACTTTTACCTGATGCTCTTAAATGAATTCTTCTTTGGAAGTTGAGTTTAGCATAGGTCTGTAAGCACACAGACACTAAGTAGAATATTACACTCTCACATTGTGAGCCAGTTCCCCTGACATGAAGTAGCAGCAGCAGAAGTGTCACTGGAGAGACTGTGGGGAAGCAATCATACCTAAAGCTTCATAACAAGTTGTGTGGTGTGAATTTGAGAAAGAGAAGAAAATGTTCACTGGAAGTGTGTGTGTGTGTGTGTGTGTGTGTGTGTGTGTGTGTTTGTGTATATTGTATTTTGTAACCATTAGAGGGAACTTTAGGGATTTTAAATAATTTTGTACTATTCAAAAATTGGTATTATTTTTCTCACTAGCAATAAAGAGCTTACTTAATATTGTATAATATCAGTGTAACAAGGTTCAATCTAGAAAACTTAAAATAAGAAAGATGAAGTCATTTTAATAAAAAGATAAAATTCCTATGAATAATTATCCAAATTACATTTATGTAAAGATAACTTTACAAAATTTAACACATGATGTGATTTTCATATATTTTTGAAGTACATATAAAGAATCTACTTTATTAGAAATCATTGCAATAAATTCAACAAATCTATATAAAAATTTTGAAACTCATATGATGTTAACAATGCTTTATGCTTTACTTGAGGCTATGAGTTGAAACTTTCCTAAGAATTCCTAAGTATATGCAAATTTAACAGACTACAAAATTATTGATAAACACTAAATTAATATTTGTCTTACATTTGTAGCTTATTTTTCATATAAATGAATAAATGTAGTCAGCTAATGAGAAAATTACTAAGATGAGAAAATACAAAATGCATTCAATATTATTCAAATGCCTCATTAATATTATAAACATAGTAGTGCACACCAATAAATGCTTTGCCTTTGTTTTTCACCCTTTAAGTTATGTCATGTATCCTCTTACAGGGATGGAAAAGTAACACAGTTCGAAATACCAAGGTGAAACCTTGATCTTAGGATTATTACAGCACACACTCAGAAAAATGCTCTGTCAGATGTGCTCCTTAAAATATAGCATCTGCAACTACTTTTTATCTATATATAATTGTGTACCTATTTCAAGACATGTTCATCAATACATAATACCCAGTAATAGTCTTTATCCGATTAACCTTTTCTCTTTGTCTACCCATGCTTTTGCTAGGCACCTGTCCTCTTTCCAATAGCTTTTTCTACTGTCATGTGTGTAATAAGAGATCACATTAAGTGAAATCTACGGGTCTTCCTAATTCATCACACATATCTTTTATGTCTACAAGCTTCTGATGTATGTTTATTATACAGTACAGCTCAAAAGCAATACTCTAATTAGAAATTTCTCTAATCTCTTATTTTTAAAAAAATCCTGTTTTCTTCTACACTCTACATATAGCTCCCACTATAATGAAGAGAAAAAGAAACACCAGACTTACTCTTTGATAAACATCCTTGTGGAATGGGGATCTAAGAAGTAGTTACAAGGAAGGAAGTCCATCAGCTTATCTCCCTCTAGACTCACAGTTATCATGTCATCTGGGGTAGGCAATTCTGACCTTGAGGTGATTACAAAGTGGTACCATCAAATAAAATGAAAGTCTCTAATCCCAGGATAACAGTGGAATAGGATCAGCTGAGCTCTTGGTTTCTCATTTGTGAGCTATTGTCTCCAGGCCATATCTGTCTGTGTGGACTGATTGATCCCAGTCCCTGTGGACAAAACAAAAGAAATGATAACAATATCTCATTTAAAATGAGTAACAAATCATTTCAGACCCCAAGGTATCCATCCTGCTTCCAAAACACTCATGATGTACTTTATTCTTACTTGACAGTGGCTTCAGGTTCTCACAGAAAATTTAACATCTCTTTTGCTAAAATGAAGAAAATGTCACCCTCACCAAACATACTTGGGGAGAGTCATTTCTACATAGCACACAGATTGAAAACATATAATTGTATTGTCAGCAGAAATCGGGCTATGGAGCAGGACCTCTAGCTCAGCTTGTAGAGTTCATAACTGGAAAGTACTGTGTTTGTGGAACACCAATAAAGCAAACCTTCAGGTTATATGCTTAGATGAGAGAGAAGTATTTATTCCAAGTCAAAGGCAAACACAAGACCTTCAATAAGGTCATAGATGAAAACTACCTCAAATACACTACATTACACAAGATCACAGAACACACAAAAAAGACAAAAGTAGAATAAAACTTTCCATGACTCTTATTGTTAAAACCTTAAGTATACAAAACAACAACAAAATAATGAACTAAAAGCTCAAAGAGGAAACACAAAACACAAATAATGAAAACACAAACGGAAGAGTGAACTTTGCAAGTTTCAGGAACAGCTGATAACTCAAGGAAAACTTTCTAACCTGGAAAGAGCCTGCAGCAATACATCTGACGTCCTAAATGATAGACAATCTAAAATAATGTACCCTGCAACACTACGCCTACGATTGAACCATAAACTATTTTCAATAACAGAAATAGCCTAAAATTTTTATATTTCAGAAACCTAAGGTAGTACAAGAAGCATTATATTGGACTGAAACTAAGAATGACCACAGTAGACAAAGTTTTGTAGCAAATGTAAGAACCCATTGTTATCAAAACATGAAGTTCCATTGACAACACAAACAAAAAATTAGACCAGAACTAATACACACATTTTAACATTAATTAAATATGAATGGCCTCATTCTTCACTCAAAAGACACAGAGGGAATGATAGAATGAAGAGGGAAAAAAGCCCTTACAAAAGCTTTGCAGTTTCATGAGGTCCCATTTATCAGTTGTTGATCTTAGACTTTGAGCCAATGGTATTCTGTTAAGTAAATTTTCTTCTATATCAGTGCATTCAAAATTTTTTCCCAATTTCTCTCCTACGGGACTTAATGAATCAGTCCTGGGGTTTTGTTTTGTTTTGTTTTTTTAAGTCTTTAATGCACTTGGACTTGAGTTGTGTGAGGAGTGATAAGTATGGATCTATTTTTTTAAAAAATTTATTGAATATTTTATTTACATTTCAGATGTAAATCCCCTTTTCCCATTTCCCCCTCACTCAGGAACTCCCTATCCCACCCCCTCCTCCTGCTTCTATGAGGATATGACCCCACCCACCCTTCTATTCCCACCTCCCCACCCACAAATTCCCCCACACTGGGACGTCCAGCTATCACTGGACCAAGGACTTCCTCACTCACCTATGCCTGACACTGTCATCCTTCCCTACATATACAGCTGGAACCAAGGGTCTCTCCCTATGTGCTCCCAGGCTGGTGTTTAGATCCTAGGAGCTCTGGTTGGTTGGTATTGTTGCTTTCCCCATGGGGCCACACAAACCCTTTCAGCTCCTTCAGTCTTCTCTCTCACTCCTCCATTGGGAACTCCATGATGAGTTCAATGGTTAGCTGTGAACATCTCTTTCTGTATATTTCAGGTTCTGGCAGACCTCT
This sequence comes from Grammomys surdaster, assembly GCF_004785775.1. Lineage (NCBI taxonomy): Eukaryota > Metazoa > Chordata > Mammalia > Rodentia > Muridae > Grammomys > Grammomys surdaster. Next base: position 87,716 of record NW_021620624.1, read on the forward strand.
AAGGAGACAGCTATATCAGGCTCCTGTCAGTATGCACTTCCTGACATTCACATCAGTGTCTACCTTTGGTGACTGCACATGGGATGGATACCCAGGTGGAGCAGTCTCTGGATGGCACCTCCTTCAGTTTCTGTCTCATGCTTTGTCTCCATATTTGCTCCCATGAGTATTTTGTTACTCCTTCTAAGAAGGACCAAAGGATCCACATTTTGTTTTCCTTGTTCACAAGTATAATGTAGTCTGTGAGTTGTATCTTGGGTATTGCCAGAGCTTTTGGGTTAATATCCACTTATCAGTGAGTGCATACCATGTGTGTTCTTTTGTGATTGGGTTACTTTGCTCAGAATATTTTCTAGTTCCATCCATTTGCCTAAGAATTTCTCTAATTCATTGTTGTTAATAGCTGAATAATATTCCATTGTGTAAATGTACCACATTTTCTGTATCCCTTCCTCTGTTGAAGGATGTCTGTGTTCTTTCCAGCTTCTGGCTATTATAAATAAGGCTGCTATGAACATAGTGGAGCATATGTCCTTGTTATATGTTAGAGAATCTTCTGGGTATATGCCTAGGAGTGGTATAGCTGGGTCCTCAAGTAATGCTATGTCCAATTTTCTGAGTAACCACTAAACTGATTTCCAGAGTGGTTGCACCAGGTTGCAATCCCATCAACAATGGAGGAGTGTTCCTCTTTCTCCACATCCTCACCAGCATCTGCAATCACCTGAATTTTTGATCTTGGCCATTCTGACTGGTATGAGGTGAAATCTCAGGGTTATTTTGATTTGCATTTCCCTGATGACTAAGGATGTTGAACATTTCTTTAGGTGCTTCTCAACCATTCGAGTTTCCTCAGTTGAGAATTCTTTGTTTCGCTCTCTACCTCATTTTTTAATAGGGTTATTTGATGGTCTGGAGTCTAATTTCTTGAATTATTTGTATATATTGGATATTAGCCCTCTATCAGATGTAGGATTGGTAAAGATCTTTTCCCAATCTGTTGGTTGCCATTTTGTCCTATTGACAGTGTCCTTTGCCTTACAGTTTTGCAATTTTATGAGGTCTCATTTGTCAAGTCTTGATCTTAGAGCATAAGCCATTGGTATTCTGTTCAGGAACTTTTCCCCTGTGCCTAGGTATTTGAGGGTCTTCCCCACCTTCTCTTCTATTAGTTTCTGAGTATCTGGTTTTATGGGAAGGTTCTTTATCCGCTTGGACTTGAGCTTTGTACAAGGAGGTAAGAATGGATCGATTTGAATTCTACATGCTGACCTCCAGTGGAACCAGCACAATTTGTTGAAAATGCTGTCCTTTTTCCATTGGACTGTTTTAGCTCCTTTGTCAAAGATCAACTGACAATAGGTGTGTGGGTTCATCCCTGGATCTTCAATTCTATTCCATTGATCTTCCTTCCTGTCTCTGTACCAATACCATGCAGTTTTTATCACTATTGCTCTGTAGTACAGCTTGAGGTCAGGGATGGTGATTCCCCCAGAAGTTCTTTTATTGTTGAGAATAGTTCTCGATATCCTGGGTTTTTTGTTATTCCAAATAAATTTGAAATTTTCTCTTTATATCTCTGTGAAGAATTGATTTGGAATTTTGTTGGGAATGGCATTGAATCTGTAGATTGCTTTTGGCAAGATGGCCATTTTTACTATATTAATCCTGTTAATCCTTCAGCATGGGAGATCTTTCCATCTTCTTAGATCTTCTATGATTTCTTTCTTCAGAGACTTGAAGGTCTTGTCATACAGATCTTTCACTTACTTGGTTAGATTCACGCCAAGGTGACTATTGTGAAGGGTGACATTTCCCTAATTTCTTTCTCAGCCTACTTATCCTTTGAGTAGAGGAAGGCTACTGATGTGTTTGAGTTGATTTTATATCCAGCCACTTTGCTGAAGTTGTTTATTAGGTTTCAGTGTTCTCTGGTTGAAGTTTTAAGGTCACTTATGTATACTATCATATCATCTGCAAATAGTGAAATTTTTTCTTCTTCCTTTCCTATTTGTATTCCTTTGACTTCTTTTTGTTATGTAATTGTTCTGGCTAGGACTTCCAGTACTATATTGAATAGGTTGGGAGAGAGTAGGCAGCCTTATCTAGTGCCTGATTTTAGTGGGATTGCTTTAAGCTTCTCTCCATTTAGGTTGATGTTTGCTACTGGCTTGCTGTATATTGCTTTTACTATGTTTAGGTATGGGCCTTGAATTCCTGATCTTTCCAAGACTTTTACCATGAAGGGATGTTGAATTTTGTCAAATGCTTTCTCAGCCTCTAGTGAGATGATCATGTGGTTTTTTTCTTTGAGTTTGTTTATATAGTGGATTACATTGATGGATTTCCGAATATTGAACCATCCCTGCATTCCTGGGATAAAACCTACTTGATCATGATGGATGATTGTTTTGATGTGTCCTTGGATTTGGTTTGCTAGAATTTTATTGAGTATTTTTGCATCGATGTTCATAAGGGAGATTGGTCTGAAGTTCTCTTTCTTGGTTGGGTCTTTGTGAGGTTTGGGTATGAATGTGATTGTAGCTTCATAGAATGAATTGGGTAGTGTTCCTTCTGTTTCTATCTTGTGGAATAGTTTGAAGAGAATTGGAGGTATTCCTTGAAGGTCTGATAGAATTCTGCACTAAAACATCTGTTCCTGGGCTGGTTTTAGTGGGCAGACATTTAATGACTACTTCTTTTTCTGTAGGGGTCATGGGACTGTTTGGATGGTTTATCTCCTCCTCATTTAATTTTGGTACCTGGTATCTATCTAGAAAATTGTCCATTTCATCCATATTTTCCAGTTTTGTTGAGTGTAGGCTTTTGCAGTCAGATCTGATGGGTTTTTTTGAATTTCCTCAGTTTCTGCATCCTTTCTTAAATTTCAAGATTAATGTAGTACTTGTTTTTAAAAGATTCTCTAAAAGTTTCTAAATTTTTTGGTGGCTATTGTAAGATTTCTCTGTTCATTTTTGATTCTGTTGGTTTAGGCCCTCTCTTTCTCATACGATAGTTGAGCTGAGGTTCAGTCATTCTTATATATCTTCTGAAAGACCTGCCTTGAAGTTTGTTGATCCTTTGTGTTGTACACTTTTTTCCTCTTTTATTCATTTTTGCTCTCATAATTTCAAACAACTATGCTTGAATTTTTCTTTTTTTCAAATTATTTAACTTCATCATTAAATTAAAACAATTGTTTTTCTAATTTTTTAAATATTCACACTTACAGGTATCTGTTTCCGTTATAGGACTACTTTCAGTGGGTATCACTGGTTATTTTATGTTGGAATTTTATTGTTTCACATTTTTAAAATATTTCTTTGATTGACCCAATAATTATTCAGTATTTTTTATTTGCAGGAGTTTGTACATTTCAGAGTTATTTGTCAGTTGTAAATTTTATTACATTGTGCTGATTGTAGTCCCTGAGTGGCGTGCAGTTGTTATTGTTCCCTGCCTCCATTCTGTGAGGTTACAAATTGAGATATAGCTCAGAAGCTGCCAAAGTCACTGCACCTCCTTTTCTGTCCCATTCTGTGACCACTGTGAGGTACCTCAACAGGAACTGCCATGGCAGTGGCACTTACTCTTCAGACTCTGCCTGATATCAACATAAGGTAACACCACAGGGGCAGCCATGTGGGCAGAATGTCCTGGTACACTTCCTGAAGAGCTCCATGATTGTGCTATATAACCTATGGCAAAGCAACCTGTTGCCTGAAAGGACTCCCCATCCTGACCCATGGACCATATGTAGAAAAAAACAGTGTAAAACAAACAAACAAACAAACCAAAGAACAAAAACTGAGTAAACATTGTGCAAGAAAACCCATCAGTTCCTGAGCAGAAAAAACACCAATCTCTGAGCTCTGGAAGATCAAGACATGAAATTCCAGCAATCCTCACCTTGGAAATGTCTACTCTTAGAAATCTCTGCCCATAAGAAATCCAGTATAAGCCTTGACTGCTGTTCAATTTGTTGTTCCTTGTTCTTGAACAGAGAACCTCTCCTCTCCTGGATGTTTCCTTGCCCCAAAGTCTCCTATATGAAGTTTGCTGTAATTTTACATATCTGATTGGATATACACACTAAAAATGCACACACACACACACACACACACTAATAGAGGGAGAGAGAGAAAGAGAGGGGGGAGAGAGAGAGGGAGAGAGAGAGGAAGAGAAAGACAGAGAGAGGGGGAGGGGAGAGAGAAAAAGAGAGAGAGAGAGAGAGAAAGAGAGAGAGAGAATATTCTGGGATAATATTTATATGTTCACGAAATTCATTGAGGAGCAGGTAACCAGCCATATGGCAGAACTTAGAATGGATTAATGGGATGATTAAGTTATGAGCTAGTCAGGGAACATCCAAGGCTTTTGGCCTAGGATTTGTTCATATATAAGAAGTGTTAGATTTCTTATTTGAGGGAACTTATGTGCAGGTGGAAAAACATGGGTATTTCAGATGGTATTAACTACAACTGTATATGGTACCTTGTATAAAGCACATTCTTGTATTTCTTCCCTAAAGTAATTCCACGATAGGAATCTCATAGAATGTTTTCATTTCTTATCCAATCATTTCTGTCCTGTGGGGAGCTTGCATTTGAATGCACTTTTTTTTTTAGATTGATGCTACTTCCTGCAATTTGGAACTACTTTTAATTCTCATCACTCAAAGGATTAATAAAATTGCAATCTAGTAAAGGTTCCAGACCAATCCTTTAAGACTGTAATGAATGTACAAATTTCTCTTGGCATAGGAGGGAAACACTACATTCTAAAGGTGGACGAGAGCTGTAGAAAAGAAATGAGACTAGAAAAAGAGAAAGCAGGAAGGGAGAGAAACAAATATCTAAGGGATATGTGTGTATGTGTATATGTATGTATGTGTGTATGTGTGTATGTCTCAACAATGAGAATGTGTATCCATTTCAGTGCCTATTTTAAAGTATGCTTTTTGCTAGTCATGGTGGCATATGCCTGTAATTAGTGCCTACATGGTGCCTATATAGTGCTACATAGTGCCTATATAGCACTCTGGAGGCGGAGGTAGAAGGATCACAAGTCCCAAGTTGGCCAGACTACATAGAACTCCAGATCAGCCCAGGTTACATGAAAAGATACCATCCAAATATACAACTCACTCTAGAACTTTATAGTGATTTATAGCATATACTTAGCTGTGGAGAGCACATACTTTCCTTTACTTGGTTGCACATGATATATTAGAGCGAGCAGGTTTGAAATGCAAGTCAATCTGGGTTCACTTATAACCTATGAAACCTGAAGGTAGTCACTGACTTATTTTGCTTTAGTTTCCTCCTGGGTAGAATGGGCTAATATTAAAATATCTCAGGCATGTAAAAGTTTTTGAACTATGCAAAATGTGCAGAGAGTATACACAAAATACACCAAGGTTTTGTTTGTTTGTTTGTTTGGTTGGTTGGTTGTTTGGTTGGTTGGTTGGTTGGTTGGTTGGGTTTTACAGACAGGGTTTCTCTGTATAGCTCTAGCTACCCTGGAACATGCTCTGTAGACCAGGCTGGTCTCGAATTCAGAGATCCTCCTGTCTCTGCCTCCTGGGTGCTGGGATTAAAGGTGTGCATCACATACACAACCACTCCTACACATCCTGGCTTTCAAAGATATCTTTATTAGATCATATAATTTAGTTAGTCATGAGTAAGTAATGTCTCTTAGGATTTAATATCAGGGAGTGTGCATTTACTTGCTTTGTGTGTTCTGTATCTTGTTACTAAATATGGAAATTTAATATTCAGTCTACTGACAAAAATAATTTTGAAATGTTATCTAATTCTTTTTTGTCACCAGCAATTTATCTCATTTTGCTAATGAGCATCACCTTAGCTCGGTGATCAAGCTCATAACACTGATGAGAAAACTCTCAGCGCATGCTCCAGGATACTGTGCCAAGGACGCATCCCTCTGTGTGTATTCTTGCCCAAAACATATATTTGAACTAATACTAAGCAAGCAAAAAGAAATCCAGATTGGAGGATAGTGAATAAAATCAAATGGACCCCACTCTAAAATAATGTTGGTGTTGAGACAGTGTGAGCAACTTCAAGATTAAAGCAGATTCATAGATGGACTAGCTAAATGCAGTGAATGATTCTGCATTCATATTATTTTTTTTACCTTAAAATGACTGTTGTGCATGTGTGTGTGCAGGCTCATGAAGTCAAGTCTGCACATAAAATAAGAGGGTTATCAGAGGACAGCTCTTGGGAGTTGGTTCTTTCCTTTCACTGTGTGGTTCTGGTGATGGAACTGAGGTATCGGGCTGGGAGCACGCATCTTTCCCTGCTGAGTCACCTTGCCAGGCTGATTTTTATTTTGTGTTAGCTAATTTGTGACAGAATCTCCTGTAGCCTTGACTGGCCCTGAGTTGACTGTGGAGGTGAGGGTGACCCTGAACTCCTGGCTCTATTGCTTCTACTCTGAGTGCTGGGATCAGAGGTGTGCACCATTATGCCCAGTTTAATGAGTGATTCTGGGTTGGATTTTGGAGCAAAGATAAATTCCCATAAAGATTAATTTGTGGGCACCAGAGCAATGATTCAGTTGGTAAAGTTCTTGCCATGAAAACTTGAGGCTTAGAGTTTGTCTCTCCAAAGCTCATATCAAAGCTTCTCCTGGTTGGACAGCCAGTGCTGTGTGAGTGGGTGGAGATGCAAGAGATCCCTGGAGCTCCTTGGCCAGTCAGCTTAGCTCATGGGTGAGTTCAGGTCTGTGAGAGACTCTAAGACCCTGTCTCAAGCAAAAAGAAGGGTAGAAATCAATAGAAGAAGACACTTGACTTCCATTTCTGAATGTTTCCCACACACCTACTTGAACATGAGCCACTATTCACTGGCTCACACATACCAACCATCATTGGGAAATTGGTAGTTTGAATATGGACAGTGTATTATATTAATACATTATAATATATTGTACTAATAATGTATTATATTAATATCATGTTTCCCAAATGTGAAAAGAGTCTTTATATCTATATGTATTGTATATAGATAGATGACAGATATAGAAGATAATAACAGTGGCTCCGGATAACAAACATGGCAAGTGTTGACAAAATTGCATTAAACCTGATGGCATGCCATAAGTTTGAATTTAAATTTTTTTTGAAAAACAAATAAACCTGTTTTTCAGCTGAGGCAAGAGGATTGCTGAGTTTGATGCCAGCCTGGGCTACAGAGTGAGTCTCTATCACAAGAAAAACCAAAATGACATAAAATCAAGTTTTTTAGAAAGTAATTGATCTTGTGATGCAACTGTCTTTCTTAAAAGTAGGATTTATTTAGAAAGAGCTGATCTGTCCAAGTCAGTCTCAAGTGTGTCATTGGCAATGTGTGAATATTAGTTTATCATAATTGTTTCTGTATTCTTATGTATGTCCTTGAGAGTGAGTGTGATAAATTCTCTCTTATCCCTTCAAAGAGTAGCTCCTCCAGCTGAGCACATGGTCACAGATAGATCTGCAGGTAAAGCTTACATTATTTATATAAACCCAACTCATGATTAACTAAAAAGCAGTAGAAACAATGAGTGGCTTTAAAACCTACATAGGCAAGTCTGGATCCAACAAGAACAAGCACAATCTTTGACAAAAATGTTCCAATTTAGTACATTGATTTAAGTATTTTAAATGTCTATCAGCTAATTTCTCTGGAACCTGGAAACAAGATTAAACATGTGTATGTCGTAAAAGCACCTGCATGTGTGAGATGTGTGTACCTGTGCATTTGCAGTCCAGAGGAAGATGTAGGTGTCCTGCTCGGCAACCTTCCCCCTTATTCCTTTAAGAAAAGGTCTCTCGGTGAACCTGAAGCTGGAGTGTTGGCCAGGAAGACTCAGCAATAATTTTGTCTCCATCCCCCCACCTAGTAACTTTCCTGTCCATCTGTGGGTTACAGTGCAGCCAATCCCAGTTTTTTAATGTGGGTTCTAGGATCCAAACTCAGGTCTTCAAGCTTCTGCAGCAAGTGTTGTTACTCACTGAACCATCTCTGTGTCTCCACAATTCAGTGTCACATTCTGGTATTTGATATTTCAAGAGATAAGGGGCAGGGCTGTCTCTTTTTCTCCTCCCTGTCCACCCACATTCTTTTTATTTCTCAAATATAGCGACTGTTATAGGTATTATATGGCATAAAAACATGAGTCCTGCATGAGATTTCAAATTGTTCAGAAATTTCAAAGTGTTCATCATTTACTGATTTTCAACCACAGCTTTTGCATTTTTTACTTTTCCAGGCTTTATATATATACTTATTTTATGTGCGTGAGTGTTTTGTGTGCACGTATGTAAGCTCACCAAATATGCCTGGTACCCGTGGAGTGCAGAGGACCTTGGATCTCCTGGAACAGGAGTTACAGATGGTTATAAGCAACCATATGGGTGCTGGGGATCCAGTCTCAGTATCCTGTAACAACAGCCAGTGCTCCTAACTGCTGAACCATTTCGTCACTTCTCTCCAGTATTGAAGCTTTGCTTTATTTTCAATTGACAAAGTTGTATATATAGATACTGCATCATGATCAAATCTGGATAATAAACATGTTCTTTACTTGAAAACTTTATCCTTTCTGTCAAAACTTTTTGATAGTAAAATTCAAAATGCTATCTTCTGGTTTTCTTGAAATGAAAAATGTATTATGGATAGCTGTCATTATTCTTCTTTGTAATACAATTCTGGAACGTATTCTTCTTTTCTGACCGTAGCTTTGAACTTGTGAAGCAGCTTCTCACCCCACCTCACTGCACTCTCTCCCTCCTGAGAGTCACTCTCCTGCTTTCCACCCCTGTGAGACTCACTCTTTCAATTCTATGCCTACATGAGAGCATGTGGTACTTATTATTTTTTCTGTACAATTCACTTTTTTTTTTTACTACAATTTCTTTCAGGTTCATTCATTTCTAGCAAATTTCAGAATTTTACTTTATTTTAAATGGCTGATTGGTCCTCTATTGTGTATTTACACGTTTTCTTCATCTGCTCCAATTGGCAGCACTGAGGTTATTTATTGTGAATAATGTAATAAGCAGCAGAGTGCGGCTGTCTCTTTAGGATACTGATTTCATTCCCTGTGGGTAGATACCTAGAAGTCAGATTGCTGTACATTTGCTCGCGGTGTGAAAGAATCCCCCTTCTTCTATGGTGTCCTCAGCCACATTTGTTGTTTTTGTTAGTAATCACCCGGGCTCACCATGACAGTCATGTGATACTTGCTATTTGGATTTGCATTTCCCTGACAATAAGTGGTGCTGACGCTCCTACTTACTGTCTTGCTACTTGGTTGCCTTCCCTTGAAAAATGTCTGTTTCTGTGTAATGTCCACTTTTATTGTTGTTGCATCAGGTGTAGAGTTTGCAAATATTTTCTTTCTTTAGGGTAATTATTTTCATTGCTACACAAAAGTCTTTAGTTTGATGCAATCCTATTTAGCATTTTTGGTTTTGTTGTCCATGTTTTTAAAGTTTTATTGAAAAATATTGGCCAGGGAGATGGGCCACTGGGCAAAGATGCTTGCAACCAAGCCTGTAGACCTTGGGTTCGCACCTGTGGCCTATGTGGTGGGGGGAGAGAACCACTTGTCCTCTAGCCTTCACGTATTCACATAGTTCTCTGTACACACACACACACACATGCACACACAATACATACACTACACACTCCATACACTATACAATCATACTATACACACAATACATACCATATACACTATAGACTACACACCACACATACTACATACTACATACACTACACACACTACACACTACATGCACTACACACACTGCACACACTACACACACTACACACTACAAACATTCCACACACACACCACACACACTCACATTTTCTCCACTTTCTCTGTCTCTCTTAATGTAGTAAAAATTTTAAAAGTCTCTTGTGTAGTTAATGTCATAAAGCATTTCCTCTGTTTTCTTCAGCTGGTTTCAGGTTTTAGTCTCATATTTAAGTCTTTAATCCATTTTAAGTGTTTTTTTGTGAATGTGATGAAAGTCGTGGAGGAGATTTAATTCTCTTGTCCACAGACATCCTACTTTTCTAGCAGGAGCTATAGAAGAAATTGCCCTTTGTTCTTGGCATCTTTGTGGAAATCATTTGGTTGTAAATGTGTGGGTATATTTCTGGGTTCTCTACTGTGTTTTTTGATTTTTATATGTGTTTATGTTACAGTATCACTTGTGTTTTTAAAATCAGTGGTGTGGTAGCTCCATGTTTACTCCTGCTTGATAGTGTTGGCTACTGGAGGTCTTCTGTGCTTCACCTGCAGGATACTTGGAAGAGCCTTTTCCTGTTTCTGTAAAAGCATATTGGCATGTTGATGGGACTTGCACAGCTTATATACATCACTGTGGGTACTGTGCACAGTTTAAATCAGAATCTTGCTTAAATCAGGTGTGATGGGGTATCCAGGACTTGCTGTAGTGGGAGAACTGGGTTCTGATGATGCCAAGTAGCCTTGGCTTCTGTTTCTTAGGTTCTTGCACTTGCCTCTCTCCATCTTGTTATGTCTAGTGTTAGTTGGTCTTGCTGTCTCTGACTGGAGCCTGTCCCTACTGTGAGCCTGTGATCTTAGGTGTGTCAGCACTCCTGGAAGACCAGCTCTCTCTGGGAGGGACTTGAGTATGGAGAGCTGTTGCCACAGGATTTACTCCGGGGTGCAGATCCTGTGCACATCTTAACAATATTGATTTCTATGGTCTGTAAACATGGAATGCTTCCCTCTGCCTGTATTCGTCTCAATCTATCCTCAATGTTTAACCGTTTGCATTATAAAGAGTTTTCTGTCTTGGTTAAAATTATTCTTAGGAATATTATTTTTTTGCTGTGTAGTCGTGGTGGGTGGTGGGGTGTGGGGGAACGTGGTGATGGTAGTGATGGTGGTGGTGGTGGTGGTAGGTGATGGTGGTGGTGGGTGGTGGTGGTAGTGTCGCTGCTGTAGAAGTTGTTTTACATGGCAGCTAAAGATTCTAAGGTTACTATTAAATTGCAGGCTTTAAAAGGGTATTTTAATGGATTATTTGGAACATGACAATCAGATATTTTTAATCAGATGAAATGTGTATGAAATAGGTATTCTCCTCACTCTGGATTCACCATGACTTTCCAATACCTACCAAATGTATAACATTTGCCAAACTTAAGGTTTCTACCAGAGTTCTTTGTTAAACCTCAAGTGAAGAATGAAATTTTAAAAATGACATCTGCAATCTACATGGAAGATTTTAAAGTTTAAAATATTTCAATACTTACAATGAGGCAAAGCTGGGAAAACAACTATAAAATTTGATTTTCCCCCTGTTTTTATCATCTGCAACACCTTATATCAGTTTTCATTGCACATTCCTCATTTTTCATTCATTTATCCAACCAACCATTTCTTTTCCTATAATTTTTAGTATTTGCTTTTATTTTTTTACATTGGTGTCTTTTAAAGTTGGCATGTTCTTAAAGATTTTCCTCCTGCTTAAAAGTTTTGAGCCAATTAAGAAAATTGAGTTTTTACAGTGTATCATTCTAGGGTAGTAAAGCATGAAATGACTTAGTATATTCTAGACTATTGAAAGAAACCAGGTCCAGGATTTTGGTGAAAGTTTTCATATTTGTCTGAAAGCAAGAAAGAAAGTGGGAGACCGGAGTACTGAAGAGAGGAGAAGGGAAGGAAAAGAGTGGTTTATTTAAAGTGAGAATATCTGGATGTTCTAGAGGAGTGGAGATAGGAAAACCTAGCCTGAGGCTGCGTAGGAAGCTGTGGAGGCCAGAGGAGGTGTCAACTGTATTTACCTCGCTGTCTCATAGCTGCACATAATGAATTTGAAAAGAAACAATAAAATGTGTTGGAAATTTTATCATATTAGGTTAATTTTGGTTGGATTTCTTCATAAGATAGAAAAAAGCTGGTGATTCTTTACTGAAAATGTTTCCTTTAGAAACAGGGCCATGCTCTTCAAAGCGAGAAGGACTGAGGTCCTGTATCAGCTCAGATTTACACTGGTGATCAGCCAAAGTCATTGTCAACCATATGTGAAATGACGGATGTAATAGGTCCATCGAATGACTTCTGTGTATAAATAAATTATACAATTTTTTAAACAAGCACACATATTAAAAACGTGTCTGAATTTGTCTCTCAGGTTTTGTGTAATCTTCCAACTTTATCATAAAATCTGGTTTCTCTCCCCTTTAAAAATCAAATTTTTTAGGTTCTTTTCTCCAGTGTAATTCTATGCAGAAATAATAAATAGGATTTTGTTTATATAGATATATTTGAGTGAAACACACACACACACACACACACACACACACACACGTTTTCTCGGCATTATCTATGTACTATTGAGAAACAATGGAAAATCACTTAAGGATTTTAAATAGAAAAAAGACCCACTAATATCCTTCTACTAGGATGTAAATACTGGCTTTAAGGAGACGAGACTGATTTTTAGAAAGTACATAGGTACATAGATGTAATAGGTCATGTGGCTGCATAAGCCTGTGATAACATAATCCCAGTACTTAGGAAGCAGAGGGAAGAGAATTGTAAGTATTGGGTCAACCTGGGCTACTTAGAGAGACTTCAACTAAAAGTGGCAGGAAAGAGAGATGGAGGAAAGGAGGGAGGAAAAGAATTTAAAAAGAAGTAAAGGGAGAGGGAAGTGATGTAGTAGCAGCATCTACTCAAGGCTGGCGGTGCTGGGTATGAGTGGCAACAGTTAACAGTCATCTGCCTTTCTTTCTGTGGGCCTCTGTAACAAAGTGCCATAGATGAAGGCTTTGGTAACACTAGGTTAATTTTCATTTTATGTAGCCTAGAAGTAATAGACCAAGCCTGGCAGAGAGCTCCATTCTTGGCTTTCAAAGATTCACTGTCTTGCTGTATAAGAGAGAGAGAGAGAGAGAGAGAGAGAGAGAGAGAGAGAGAGAGAGAGAGAGAGAGAGGGAGAGAGAGAGAGAGGAGTGTTCAGATCTCAGATACAGTGATAGGTTTAGGTCAGGTCTCTGGCTCAGGAGTTTTTATTTACATACAGTTTGCTTCATAGTTATGTATCTTTAGAAGACAGTGCTTGACTGACTATGTGAACAATGGTGAAGAGAGGGGAAGAGTCAAAGAGGATACCTAAGTGTCTTGCTTAAAAGAAACAACAAGACCATTTGTGGAATCAGAATCTATGAGGGTAAAGAAGTTTTTGCTGCTGCTGCTGCTGCTGCTGCTGCTGCTGCTGCTGCTGCTGCTGCTGCCGCTTTTGAGACAAGATCTTATGTCATCCTGGCTAGCCTCCAATTCATTATGTGTGAATTATGTATGAATGACCCTAAGCTACTGGTCCTTCTGGCTCCATCGCCTAAAAGCAGCCATATCTGGTTTAAGAAGATTTTAGGAGGGTTGGGGGGAGCTGTGCTAAAAAAAAAAGGTGACTCTAACATTAAACATTTATTTTGAAGTATCTACAAGATATCATATTGGAAATACGGAGTGTGTGTTTGACTGTGTGATCTTGGAATTCAGAGACTTCATCTAGGGTTCAGATGTTGATTTAGGACTCACTGGCCTAGAGACAGTGTCTTAACAGTCTCTGAATGATGCTATAACAGAACACAATATACTTAGATCAAAGGAAATGTACCTCACAGTTTGTCTGGAAACTGGAAGTGTGAGACTAGGTAGGGTATCACCAGATTTCTAGGGCATCACCAGATGTCTGCCAGAAGCCCAGTTTCCAGATAATCCTCTCACTGAAACTGAACATGGAAGAAGGCCCTTTTATAAAGATAGTACCATGAATACTCAGCCTCTGTGACCTAATCACCTTCCAAAGGCCCCATTTCAAATGCTGTTACATCAAGAGTTGATTTTTTAGCATGTAGATTTGGGGACACAAAAACATTCAATCTGTAGCAGGATCAGCAAGCTATAGGCATGTGTGAAGCATCTTTAGGGCAGTGGTTCTCCAACTGAAACTGCAGAATTGCTTGGATGGTCTTTGAAACAAATTGGGCCTCTCCATCAGAATTCCCCATTCTACTATACTTTCAGACGCAGTGTGAATATCTTAGGATTTTTGAAAATACTAGTAAATTACTTTATAGAGAACACAAACGACTTGCACCCTGAGCCAGGTGTGTCACTGTGGACATGGGCTTTAAGACCCTACTCCTAGCTGCCTGGAAGCCAGTATTCTACTAGCATCCTTCCGACAAAGATGCAGAACTCTGTTTCTGCTGCACCATGCCTGCCTGGATGCAGCCATGTCTTTTGGAGTCTGTAAGCCAGCCCCAATCAAATGCTGTCCTTTATAAGACTTGTGAGGGTCATGGCATCTGTTCACAGCAGTAAAGCCCTAAATAAGATAGTTCCTTACAATTCCTTGTTACTTCTGATACATTGAATCAGGTTACTATTAGTTTACCACTTTTTTGAACAGGAGAAACTGGCCTTCATTTTGAGTCTCAATTCTGCCCACAAACCAGGGCCACCTGAAAACATAAATGTGACTGTGGCCCTTTGCTGCTAAAATATACTCCATGTATTCTCATTGCCTTCTGAGGAACAGTGGGACACAAAGGCTTCTTTAGCATCTGACACCCACCCTCTCCTTTATCTCCCAGTGCACTTCCGGTTTTCCGTGCGTTGAACCATCGGGCTTCCCTAAACCTATGGCGCTCACTTAGCACACTTTTCCTTTACTCCACACCTCAATAATACAGCAGGCACCTGCTCACAATGGCTGCCCACTCCTTCATGTGAAAAACTCTATTTATCTGTCAGACTCAGTGACCACATCCTTCCATTGCTCCTCCTCCTCCTGCTTGTTCTCCAGTATGTGATGATCTTGCAAGGCCTTCAGCTTTGTATACCTCTTTTCTCTCTAGAAGGCACGTAATCCTGGCTCTGTCATTTAATTGTCTTTCTCTAGAGGGAGAACTAAGCCCTTCTTTTTACCTCAGCACTTACCATACATGCCACATAGTAGGCACTCTACACATGTCCATCAAAGGGATCAATGCATAGATAGTCCAAGACAAAAGTGCTGAACATGGAATAACATTAAAGTGGAGTTTAGTTTTGACAACCGTTGCTTCAAATGCTACTGAAATTGCTTTCATCCTACAATTTAAAAAGTAAAAACCATTACAAAACCAAAGTTCACAGTTAAGATTCTTTTCAATATGACCAGAATGACCACAATAAACAGCACCCAGTCCCAACACATGCTAATTTTACCTGGACAGAAGACTTTTGTTCTGTTTTTGGTTTTTTTTTTTCCAACTCATAATTTCTTCTTTCAGTTTGCAGATGTGACTGGCGTTAACAAAACCTTGGAAATTTTCTCAATCACATTCAAAACAGTGATAAATACTGCTCTATCTCTCCAACAATTTCTGTTCAGTTTTTAGAATTTTTACCTTCATTTTCGTAATTTATTTTCTGGAAAAATGCAACTCCCCAGTAGCTTGACTTCACTGGACAAACAGCTACCAGCTCAGGATAAAAGTCATAACAAAAGCCTGGTGGTGGTGGTGCATGCCTTTAATCCCAGCTCTCAGGAGGCCAGCCTGGTCTACAGAGGGAGTTCTGGGACAGCCATGGCTATCCAGAGAAACAAGGAAACAGACAAACAAACAAACAGACAGACAGACAGACAGACAAAACTACCAAAAAGCCTCCATCACATGCAAGCATACAGAAATCTTGACGGATAATTCTTCTATGAGCTTAAAGTCTACATAACCTCCACTAGTAAGGATAAAATGAATGAACATAAACATTTAATTTGGGTCAATTGGTGCTTCCTCTCCTAAGTCTAGGTGGTATTTTAGTTGTAAGTGTTGGCAGAGTGGAGGAGAAGGGTGTTTGGTTCCTGCTTTCCTCATCTCCTCACCTATGTTAAGGCAGTGATTCTCAGCCTTCCTAACGCTGCCTTTGACTCATTAATACAATTCCATAAGAGTCTTTTGTTGCTACTTCATAACTGTAATTTTTCTACTGCTGTTTATCATAATGTAACTATCTGATATGCAACTATCTAAACCCAAAGGGTTTGCAACCCACAGGTTGAGGACCACTGTCTTAAGGGTTTGGGGGTTTTTCTTTGTTTATTTTGGGTTTGTTTGTTTGTTTGCAATGCAGACATGAACAAATGATATGGTACAACTCCAAGTCGTTTAGTTGACTGTCATCTGGAAGTGGTTATTGTAGATACCTGAAAGTCTGAAACCAATGTCTGCTCTCTCCGTTCTCAGGCTCCATGCACAGTTGCTACCCTGCAGCCAGTGTTAGGAAACTCTTAACATTCAGCAGTTAGGAAACCCTGAACACTCTGCAGCACACTGCCCTGGGGTGGAAGAGCTCTTAGCAAACAGGCAATTCATGCTACCAGTGCAAGATGGTGAGAAGGCAAGTTATTATGATAACTGGGCAACAAGTCAATGAGCAGCAAAATCCAAGGAGAAACTTGGAGTGGTCAGTTGGTGACTCGTTAAAATATAATTTTTGGTTATACATTAATATGTGACTTTTAGACATATAATTCTAGAGGTGTTCAAATAATTTCAGACCATTGCTACAACTCGTTTACATGGATAAGTTCTTTTCAGAACCTGTATTTAAAAAGAGAATAAAATGGATGTCTAATTATAACAACAATTAATATTAACTGACTGATAAATTAATCAAAAATAGGCTTCACTACCTGACCAAATGAAACATTTACAATATTTTAATTTTTTAAAAATATCTAAATATGTCATTTATGGTTATGTATTAATATTATTTAAATGTGCTATTTATTTATTGTTTTGTTTTGTTTTTAAAGACAAGGTTTCTCTGTGTAGCCCTGACTGTCCTGGAATGTACTCTGTAGAATGTACTCTGACATTGAACTCAAAAATCCCCTGCTTCTATCTTCTGAGTGCTGGGACTAAAGGTTGTGTGCCACCACCATATGGCTGCATAGTTATTATATAAATAAATTTGATTAGCCAGCATAAATTGCACATTTAGCCATATGATGAGAGCAATTATGGAGCCAGAGAATGCTTCACTTTGTATGTATACTAGACTATTAAAAATGGTGATAGAATTTTTAATAATATATTTCAAGCATCAAAATTGGCATAATAAGGTATAATTTTGTTGAGGAATTGGGATATAAATATGAACTAAAGATGGAAAGATCATGATGTGAAACTTGTGACAATAAAAAGTTTCTGGCTGGAGTCACAGCTCCATGGGTAAGAATGGCTTATCGTGATAACAGGCTCTGAGTTTGAATCCCCATCACCCACGTAGAAAGCTGTGTGTGGCTGTGTGTGCTGCAATCCCAGCATTGAAGGGTAGAGACAAACAGATCCCAGGAGCTTACTGGCTGCTAGCCTAGCCAAAATGGCGAGCTTTCAGTTTAGGGGGAAACCCTGTCTCAAGGCATAAACAGGACAGCTGTCAGCCGCCTCTGGCTTCTGCATGCATGCACACGCATTCATGTACCTCTGAATTTTGTCATGTGTACACATCCCAATGAGAGAGGGGGGAGGGAAGGAGAGAGGGAAGGAGGGAAGAAGGGAAGGAGGGAGGAAGGGAGGGAGAGAGAGAGAGAGAGAGAGAGAGAGAGAGAGAGAGAGAGAGAGAGAACACAAGACACGCGGTCAACTTGGGAGAATCTGTTCTCTCCTTCCTTCCATGATGTTGGTCCCTGGGGTCACACTTGGGTTGTCAGACTTGGTAGCAAGCACCTTTGACTTCTGAGCCATCTCCCTGGCTGGGCTTCATATATTTTTAAGAATCTATGATGGTAAATTGTCTTAGTTAGGGTTTTACTGTGGTTAACAGTCAGCATGACCAAGGAAACTCTTATAAGTTTACTTGAGGCTGGCTTGCAGGTTCAGAGGTTTGGTCCATTATCATCAAGGAGGGAGCATGGCAGTTTCCAGGCAGGCACGGTGCAAGAGAGCTGAGAGTTCTGCATCTTGATCTGAAGGTAAACAGGAGAAGACTGGCTTCCAGGCAGCTAGGATGAGGGTCTTAAAGCCCATGCCCACAATGACACACTTTCTCCAACAAGACCACACCTACTCCAAGGCCACACCTCCAAATAGTACTAGCACTCTCTGGGCTAAGTATATTTAAACCACCACATAAGTGTAATGCCAGCACGGGATTTGCAATCCTTTGGTATATTTGAGTGATCTAGCAGTTTAGCTTTAAACAAGTCAATGAGTATCATACAACCCAAATCATGCCCCTTGCCATTAAACTAAGTTTATGGTGAAGGCTGGAGAAATGGCTCAGAAGTTAAGAGTGTGTACTGCTCTTGCAGAGGATCCAAGTTCAATTCCCAGCCTCCCATTGGGTGACTCATATGGCCTACAATTCCTGCTCCAAGAGATCTGATGCATCTGACTTCCTTGGAAAGCAACTAAGCTCTTGTGCACATGTTCATACAGAAACATGCACACAAACACACAATTAAAAATAAAATAAATCTTTTAAAACACATGAAAATCTGAAAATGTGTGAGAGAATATAAATATTTTCAAATTGATTTTAGGAGCCATGCCAGCAAAACTTGATGACATCTGTCTCAGCCATCACGCCTCAGATCTCAGGACCAAGTAGATCGGTGTTTGCGTTGTCTACCTACAGGTAAGATAACCTCCATCTTTAGGCTTGTCCCTCTCTGTTTTATCCTCTTTGGTAAGCAGATCCTTAAGGAATGCTACGTGGGTATCTCCATCATCAGCCTCTACTCAGTAACAAAGAAAGAAGCATCTGAAATATTCAGCTTTAAATAGCTTCTGAGTGTAGATGACTCACAAGCCTAGAACTGTAGCCCAGGCCTCTTCTGTGCTTCAGATTTCGGTTCCAAGCACACGTGGCAGATTCACCCGGAAGTGCCTTCCTCTCTGCCCACATCAGACCCATACTCAGTTCTGGCACAGTTCCCTTCCTCTGCAACCAATCACGCTTCCTTCTCAGACACTGCTTAATTCTCAGAGTCAAGGACCAGTGAGCCTCTGCCTCTGCTCCTGTATAGGCTGAGCACTTGGCACTCCTGGGTTGTCTAGGGGACGGGGCAGGGAGGGGGCGTTGTGCAGCAGACCACTGAAAAGGAAAAGGAGCACGACCTCTGCTGTTGGCTTCGAACAGGGAATTACTTTTCCCTGGCGCTCCATTTAGAAGTTTTCACACAGAGCTCTTCATCCTTGCCTGCCCTTGCTTCAAGTTTCAGGTGGCCTTGAGCCAAAGCTGGCGATGACAGAGGGAAAAAAAGAGGGAAACCCCTCCTTACTCAGCAAGATTTCAATTCCAGTCTCTTTTCTTTGTATGCTTGCTGCTATTTCATTTGTATTTTATTTATTTAAGCCAGTAGTAGTGGTGGTGGTGGTAGTAGTAGTAGTATCTTTAATCTTTGTTTTTTACAGTCCAGTCATTATCCCTCTCCCATTATGCCCTCTGACAGTTCTTCATCCCATTCCTCCTCTGTCTCCAAGAGGATGTCAGCAACCCACTACACACACACACACACACACACCTCACTCAACCCCACTCTGCCAATCCTCCCAACTCCTTAGGGCCTAAGTCTCTCAAGGGTTAAGTGTGTCTTCTCTCAGTGAGGCCATACCAGGCACTCCTCTGCTGTATATGTGTCTGGGGCTTCATATCAGCTGGTATATGCTGCCTGGTTGGTGGCTCAGTGTCTGAGAGACCTCAGGGGTCCAGGTTAATTGAGACTTCTGGTCTTCCTATGGGGTCACTCTCCTCCTCAGCTTCTTCCAGTCTTTCCCTAATTCAACCACAGGGTTCCCCAACTTCAGTCATTGGTATCTGCATCTGTCTCAGTCAGCTGCTTGTTGGGCCTCTCGGAGAACAGCCATGCTAGGGTCTTGTCTGTAAGCATAGTATTGCACCAGTAATAGTGTCAGGCCTTTAGAGTCTCCCTTGAGATGGATCCCAAGTTGGGCTGGTCACTGGGCCTCCTTTCCTTCAGTTTCTTCTCTAGTTTTGTCTCTGTAGTTCTTTCAGACAGGAACAATTCTGAGTCACAGTTTTTGACTGTGGGATTGCAACCCCATCCCTCCACTTGATGCTCTGTCTTTCTACTGAAGGTGGACTCTACAAGTTTCTTCTCCCCACTGTAGGGCATTTTAGCTAAGGTCCCCCCATTTGAGTCCTGAGAGTCTCTCACCTTCCAGGTCTCTGGTACATTCTAGACGTCTCCCCTGCCCCCCAACCTCCTTCCTTCCTAGGTTGCCTGTTTCCATTCATTCTGCTGACTCTCAGGGCTTTACTCTTGTCCCCCCGCACCCCCAATACCTGACAATGTTCCCCTTTTCCATGTTGGGAGATTTTTAATGACTTCTTCTGTTGCCTTGGGGGATATGGGCCTGTTTAGATAGTTTACCTGCTCTTGATTTAACTTTGGCACGTGGTATCTGTCTAGACGTATTTTATGTGTATGAGTGCCTTGCCCGTATACATGTCTGTGTACTGTGAGTGACTAGTACCAGCAGAGGTCAACAGAGGTCAACAGCGGTGTCAGATCCTCTGGTTCAGGATTTACCAATGGCTATGAACCACCATGTAGTTGCTAGGTATTGAATCTGTGTTCTCTGCAAGTGCTGAGTCATTTCTCCAGCCACTTATTTTTATTTTTAAAAATATTATTATTTTGGCTCTAGGTTGTGTGTGTGTGTGTGTGTTTGAGACAATGTTTTTCTATGTAGATTTGACTGACTTAGTGTCTACCTCATAGCCCAGGCTACCCTCAAATATTTAGGAGTCCTCCTGCCACAGTCTTCCAAAGGCTGGGATTACAAGTATGCCCCGCTGTGCCTGGTCTTAGGATTGATCTCTGTATGGTTAGATTTCTCTTGAGAAAGATAATAGCGATTTATATTACTAAAATACATGAAAACTTATCACACCCTACCAGCAACTTTTGCCTTTACTGTTAATTAGTTTGACAGGGGAGACATGACAGTTTTCAGCGCGCATTTCTTTAATGGTAGTAAAGTGGACTGTTTCCTGTGGTCCCTGGCAACCATGTTTCCTCTACTGCTGTCTATGCTTATGCATTATCTGTCTATCTTCCTTTGTACCTGTATGCACTCCTTTTTAAACATTTAATGTTTCACGTCACTTACGAAAACCAGCTATGAAAATTAATAGAAGTATAATAAAACTCTATTTTCCAGTTCTCGAATGATTTCATTGCACTAGTTAATCTAGCTTTACCTAGGCGAGTTTTGACAGAAGCCACATTAGCAACTAAAATGTAGAAAGACACCAATGTCTAAATTTAAAAAGAAGAGCCAAGTTTTCTTCTTCCAACTTAAAAAAAATTAAGACGTGTATTTATTTTATTTTGTGTGTATGCATATGTGCCAGAGTGTGCATGTTCTGTGTGGATAGGAGCCTGAGGAGGTCAGAAGTGTCGATCCTCTGGACCTGGAATTACAGATGGCTGTGGGCTGTATGTGAATGTTGTGACTGAAACCCGGGTCCTCTGCAATAGCGGGAAGCTCCTTTAACCCCTGAGCCCTCTCTAGCCTCTTCCAACTTTCAGTCAAGCATTGAAAATGCTCTTCTCACCCTACCTGCCCTCTGATGGAGCTGCCAAATCAGACAAGCTGTGAAGGGGAATGGAGGAGACCAAAGTTAACAGGAATGGCAACCACCCCTGAATAAGTAAAGCCACTGGCTGATTCAGAAGACTTGGTTCTTGGTTTTTCCCAGGGTTAAGTGGGATCAACTGTGTTTCTTCTGCTAAGATTCTTCCCAGACTAGTAGTTTTCCATTGGTTCTTTTTCTTCTGGTGGTCGTGCTGACCTGGGAAGTTTCCCCTGACGTCCAACTGTGGAACAGAGCTCAGGTTGGGAGGGTATGAGAAGCAACAGATTGGGAAGTAAGGACTCTGTCTCCAGCTCTAAAGACAAGAAGGGTGCGAGTGCAAGTGCGCCAGCACTGTAAGCCCCTGTGTAAGCCCCTCAGCCCCACACTGGCTTGCTTTTCTGCTAATGCAGGGTCAGAGCAAGACCTGAATAGATCAGAAGTGAACGCTCAGTGAGATAACAGAGCCAGTCAAAGCACTCTGTAAACAGTGAAGCACACCAGGGCACCAGGTTGTGCTGACAGACCGCTGGCAACTCTGCTCTGACTCAACATTCAACCTCACTAAGCTGTATGTCTTAATATGAGAAATAATCAGTTTATACTTCTAATCTTTAGCAAATAATGGGAGGCTTTGATCTCAGATCTGTAAGAATAGCAAATTATATGTCCTAATGTGACTCAGATCTGTGTGCAACTCTCTGGATTCACTTTCATTTTTAATTATAGCACCGACAGAGGGGAAGGTTTGAAATTACACCTTTCAGAACCAGTCACTATTTAGTGACTCTGCATTTCAAAGATATTGCTCACGTCTTTTAAAAAAATGACCATGTTCTATTATTATTGCCTCGGCCTAAATATAAGTTTATCAACAAAGTGGTGATAACTGGCTTTTGGAGTCGTGTTTTTAAACATTTTCATGAAGCTGTAATATTTAGAAGATTTAAGTGTTCAAACTTATTAAATGTTCAAATTGCTTTTCTCTTTGATTCTGTGTGTCTGACGACACATGTAAAACATAGAATTATATCATTAGAGGCACAAGTCCTGCATTTCTTTTTCTTTCACACATACAGTCTTCATCCATCCCTTCCTCCCCACTACGGTGGCTTATACTACAGGAAGAGCAAACATAAACATACAAAACTGTCACAACTGTCACAGGTGCTTGCTCCAAGTCATCCTTATTTATTCTTACCAGGTAATGACCAACAGACTCCTGCCTGCTTCTTCTTCTTAGTGTATTCTTTTTTTTCTTTTCCTTTTTTTTTTTAACAGGATCTCACAGTGTAGCCCTGGCTGTGTAGACAAGGATAGCCTCAAACTAGCAGAAACTGAAACCAGTCACCTCCCTCTGCCTCCTGCATGCTTGATTTTGGATTTAAAGGTTTATGTCGCTACACTGCACCTTAGAACGCTATTAATAGTAGCACTCACGGTATTAAAATCCAAGTTAGAGAATATCACTTAAATACTCAAAATCCTCTGAGGGTCTATCCTTCTCAGCTGCTTTTCTCTCCTCCCCTGGGGAGCCACCCCTGCCTTTCTGACCACCACAGCAGGGCCCCCACAGGCTCAGGGTCTCTTCCTCAGGGAAGCCATCCTGGCCTTCTTGACCACAGTAGGACCCCCACAGTCTCAGGGGCTTGTCATGGGGTATTCTTTCTTCATCTCTGCAAGAGTGGCTTCCTCTCTTTGAAACTGTGATCATCTCAGTGAGCCTTCCTGCTACAACCTTTGAGACTCACCCATCCTTACCTCAGCTCTGGTATTCACCACCATCTAACATAGGACATACTTACCTACCATCCACCTCCCCTCTAGAATGTAGAATGTAATTCCCAGGAGGGTAAGAGCTTTTGACTGTTCCACCCTCAACACCCAAGAGAGCACTTGTCTCAAAGTAAGTGCTAAGGAATGAAGAAAACACAGATGAGTGTGGCCCTGGTGGGTTTGCAACACTTCACAAACAGCAAATATTTCATCAAATCTTTTCTTGGCCTTGGATTTCTCTCCAACTTACAAGTCCAGCCTTGACATTTACTGATTGGCTAAGCCTTGTTTCCTGGAGTGAGCCACCTTTCAAGATCTTAAACCTCACTACCTAAAACCAGATTTATCTTTTTTCCCCCTTGATACTGGATCCTGTTCCAGCAATCTATTTCCGCTAATGATCTTGCCTTCTTCTAAGTCTGGAAACATTTCAAGACTTACAGTCATGAAATGTTACATAACATGCCTTCACATTGTCAAGTTTGTTTCTCATCCTTCTAGAGAAGTCTACCTTCCCTTTCTTTCTCTGAGACCCTGTATTTCATCACACTCTGAATCAGCTTATGGTGCTGGCCCAGGGAGCCTGTTCTGGGCTAACTGTGGTCATCTGAGTCTAGTCTTCCTGTTTCACCTTCTAATTCTAATTCCTGTTTCTAATTCTGTTTCAGAAATAGACCTGGAATTGTCCAGTTTTTGGTTTTTTGTTGTTGTTGTTGTTGTTTTGCTTTTTTTCTAGGTCATAGAAAATTCAGCTAGTCACAGAAAGAAATTAAATTTTCCAGTCAGTGCTACTAAAAATGGGTCAGTGGGTAAACATGCCCAACAACATGGGTTCAGTTCCCAGACGTGCTGTACATAGATGAACCCACACTCACAAGCACACATCATACATACATGTGCACACATATATACAATAGTAACAAAAAATAAAAAGTCAAGTCAGTCATAATGATTAATTCAGATTGATCATTAACAATGTGATATATAGTCTTTTGGTTTTCTTTCTCTGAGTCTTTTAAATCTCTGATCAATTTAGAATTATATTTTTCAACCATAAAGGGAGCATTTATATCTTTCTTGTTATTGTTGTCCAGCTTACAAATTTGCTCCCTGAGTTCGTTGGACTTCCATACCTTTTTCACTACGTGGTGCTGTTTTTACGTGGCTGCTCTTATGAGGGGGGCTAAGGACTTGGTGTGGCTGAGCAGATGCATCCTCTCTGGACTTTGATTCCTGAGCTATCGACTCAGAGCAGCAGGGATGACAGATGACACACAGTCCACTGTGGCCAGGGCAGCAGCCATGGCAGCTGCATCCGGCTTCCAGTTGACAGAAAGACAGCTGTTCTGAGGCAGTATGCAATGTCCTGCATCTAAGGATTTTGCAGTGTGAGCCGTGGGGTCAGTCTTTGGCAGCTGGGCTGGTGACTTTGTGGGAGCAGCCCTGTGGAATGCTTGGGTGTGACGCTTGCCTGGAGGATTCCCCTTCCCACCTCTGCTTCTTGAATTAGCTTAAAAGTGAGCTTAATTTATTGGCTTCAGAACTAAGCTGCCAACAAGAGGAGCTCTTACAATACTGCTTTCTGTGTGGCTTGTGCTTATCGGAATGCTCTCTGTGGATTAGCTTGTCATCTTTACCTTAGTCCTATGAAACAGAGATTGGTATTAGCCCCATTTTATGGATGATGAAACTGAGCTATGCGAAGACTAGGTTACCCAACCAAAGCTACACAGTTGCCAGTGGTGGCTCTGAAGCTCACCCCCCACCACTCTGGCCTCGTTCTTAGGAGCCTTGATTGGTCCACACACTGCTTTATAACTTCTTTTTTTCATGTAACAAAATTCAACGAGCATTCCTGTGTTGTTAAATATTGTTATGTTCAAAGGATGAGTCATGGTTTACTCAACTGACTCCTGATTGTTAAACATTAAGGGTGTCCTAGTGGATAAACTTTTTAAGTTTTACATTAGCATATGAAGTCATGAACAGTTTCATCATGCCAGTCTTACACACGTGTCACTATACTTCCATCTCATCTTTTATACTGAGTCTTAACATCCATGACTTATTTCCTTGCACTGAAGGCCCAGAGGTGGAATGTTTGGTCAAAGGGAAATTCAACTACCTTCTAGAAAGACAATCCTGATTTTGTTTTTACACACAGCAGTATATCTGAGCCTTCTGTTTCCCTGACTTATTAACATTGAACATTTAAGTGGTGTGTGGGTGTATGTGTGAGATGAAAAATGATAGATCTTTTTCTTTTCAATTTTGAAATTCTTTAAAGATTCAAAAATACAATTTTAGGGTTCAGGAGATGGCTTAATTGGTAAAGTGATGGAGACAGGAGTCTGATCCCTAGAACCAATGTCATAAGCCAGTTTCGCTGTCCTGTGCTTATAATCCTGGCACTGGGGAGAGGAGAAGAGGAGGCTCCTGGAGCTGGCTTCCTGCCTGTCTTGCCTAATCAGCAAGTCCCAGGTCACAGTGACAGACTCTGCTTCAAAACAGTGAGTGAATGGCTTCTGAAGAATGTCACCTGAAATTGACTTCTGGCCTCCATGGTCAGGCACACATGTAAGCATGCACACTTGAACATACATGTGCATTCTTCCATGAGAATACATGCATGTGCAAAAAAAAATTGGCCATTTGTTTAGTCCTTTCATAAATTTCTTCATCATCTATAAGATGAAGTTGAGACTACTCGAGATTCTTCTTGCTTTTTTCGTTTGTTTCTCTGTGTAGCCCTGAATGTTCTGGAACTCACTCTGTAAACCAGGCTGGCCTTGAATTTACAGAGATCAGCCTGCCTCTGCCTCCTGAGTGCTGGGATTGAAGGCGTGCACCACCACCTCACTGCTTAAGTCTAAAGAACCTTAGTGGTAAAGCTGCCACCCAACCAAAGCCCTCGTGGATTGCTAGCAATGAGTGTGAGCAAACAATTCAGGGAAAGTGGGTTCCTACTGCAAGCCAGTGCTTCTGCCTCATTCTGGTTATGCTGGTTGAATACAGGCAGAGATTCTGCATGAATTCACAAGGACCCTAACATTCAAAGTCTCCAGTTCTGTAAACTGGCAAAGTTGGTAAGGAAGGCACTTGCTAGCTTGTGCTACCATTTTCTAAGTGTTGGCTTCATCACTACATCCCGAGGACAGGTTTCCACCACATCACACACTAGCCTGAGAGGAAGAGAAAGAGGAAGCAGAGAACATGGAAAGGCCAACATGGGTATTTGAAAGTGGAGTAAGAAGTCTAACCAAGTCAGGTATCCAATATGGTTGAGAGTCATTAGATTTAGACAGTCCATAAGCAATGCAAACTCTTTCTAGGACAAACACTATCAGTGTCTGAGAAATCCCCATCCACTGTCTTCTTTCCATAAGGCCTGAGAGGAAGAGCCTGGTCTGTCTCCATTGACATAGAGTGAGGTGGAGAAATTTGGCTGCTCACCAGGCTAGATGTAGACAGTTAATTTTATTTTTTTTTAATTTTCAAGAATTTTTTTAATTTTTAATTAATTTTTTTTTTAATTTCAGTTTCTCTCTGTAGCCCTGGCTATCCTGGAACACTCTCTGTAGGCCAGGCTGGCTCTGAACTGGGAGACTGCCTGCCCCTGCCTCCCAAGTTCTGGGATTAAAGGTGAGTGCCACTGCCAGGCTCAGATGTAGTTAATTCTTAAGGTCAAAACTGAAAATCAAGGACAAGGGGACTCTTTTGCCCTTTGTGTTACTTTGCTTAGCAGAGTGGCCGTCAAAGCGTGGGCAAAATTAATAGCACCCATGATTCATGTGGTGGAAATCAGCAGCTGTTTTCACAAGTCCTTTATGTGGTGTGAGGGCAAGCGAAACACGGATCCTGTGGCTGAGGGTGCTGTGGGTGCTGTGATGTGGATGCCGTGGATGATGCGGTGTGGATGACATGACGTGGATGTGAGCATGTGAATGATGGGGACGTGATGCTGCTCGCTGATAGGAAGCTGGGGTACTATGTTTGACTCCCTTTCCTTTCCTCTTCCTCTCTATCACTCACCTCTCCTTACACATTCCCTAGGAGCAGAAGGGCACAAGTTTCCCTTTACATGCCCTAAGGTAACACCCTACATCCATAAACCATGAGCCCTTATATCAACACCACATAAAATAAGCAAGCAGATGATGGCAGTGAGCCCCGGGAATTCATTTGCTGAAGGGAAAGAAGAAAGCATTTGAAAAATTATCTGAATTTCTGCACCATCTTATTCTGAATGCCAGAAGCTAAGTATTACTTTTATCTTTGTATCCTCCTTAGAGTTTGCTAGTCTCTACCACCCATCCCTGGAATGAACACCA
This sequence comes from Grammomys surdaster, assembly GCF_004785775.1. Classification (NCBI taxonomy): domain Eukaryota; kingdom Metazoa; phylum Chordata; class Mammalia; order Rodentia; family Muridae; genus Grammomys; species Grammomys surdaster. The sequence goes on from NW_021620624.1 coordinate 115,489, forward strand.
CGAACTGACTCCTCCACGGGTCCTCTTCTCGGAGCACACTGCTTTCAGGGTATTGTACTCCCCAGCGACACAGTTATCCTTATGTATTTGCAGGGAAATGGCTCCAGGACTACCTGCTACCCAGGATACACAAGTCTGCAGTGCTCAAGTCTTTTAAATAAAATTGTAACTTATAACTTCACATCCTTTAGATCATCTCTAGGGTAGTGATACTACTGACTACAATGCTGTGTGATTGTTAATAATCATTTCACTCTATTGATTTAGGTTTAGGAAATGGTGGCCAGAGAAGTCCATGCATGCTTGATACACGTGTTAATTGTAATTATTAACAACACGGTCTAGAATCATCTAGAGGGAACTACTGCTCGAGGGAAGTTCAGCTGAGTCGCATGTCTGTATGCATTCATTTGTCGCTGGTCTTGACTGTGGATGTGATGTTACCAGCTGTTTCAAGCTCCTGCCTTGGCTGCCCTACAATAATGGACTTTAAGCTGCAAACATAAGCTAAAATCAACCCTCTCTCCCCTAGGAAGATTTTTGGTTAAGGTTTGTTGTTGTTATTGTTATTGTTTTTAACCATCACAGTAACAGAAATGGAACCAGTGCAGCACACGAGCATGTGTTCGCTCATTTTTGCTATTTTAGATCTGAAGTTGGGTGAACCATGGATGCAGAATCCTCAAATACAGACCATGCAGCTCTTGGGGACCTAGTACAAGGTATACGTCTTCTGTGAGAACTGATCAGCTGTGGGATACTAACAGGTCTGGAACAATGGTCATCACAGGATGCCTTATGGAGCTGATCGTGGGTAACGGCCAGTGCCATGCCCATGGTGTGCCCTAGCGTACAACTTGTCTAGCCTGGCCCTCAAAGCAGCCACACTGGCAGTGTAGGTGGTCACTCCCACTTTGGTCTTGCTGCTGGCTTATTTTGGCCTATCTCCTCAGAAGCCAGGTAGATCATACTGAAGGTGTTTGTGAAATTCTCATTGAGAACGTGTTAGAAGTCTTCTACAGTAGAGACCTGGTTTCTTTAAAGCAGTGTTTCTCAACCTGTGGGTCGTGACCCATCAGAGGGTGGAACAATATTTTCACAGGGGTAACATGTCAGATATTCTGCATATCAGATATTCACAGTATAATTCATAACAGTAGCAAAATTACAGTTATGAAGTAGTAACAAAATAATTTTATGGTTGAGGGTCGGAACTATATTAAAGGGGCGCAGCATTAGGAAGGGTGAGAAGCACTGTTCTCATGTGTATTCATCTTAGCAGCCTTCACAATACCACACAGTCACTGGTCACATTCCCACGGTCAAACTTCCTTCTGCTGAAGTCAGAGCCACTTGGACATCGTCTTGGTATTGTTCTGCTTGGGCCTTTCCAGCAGCTTCCTGGCCTTACCCCTGGAGATTAGCAGGATCAGAAGCACACCATCAAGTGAACCACTGTGACTGAGCCAAGGCACAAGGCTCCCCTGGTAATTACTGCAACCAGGTCCTTCATGCTTTAGTGTTCTTCAGACAGCCATCTTCTTTCCCCCAGCCTGCATGAGGTTGATTATTGCTTATTCTTCATCTCTTAGCTAAATGTCTCTTCCCACAAAGGCCCTACTGTGACTTCAGAAGTCTATCTATCTCTGACCCTTTTTCTTCATGTCTCCCTTCACACTTTGTATATTTTGGTACTTAATTTTTTGTCTACACTATAAGCCCTAAAACACCAGAGAGCCTGTCTGTAGTGAGTTTGAATATTCTTGGCCCAAGGAGTGGCACTATTAGGAGGTGTGGCCTTGTTGGAGGAAGTGTGTACTGTCTGAGTGTCTACCTGCACACTGCTATGATTCTTGTCCTGATGATAATGGACTGAACCGCAGAATGTGTAAGTTAAATGTTGTCCTTTATAAGAGTTGCCCCAGTCATGGTGTCTCTTCACAGAAGTGAAACTCTGATAAGATGGCATTGATTTGTTCACTCCCTGTATCTATTGTTTGTCAATGTCTCTGACACAGAATAAGTGCTCAATAAGTGTTGGATGATTAGATCACCAAATATAGCTTATCAAACAGCATGAGGGCTCTGTGGTTCTAAAAGTTAAGTGACTTGGTGTCTATAATTTAAATGACATGGTAGATTTTTGCATTTAATTGTTTATAAGTGGATTATATTTCAAAATTTGTAAACTGGTACCTGGAGAGTCATAATATTTCACTTCTCAGAAGACTACCCTTGCTGCTCCTGTGGAAAGCAGTGGCCACAGATCTTGTTTGTAAGCTGACTTCCATCTAACAGATAGCTATAGAACATTTCCTCCAAAAACAAAAGAATATACATTTTTCTCAGCACCTCATGGTACTTTCTCCAAAATAGACCATAGAATTGGTCACAAAACGGGCCTCAACAGATACAAAAAGATTGAAATAATCCCTTGTATCCTATCAGATCACCACGGACTAAGGCTGGTCTTTAATAATGACAAAACCAATGGAAAACCCACATGCACATGGAAACTAAACAACGCTCTACTCAATGATGACTTGGTCAAGGAAGAAATAAAGAAAGAAGACATTTTAGAATTTAATGAAAATGAAATTATCATACCAAAACTTGTGGTACTCCATGAAGGCAATGCTAAGAGGAAAATTCATAGCGCTAAGTGCCTACAAAAAGAAACTGGAGAGAGCATATACTAACAACTTGACAGCACACCTGAAAGATCTAGAGCAAAAAGAAGCAAATACACCCAAGAGGAGTAGACTGCACGAAATAATCAAACTCAGGGCTGAAATCAGCCAAGTAGAAATAAAAAGAACTATACAAAGTATCAACAAAACCAGGAGCTGGTTCTTTGAGAAAATCAACAAGATAGATAGATAAACCCTTAGCCAGACTACCCAGAGGGCACAGAGACAGTATCCAAATTAATAAAACTAGAACTGAAAAGGGAGACATAACAACAGAAACTGAGGAAATTTAAAAAATTATCAGATACTACTACAATGCCTACAAAGCCTATACACAAGAAAACTGGAAAATCTGGATGAAATGGACAATTTTCTAGACAGATACCAGGAACCAAAGTTAAATCAGGAGCAGATAAACCATCTAAACAGTACAATAACCCTGAAAGAAATAGCAGCAGTCATTAAAAGTCCCCCCACCAATAAAAAAGCCCAGGACCAGATGGTTTTAGTGCAGAATTCTATCAGACCTTCAAAGAAGACCTAATTCCAATTCTCTTCAAACTATTCCACAAAATAGAAACAGAAGGAACACTACTCAATACATTCGATGAAGTCACAATTATGTTCATACCTAAAACACACGAAGACCCAACAAACAAAGAGAACGTCAGACCACTCTCCCTTATGAATATCAATGCAAAAATACTCAATAAAATCCTTGCAAACCAAATCCAAGAACACATAAAAACAATCATCCATCATGATCAAGTAGAATTTATCCCAGGAATGCAGGGATGGTTCAATATATGGAAATCCATCAATATAATCCACAATATAAACAAACTCAAAGAAAAAAACCACGTGATCATCTCCCTAGATACTGAGAAAGCATTTGACAAAATTCAACATCCCTTCTTGATAAAAGACTTGGAAAAATCAGGAACTCAGGCCCCTACCTAAACATAGTAAAAGCAATATACAGCAAGCCAGTAGCCAACATCAAACTAAATGGAGAGAAACTTGAAGCAATCTCACTAAAATCAGGCACTAGACAAGGCTGCCCACTCTCTCCCTTCCTATTCAATATACCACTAAAATTCCTAGCCAGAGCAATTAGGCAACAAAAGGAGGTCAAAGGGTTACAAATAGGAAAGGAAGACGTCAAAATCTCACTATTTGCAGATGATAGTATACTTAAGTGACCCCAAAACTTCCACCAGAGAACCCCTAAACCTGATAAACAACTTCAGCAAAGTGGCTGGTTATAAAATTAACTCAAATCAGTAGCCTTCGTCTACTCAAAGGATAAACAGGCTTAAAAAGAAATTAGGGAAATGACATCCTTCACAATAGTCACAAATAATATAAAATACCTTGGTGTGAATCTAATCAAGCAAGTAAAAGATCTGTATGACAAGACCTGCAAGACTCTGAAGAAAGAAATCAAAGTCTCAGAAGATAGAAATGCAATCCCTATTAAAATTGCAACTCAATTCTTCACAGAGTTAGAAAGAGAAATTGTCAAATTAATTTGAAATAACAAAAAACCCAGGATAGTGAAAACTATTCTCAACAATAAAAGAACTTCTGGAGGAATCAACATCCCTGACCTCATGCTGTACTACAGAGCAATAGTGATAAAAAAAACTGCATGGTATTGGTACATAGACAGGCAGGAAGGTCAATGGACTAGAATTAAAGATCCAGAAATGGACCCACACACCTATGATCACTTGATCTTTGACAAAGGAGCTAAAACTGTCCAGTGGAAAAAGGACAGCACTTTCAACAAATGGTGCTGGTCCAACAGGAGGACAACATGTAGAAGAATGCAACTTGATCCATTCTTATCTTCTGGTACAAAGCTCAAGTCCAAGTGGATAAAGGACCTTCACATAAAACCAGATACACTGAAACTAATAGAAGAGAAAGTGGGGAAGAACCTTAAACTTGGCCACAGAAGAAAAGTTTCTGAACAGAACACCAATGGCTTATGCTCTAAGATAAGGAATTGACAAATGGGACTTCATAAAATTGCAGAGCTCCTGTAAGGCAAAGGACACTGTCAATAGGACAAAACGGCAACCAACACATTGGGAAAAGATCTTTACCAATCCCACATCTGATAGAGGACTAATATCCAATATATTCAAAGAACTCAAGAAATTAGACTCCAGACAACCAAATAACACTATTAAAAATGGGGTATAGAGCTAAACAAAGAATTCTCAACTGAGGAAACTCAAATGGCCTAGAAGCACCTAAAGAAATGTTCAATATCCCTAGTCATAAATGAAATGCAGATCAAAACAACCCTGAGATTACTGTTTACACCAGTCAGAATGGCTAAAATCAAATCTCAGGTGATAGCAGATGCTATTGAGGATGTGGAGAAAGAGGAATCCATTGTTAGTCGGATTGCAAGGTGATACAACTGCTCTGGAAATCACTCTGGTGGTTCCTCAGAAAATTGTACATAGCACTACCTATGGACCCAGCTATACCACTCCTGGGCATATACCCAGAAGATGCTCCAATATATAACAAGGACATACGCTCGACTATGTTCATAGCAGCCTTATTTATAATAGCCAGAAGTTGGAAGAACTCAGCTGTCCTTCAACAGAAGAATGGATACAGAATATGTGGTACATTTACACATTGAAGTATTACTCAGCTATTAAAAACAATGAATTCAAGAAATTCTTAGGTAAATAGATGGAACTAGAAAATATTATCCTGAATGAGGTAACCCAATCACAAAAGAACACACATAGTATTCACTCACTGATAATTGGATATTAGCCCAGAAGCTTGCAATACCCAAGATGCAACTCACAGACCACATGAAGTTCATAAAGAAGGAAGATCAAAGTGTGGGTGCTTCGGTCCTTCTTAGAAAGAATAACAAAATACTCAAGGGAGAAAATATGGAGACAAATTGTGGGACAGAAACTGAATGAGGGGCCATCTGGAGACCGTGTCACCTGGGTATCCATCCCATGTGCACTCACCAAAGGATGAGGAAGTGCATGCTGTGACAGGAGCCTGATATAGCTGTGTTCTTAGAGGTCTGCCAGAGCCTGACATATTCAGAGGCCGATGCTCACAGCTAACCATTGAACTGATCATGGGGTTCCCAATGGAGGAGTTAGAGAGAAGACTGAAGGAGCTGAAAGGGTTTGTGGCCCCATGGGGAGAGCAACAATACCAACCAACCAGAGCTTTCAGGGTCTAAGCCACCAGCCTGGGAGCACTTAGGGAGGGACTCATGGCCCCAGATGTACATGTAGAGGAGGATGGCCTTGTCAGGCTTAGGTGGGAGAGGAGATCCTTGGTCCCATGAAGGCTGGACTCGGAGTGTGGGGGAATTCGAGAGTGGGGAGGTAGGAGTGGGTGGGTGAGTGCTGGCACACCCTCATAAAAGCAGGAGGAGGGGGGATAGGATAGGGGGATTCTGGGCAAAGGGAAAATGGGATAAGGGATAACATCTTAAATGTAAATAAAATATCCAATACAAAAAAGAAAGAAAGAAAAAGGAAAATTCCTCTACATACAACTAAGCCTATTTTCCAAAATGATTACAGATTTTATACTATATAGCAGTGAGTAAGAGTTATGTTTGCTCTATCATGTTTAACATTCAGCCATTTTTGTCTTTGAATCTCCATTTATGTATTTATTTATTTATTTAATGCGTAATGACGTCACTGGGGTTATCTTAGTCAATGTTCTATAGCTGTGAAGAGACACAATGAACATGGCAACTCTTATAAACTTATAAAATAAAAAAAACATATTAATTGGGGCTGGTTTACAGTTTCAGAGGTTTAGTCCATTGTAGTTATAGTGCAAGCAGGAAGACATCCTACTAGAGAAGGAGCTGTGAGTTTTCCATTTTTATTCACTCTTAGAGAGACAGACACTGGCCCTTGAGTGAACATTTGAAACCCCAAAGCCCACCCCCAGTGACACATTTTCTCCAACAAGGCTATATCTACCCCAACAAGGCCATACCTCCAAATCCCTGTCAATTAGTGTTGCTCCCTGATGACCAAGCACAGAATCTGAGTCTATGGGGGTTCTTACTCAAACCACCACATTGACGTCTGTTGACATTTGATGACTGGTCATGTTCCATAGGTTTCTTGTGCTTACTAGTCTGTCACTGGCTTTCTTTGTGAAATGTTCAAGAATATTTTCAACTTTTTGTCAGGTGGTATTATTATTGATGACATGGGAATTCATTATATATCCTAAACACCAGTCTCTAATAAGAAGTTTGCTTATCAGTGCATTTCTCCTTTGATTTCATTCAGTGAACTTGGCCCACATTCTGTAGCATATGTGAATGTGACAAACTATGTGCTTAGACATGCCTGCTAGTCAGTTGGGAGAGTGCTTGCCTGCCATGCATGGTGGAGGCAGGAGGAGCAGAAAGTCTATCCTCAGATACATAGTGAGTTCTAGGCTCGCCTGGGCTATGTGAAACCCTGTTTCAAAAACCAAAACCCCTGCTAACTGATATCTTACTTTGAAACTCTAGCAAATCCAGAAAGACGCTAAGTGACTAGGGCTGGGCCTCTCACTTTGATCCCTCAGTGATCACTGTCATGGTCAAAAGCATTGCTAAAGTACCTAATTTATTGCAAAACATCAATGTCATCCAGGAGTCTGCCTTATAAGGTAAAAAAAAAAAAAAAGAACATTTTACTTTTACATAATTATCTAGGAAACAAGTAGTGCTATTTAAGACGGTACTAACAGTCTTCCTTTCCTTCCTACAAGTTTCCCTATACAGTCTCCACTTATACCCAAACTGGATGACCACAACATCCCATAGCCACTCACCCAGCCTAATCTATTGCCGCAGGCCCGTGCCATGGTTTTCAGTGTCATTTATTTTCTGAATTTAGACTTCGTGTCAGTCATTCATTTGCTTCTTAAAACTTTAGTGGTTTTATTGAGCTACTCCTAAGTGCCTAAGGCTCTCTGTATGCTGACCACCCTGTTCTGCATGTATGTTCACCCTGCTGCTCTGCATGTGCGTTCTTCTGTTTTCTAAACGGTATATGAATTCCTGTGTGGTTCCTGGTGACTAGTCCCTCTTCCCATTCCCATTCCTGCCCTTTAGCCCTTGTGGCTCACAGGTCAAGCTCCAGTTCAAGTTCCACCTTCTACGTGAAACATTCCATCGTTTTCTTCAGGGGAGGGGAAGGAGCACCTTACTTTTGAGTACATACTTCATCGTCACACCAGCAATGGGAATATTTGCTAGCCCCTAGGAGATAAAAACTCAAATCCAGTGCCTTACCACCACAGAAGCTAGATTCTCACTCATGGACAACACTGTGTTGTTCTTGTGGAGGAGGCCATACTCTGTCTCCATTGGGGGTCTATGTGAGGCAACTCTTTGACATCATTCCTACAGAGTTCCCAGTTACCTGGGCATCCACATTCAGAGAGGAGTTGGGGAGAATACAAAAGGCACACTTACTTCTTAGCCACCTTGGTCAAAGTGACATGTCACACTAGTGCAGGGCTAAACTTTGCACTGGGAATTGCACCCCTGGTTGAGTATCTGCATATCGTGGCCTATTTTATGAAGAGAAGCCCGATGCTAGTCTTTGGGCTGAGGACAAGGACTCAGTTGGTAAGGACACTTGCCTTGCAAGAGCAAGGACTCAAGTTTGATCCCTAACATCCAGATGAAAAGCTAGGTGCCACAGCATATGTTTGTACTCAGAGCTGGGGAGGCAGAGGTAGAAGGACTCCTGAGGCTCTCTGGCTAGTCAGTCCAGTCTAATAGAGATCTCCAGGCCAATAGACGACCCTGTGTCAAAAGAAACTGTTCCTGAGACTGACAGGAAAAGTTATCCTCTAGTTTACAGACACATAGACACATAGACACACCCACACACCCACACCTCCCCCACACAAAGGGTGGGCAGGAGGGAGGAAGGGAAGGAGAAAGAGAGAGAGAGAGAGA
>NW_021620624.1:124267-137063 GCF_004785775.1 Grammomys surdaster
AGGGGGGAGGGAGGGAGGGAGAGAGAGAGAGCGCGCTTGGGAATAGCTAGTTATATCTGTGACAATGTTTTCATGCATGTTTCTCTCTCCTTATCTCTCCCTGTTCTTCAATCTATTTGATGAACACATTTCTGAGTGCTAGTGTCCCTCATATCCTGAGATGTAGCTTACACACCCATAGTAGTTAAAAGGCAACTGAACAGTGAAGAGAACATTCAGCTATTATCATCTACTGCCGTCTTCTTTTGTAGCTGACACTCTGAGTCTGGGTGGGATGTGTCTGTCATTTGGACAGGCCTGGGAGATGGCAGTCTCTCCACTGTTTCCTGTCCTATTGTGATGATGTCACCCAAATCACACTGGACCTTCCCCTCACAGCTGCCTTGTCAGTGCTATTAGAGATAGCCTTTGACATTTTAGAGTCAGAAAATGCAGGGGTACATGGATGTAACTTTGTGCATACCTGAAACATACGAGGTCTGACATGGCAACATGAAGACAAGGCTGACAATTTGTAATCACTTCCACATGGAAATTTTTTCTGTGACTAAACATCAAATGAACAAGGTTGAGTCTTCTTCCCCTTTATCTTCTCTCTGAGGAAAACTAAGTAAACTAAGTTCCTGGGCCAGGGACATCCCAATGTCTGCCATCCATGTATATTTGTGTACACACTCGTGTGTGTGTGTGTGTGTGTGTGTATACATGTGCATATACATGTATGAACCTTTACATGCACACTTGCAGGCTATAGGTCAATGTTGGCAGCTTTCTGTAACTCTAATTTTTTTCAAAAGTTACTTTTAATGATGTTTCTTGAACACTTTAACCTCCCTTGTAGCCCACGACTCACCAGAGGTAGTAGAAAAAGACAAAATACAGGGGATTGGAGAAGGGAGGGAGTGGTGAACCTGTTTAAAAAGGTTCTTTGGAGCAAGTTCCATCTATGTTGTCTGCAATTCAGTAGTTCAGTTCACAGGTTGCCAGCAGCACCTCGATCCACTGGCAAACACTTCACGGGTATACCAGCAATCCAGTTTGGTAGTCAGGATAGCAAGCATAAATCAGCAGAGGTGTCACTACCTAGCAGAGACAGCCAAGCCTCAGCCTTCACTGGAGTCAGCAGAAGGGACGCCAGGAGAAGTTCTTGGCTGTGTCTCTCTTAGGGAAGCAAAGATCAGTGAAGAAGCAAGACCCACAAGCATTGTACAGCTAGCTCTATAAGCAAGCCTAGCTCAGCCTCCTCCACTGTCTGTCGAGTCCCATTTGTATCCCTTCAAATGTGTGTTCTTCATTGGTCTAGCCCTAGCATGTGCATCTGTCTCAGCTGACATCACTCTGCCAATCAGTCCGAGTCTGAGGAAGCACAACACCAGAAGTTTTTGGTGCATTTCTCTCTATGGAGAATGCAACTCAACTACAAAATGTAAGGCAGACCAATACATGTGTGTTGTTAGCAAAGAATCCTTCATCATGTGTCCTTCACATGCTTGCTTTAGCAGAACATCCTTTGACATGTGTCTGCTTCAGTGAAATGTTCCTTCACAAGTCTGCCTTAGCCTTTCAATTATGTCCACTTCAAGAAAACACTCCTTCACGTGTTTGCTCCAGCAAAACGTCATCCAACACAACGGACTCTCCACAGAACCCTTAAGTTTCCACATAAGCCTTCCTCTATTGATTGTCACTTAGTATGTGATGCAGCATCTGTCATTGAAGCTGGAGTGGCTGACCAAGGATGCCTGGCTGCCAAACCGCTTCAGATCCATGCATCTGTGTTTTATGGTGGGTGATGACAACAGCGACTTATGACCTCATGCTTGCATGGCAGACACCACTAAACAAAGCGGAAATGCATTCATTCTACCTTCAGAAGTCCCCATAGTCTACAACAGTCTTAACCCTCTTTAAAAGTCCAAAGTCTTTTCTGAAATTCTTAAGATCCCTTGATTGTATTCCCCTAAAAAATCAAACTCAAAATGTAGATCATGTGGCACAAGTCACTATTCTAAAAGAGAGGAAAGAGCACACAACAAGAAAATACTGGACTAAAGCACCAACAAAAAAAGTTAGGCAAACTTCAAACTCTGCATCTCTTGCCTGATGTCAACTCCCCACTCCTGCAACACCACACTCCAAATGGGACCTTTCATCTTTGTTGACTGCAACACATTTCTTTCTCTTGGGCTGGTTCCATTCCCTGTTAGCAGCTCTCCTTGGCAGGTATCCATGGCTCTGGCATCTTCTCCAAGGCAATCCAGGCTTCACCTTCACAGCTTCCCACAATGGCCTCTCTAGATGCCCCTCCCCCTCAGCCCCCTACCAAGAGACACCCCTGACACATGCCTGGCCTCAGTGGCTTTCCTTAGTTACAGGGGGAGATTCCATAACCCCTTTCTAGTATCCTTGACTCTAAAGCCACATGGCCGAAGCTGCCAAGTTCCGCAGCTTGGTGGAACTCGAACATGGGCTCTTTGTTCATATACATTTTCACCAGCTTTCTGTTTTCAATGGTTTTCTTCACTGCTTAAGTCTGGCTGTCCTAGACTTTGATCGGTACACCATGTGGCCTTGAACTCAGAGATTTACCTTCTTCTGCCTCTCAAGTGGTGGGATTAAAGGTGTGTGCCATTACCACCTGGCCCTAAACTTTTGTTTTCCACAAGTTGAAAGCTTATCTGAGTGGGGTCTGGCCCTGCGGCCACGCTCCTTTTATTTCATTTAGCCTCAGGCTTTTCATTAACCTTTTTATCTCCTCAAGTACTAACTTGACTCAATTACATTTCCTGTGCCCCTTCTGTTCTTAAAAAATACATTTTGTATTTTTCCTTGTTCAATTTGCTCAATTTCATTCTAAATTTGCATGACTATGGCCACCAATAACCAAACAATACAGTCAACACTAGGTTCCAGAAATGCTCCCCAATTCTATTGCTTTTAATTGTATTTTCTCCCCCCCCCAACCCCATTCCTTACGCTCCCAGCTCCACCCTTGAAGTCTACCTTTGTCCAGCTAGCTTTCTGGGCTTTCCACAAAATGGAGAACTCCCTTTACTATCAGGGCTTCCCTTTCTGTGACTAAGGAGTTAAAAAAAAAAAAAAACCCACATGCAGAATGTCACCTAGCCTTAATTAGATTACAGGCTCAACTTCCTTTCTCATGATAAGAACCAGTTCAGCTAGCACCTGAGACTCCTGGAAAAATTCTCCAGGCCAATGAGGCATCACAGTAGCCTTAGCCTTCAGCCAATGACCTCCCTTCCCTGGATAATTCCACACCCTTCTCCAACATTATATAATCATTGGTGAACCCTAAGCAAAGTGTATGCATTCAAACCAACCCCCAATAAATATGAACAAGCTAAGATCATCCCAGAGTGCTACTTCATTAAAGATCGACTTGCAGAAGGCCTTCACCTAAAGGAGCCACAGCACTGAGATTCTTGAAGAACTCGCTGAGCCTCCACCCTCCAGCACCCATTTCCCACTCCCCCAGCAGCACCTTGCTCCAAATGGCGCCAGGATCCTGCCTGTCCTGACTCCACTTCCCCGTTCTGGCCTGGCTTGTACCAGTAGCAGCTTCTGACTCCCTGAAGAAGGAAAACTCAGACTATAGACTCCCAGACCTTGACTTTGCTTTGTCCTCCCTGAACAAGTGTATTGGCTATGTTCAGACACTGCCAGAGGAGAGGCAGAATTCAGCATCACAAGTTTACCAGTGAGATCTATTCTACTCCCCTTCCCAGGGAGATACTTGTATCCCACCTTAAGCCCTCCTTGTTACTTAGCCTCTGTAGGTCTGTAGCATGATTACCTTTTACTTTGCTGCTAAAATCCACTTAGAAGAGAGTACATATCATATTTGTCTTTCTGGATGTGGGTTACCTCAATCAAGATGATTTTTTCCAGTTCATCCATTTGCTGCAAATTTCATTGTGTGAACAGTACCACATTTTTTTTTAATGCATTAGTTATGTCTAGGTTGTGTTTAGTTCCTGGTTGTTATGAAAAGAGCTACAACAAACATAGTTGAGCAAGTGTCCTTGTGGTGTGGTAGAACATCCTTTGAGTATATGCCTAAGAGTAGGATAGCTGGGTCTTGAGATAGAGTCCCAGTTTTCTGAGGAACTGCCATATTGATTTCCATAATGGCTATACAAATGTGCATTCCCACTAGCAATGGAGGACTGCCTCTCTTGCTCCACATCCTTGCCAGTATGACTGTCTCCTGTAGTCTTGAGTGAGCTATTCTGAAAGGTATAAGATAGAATCAAAGACGTTTTGAATTGCATTTCCCGCTGGCTAAGGATGTTGAACATTTCTCTAAGTGTTTCTCAGCCACTGAGAGTCCTCTATTGAGAATTCTCTGTTTAGATTTATATACCCCATTTTTAAATTGGATTATTTGGTTTTTTCATACTTACTTTCTTGAGTTCTTTATATATTTTATATATTTTGGATATTAAACCTCTATCACACTTGGAGTTAATAAAAATATTTTCTCATTCTATAAGCTGCTTCTTTGTCCTTTTGACAGTGTCCTTTTGCTTTGCAGAAGCCTTTAAGTTTCACGAGGTCCCATTTATTAATAGCGTAGTGCCTGAGCTATTAGTGCTCTACTCAGAAAGTTATCTCCTATGCTAGCGTGTTCAAGGCTATTCCCTAGTTCCTCTTCTATCATGTTCGGTGTATCTGGTCTTATGTTGAGGATTTTGGTCTACTTGCTCTTGAGTTTTGTGCAGATATGGATCTATTTACATTCTTCTACATGTTAGACCACAATTTGTTGAAGTCATACCAGCAAGGATGTGGAGCAAGAGAGGCAGTCCTCCATTGCTAGTGGGAATGCACATTTGTATAGCCATTATGAAAATCAATATGGCAGTTCTTTTTTCCAGTATGTATTTCTGACTTCTCTATGAAAAATCAGGTGTCCATGTGTATGGATTTATGTCTGGGTCTTTGATTTGATTCTGTTGATCAATGTGTCTGTTTTTATGCCAATGACATGTGGTTTTTATTACTATAACTCTGCAGTACAACTTGAAATAAGGGATGGTGAAACCTCCAGAAATTCTTTTATTGTTTAGGATTATCTTAGCTATCCTGGGTTTTTTGTTTTCCCATGTGAAATTGACAACTGTCCCTTTTAATATTTGTAAAGAATTGAAATTGAAATTGTGATGGGGATTTGTAGAATCTGTACATTGCTTTTGATTAGCCGGCAATTTTTACTATGTTAATCCTATTGATCCATTAGCAAGGGAAGTCTTTCCATCTTCTGATATCTTCTTCAATTTCTTTCTTTAAAGATTTGGAATTTTTATCATACAAGTCTTTCACTTGCTTGGTTGGAATTACCCTAAGGTATTTTATACTGTTTGAGGGTATTGGGAAGGTTCTTGTTTCCCTGTTGTTGTTGTTTTTTTTTTTTCTTTACATGATCCAGTGTGGTAGTGAGGATGAAGACCTGAGGGACATATTGACATAAACTAGGATAGAGCCAAATTTTGGAGTGAAAGAAGTTTGCTCTAGTGTTGTCTCTGCCTCCACCCCCACATTGCCCAGAATCATCAGAGGGTAACTTGAGAACCCCACAGACATCAACTCTGATGATGCACCTCACTTTTGTGAAATCCGCAAACATTTGTCCATAATGGACTCATAATACTTGACATGACACAAATGCTGTATACCTGATGCTCTGATGTTTTATACTGTTTAGGGAATTCTGACAGAACTAGTACACAGTAGTTGGTTTCTTTGCTCTCTCTCTCTGTCTCTCTGTCTCTCTCTGTCTCTCTCTCTCTGTCTCTCTCTCTCTGTCTCTCTCTCTGTCTCTCTCTCTCTCTCTCTCTCTCTCTCTCTCTCTCTCTCTCTCTCTCTCCCTGTGTGTGTGTGTGTGTGTGTGTGTGTGTGTGGCAAGTAGTGTCTCACAATTGAAACCCTGGTTATACAGAACTGGCCGTAAGACAAGGCTAATCTTGACCTCCACAGAGATCCACCTGTTTCTCCCTCTTGAGTGCTTGGATTATAGGCTTGGACCACAAAACAAAAAATCACCTGGATTTTGTTTTGTTTTGATTTGGGGTGGATGGTTTATTTAGTTTTGAGTGAATGTCTTACTATGTGGCCTCAAGCTTTCTATGGAGAGTTCTGTATATGTTTAGTGTAGATACAGTTTGAAAATATTTAAAATCTAAATCTGGTTAATTTAAGGATTCTAGAATCTACTGATATGAAGAACCAAGAAATCGAAACCTTATGAAAAATAGAGACTATTGATGGACAGGCCACTAATGTGTATGGGGTCAACTGAATTCCACATTTCAGAATGTACTCTACTTGGCAAAGAACAACACTTATAGAAAAGGAAGATCCTGAACCTTTATAACCAGAGGACTCCAGCTACATTTTCTTTCCTGCAGTCCCATGATCTTTGCATGGGAGCTGTTTGGAAAGATCAGCCTTAGGGAGGCACTGTTGAGAGGCAGGAAGAAAACATGGATTTCTGTTGTAGGCCCTTCACACAGAGCATACTGGGACTCATGGAAGCTGGAAGTCAGAAGATGGCTGAGCCTGACTGTGAACTTACTTTAGTGTCCATGACTTGAAGGTGGGGGTATTAAAATTATTTTAAAATGTGTATATATTATGCATGTGCATGTATGTGTGTGTGTGTGTACACATTCATGCATGCATGTGTATACATGTGTACATGCATGTATTGGGTATATGTGTGGATGTGAATCTCTATATAGGCAGGAGGCCAAAGTCAGGTATCTCTGTCTCCCTACAAGTTTTTTACAATAAGGCAAAATCTCACCCTGAAGTCAGAGCACTAGTTATCTCAGCTGGCCTGTAACAAACCTGCTCCAGAGACCCTGAGTGCCTCACACAGTGTGATTACAGTTAGGCTGCCACACCCACCCGGCATTGACTTGGGTGCTGAGGCTCTCTCGGGTCCTCACACTTGTTCAGCAATCACTTACCCACTGAGCCAGCCCTGGGTTATGAAAACTAAGAATTCCTAAAGGGACTAGTTTTTGTAGGATAAATCTCTTTCTTCTAAAACCAAGGCACAGTAGCAAAGATGGTTAACAGTGCTGGCTTTGGGCTGTGTTTCTCCTCTTCTTTCGGTCTGGCTTCATTCTATAGTCAGCAATATGGCATGTGGCCAGCAGTGGCACATTTTCTAAGCCTGTTCCACTGAAAACTATTACAATTTGGAAAAATTCCCAGTTCCATAGCCCTCCTTAAATGCCAAGTGCTTTCAGAGGTTCGCAGCCATTATCATGTCTATTAATTTAGAATCTCTTCTCTGCTTGCTTCTCTATTAAATTGTATGGCTTGGACTTACCAGAGGCTGAGAGACTTTAGCTTTGAGGAGACACGATCACTTTATTCATAGAAATCAAATTTCCTTTCCATAGGCTTGGACTGCTGATGCCCATGGCATTAGTTTTATCATTTCCTTGCTTCAGATGTCCTCAAAAAACTGACAGAACAATGCCTTCCGAGGTCCTACAGCACAAATAAAGGAAAGCAGGCTGGTAGGAGCATGGTTTGCATCGGAACCATTTGGCCTTTTGCCTCTTGTGCTTCAGTGTGTTCCTTTCTGTTTGCCTGTCCATGCATGAAGATGACATAATTACACCTGCTTCTTATTTGCCTCAGAGGAATGTTCCAGAAATACATTTTAGGATCCTCTAGAGTCCCTAGAGCACGGAGAATTATAATTATAAGAAAACACATAGTTGTCTGAGCAGTTCTGCAAACCTTGGCTAATTCTATCAGTTAATTATTAAAGATGTATTACTATGTTATTACTATATTCAATTTCATTGAGTGTCTTCATGCTCTATGACTTGGCACCTTGGTGCATGTGTCTAAAAGGAGAGTTTGAAGGATGAATATTCAGCCAGAAATGTAGGCTTGAAATGGCCCATCTCCTTTACATTCATTTGTGTTGAGGGGAATACTCGGTGAGCAGCAGCCCTACCCTTCACTTATGCGCACACTAGTATTTTTCTGGTTCATGGCAAAAAGTTATCACTTAAGTCAGCAAAGATTTCCTAAAGTCAGAAATATTTCTTTCTTTCTAGCTCATTCACAGACTCGTGCTTAGCGATCTTTCTTAAACAACCCAGGACTATTTGTCTAAGGATGGTACCACCACAGCAGGCTGGCCCCTCCTACTAATAATCAAGATAATCTTCTGAAGACATTCCTTCAGGCCAGTCTGATCTAAGCAACTCCTCTATTGACACATTCCTATCGGATGACCATGGGCTGTGTCAATCTGACAGTTAAGGCAAAACAGGGTAGTGACTGTGAAGAAAATCATTGGAAGAAACAGGCTGCTGATTGGGAAGAGAATGGGAAGCCATGTCTGTGAGGGGACAAGAGAGGGTAATAGGGAGGGAGCATGTATGGAAATGTCACTGTGCTGGTTATCTTTGTCAACTTGACACAAGCTAGTGTCATCTGCGAAGAGGGGGCCTCAACTGAGAAAATGCTTCCATCCTATTACCCTGTAGGATTTTCTAGGAGACATTTTCTTGCTAATGATCGATATGAGAGGGCTCAGGCTGTTGTGGGAAGTCCCACCCCTGGGCAGATGGTCTGGGTTCTAGCAGTCTTCCTCCATGCTTCCTGCCTCTGCTCCTGTTTGAGCTCTGGCCCTGGCTTCTCTTGCAACGGACTGTGATCAGGGTGTGTAAGCAAAACAAACCCTCCTATCCCCAAGTCACTTCTAGCCATGGTGTTTATCCCAACAACACAAAAGTAACCAGCCAAGGTGAAATCAATCACAATGTATGTTAACATATGCTAATAAAAGCATTTCTTTAAAAGATGTAGATGAGAATCAAGTCAAATTACACAATTCTTATAGTGTAATTGTCAGTTATGTAAACAAGCAAATAGAGACACATACACTCTACCACTTTCCTCCAAAATATCGTTTTAACTACTATTAACCTTCCATTGTTTTCCCAGAAGGAAAGGAACGACTGTTTCCTGAAAATTGCTGACATAGCATTAGCAGTGTGGAACAGTAGCGAAAAGCCAAGTGAATATGCATAAACTGGAAATCCAGAACAGGGTGACTCCTGCTTTCTTCTATGCTGTAGCACCCAACCCCCCTCCAACCCACAGATATTTGTGAGCTGTGTCCCCAAGACCAATGTTAGCACCACCTGGGAAGTTAGGAACCTCAGACACTGCAGGGATGAAGCACTGCAGCCAATGTTTTAACAATTTCTCCATGTCTACAAAAGGGAAATTAGAATCCTGCAAGTGGGCACTGGAAGTCTGTGAGTTTATGGGGCAGTGGGCTGATCACAGGGGAGGACTGGCAGTCTATGAGTTTACGGGGCAGTGGGTTGATCACAGGGGAAGACTGGCAGTCTATGAGTTTAGGGGCAGTGGGCTGATCACAGGGGAGGACTGACAGTCTGTGAGTTTAAGGGGTAGTGGGTTGATCACAGGGGAGGACTGGCAGTCTATGAGTTTACGGGGCAGTGGGCTGATCACAGGGGAGGACTGGCAGTCTATGAGTTTAAGGGGTAATGAGTTGATCACAGACAAACCTGATTCCCAGACTCCTTAGAGGGTACTTCTCATTTTGGTCTAGCTCCGGTCTTGTATTTGGAGATAGTAATGATTCTTCTCTCAGACTGACATCTCATTTCACACCAAATGCTCAAATGGGAGACATTCCAACTTGTGATTAATACTGTGAGCCATGAAAACAAGGCTTCTCTCTATGACTTCCTGACACCTAGGGAGAAACCTTGGAGTTGGGCCCAAGGAGAGGAAAGGGCCTGGAGGGCCTGAAGGATTTGATCTCTCATGGTTTTGGTTCTCTTCTCTCCTCCTGCTCCCAATACATTTTCCCTCTGACCCTTCGGACCTCTCATTGTGAGATGGAGAGTGGGAAAAGCAGGTGATGCTAGAGACCAGTGTGATTTTGATGCTGAGGTCTGTACCTTGGCTCTTCACAGCTTTTTGGTGTCTCACCCCCAACTCCTCTCTCCTCAGACAAAGAGCAATTCCTCAGAATGAAATCTGTCTTTCACTTAAATAGGATGTCATTAGGATGTATGTTCCAGTTTCAGCCATCAGTGTCCTGGCTCAGAACAGGATCTCCATCAGTCCAATCCTTGTTGGAGAGTGCCCAGCAATGAAGTTGGCTTCCTGAAGTTTACAGCTAGCTGTGTGACCTACAGGGTATGGTGGTCACACAGGCTTAGCAGTCTCATGGGTGTGTGTTTATGTATGAATCATACTTAGAATCAATATCTCTCCGGGAAACCTTTACTTAGGAAGCTTTGCGGCATCTCTTTGTAATATCAAAGAGAAGAACACAGGACAGAATTTAGATTTCACCCATGCCTTAAAAGGAGTATGCAAACACAGGGAGGAGAACCAGGAAAGAGCGCTTTCAGTCACCTGAGGCAACTGGTCTTTGCTCTGATATTAATTTGTTTATGTGATTAGCTGAATACTGTGGGTCCCAGTTCTGGTTGGCTTCCCACAAAGATATCCGCCTGGCCGGGTGCGTGGGTTTGGGCCCAGGGGATCGAGTGTGACCAGGGAGGAGGAATTGTCTCTGTTGCCTCCACTGCTGCCTCTATCCGAGTCTCCATTGTCGCCATCCAGTTGCTCCCAGGTGCTGTGCCTGTCGCTCTGTGGTGAGCCGGTCTGGGCTGAGCCGGTGAGAAGATGGCTGGCTAGCTAGCAAGGAGCATAGGAAGGGTCCTGAAGGCACTTCAGGAGAGCAGATCTCTTCCCAAGTGTTACAGCTCTTGCGACAGAAACTCTTGGACCATGGGATGATTCTCACACACCTTGACTTCTCCTGAATAGGGTTCTTATATACAGTTTTGGGGTGGGTTAGGGTCTGGCAACAGGTAACTCCAATTGGCTTGGTCTGAAAGCTTGGCGATAACTCATCTACATGTGGGAGAGCCTGAGGTACTGTTCCTACATGACTGATGACCATAGACCTCTCTGTGGGAGGGGCTGTGGAGGACTGAAGCTAAGTAAGAGGCACCAGGAGGCTCAGGAGTACTGCCAAACTCCTACTGTCCCTTTAGGGTCTCTGGGGTTTGAAGCAGACTCAACTGGGTACCCCACTGCCTCTCACAGCCCACCATCCCACAGAAAACAGGAAGAGGCTTGTGAAAGAGGACAGGAGGATTGGCTTACCCCAGATGCATAGAACTGGTCTATAAGGACTCACAGAAAGAAACATCTACCAGAGTAAACCCAGTCCAGAAAACTTAGGTGAGTTTTCCAAAATCACAGAACTAGCTGAGGCAGATCCCTGACAGGACCTTGGCCTTTGTTCTCTTAGGCTTTGCTGGCTCCCTTCCCTGCCCACATTCAGTACTTACCACTCACTGCCATCCTGAGACACAGCAGAGCATCTGGCCAGCCTAGTGTCAATATCAGGCTTTTTATTAAGTGACAAGACTTTGATGCTATCAGACAACACCCGGGCATAGAACTGTTCCAATTGCTCCCAAGAGTGGACACAGATTAGATGGGCATTTGGGGAACCAGAGGTAAGAAGGGTGACATGACACAGTGCAGGCTTCAGGCTGCCCCCATCCCATCTCAAACCTGGTGCTGCTGTTCTAATTCCCTGCACGAGACAGAGAAATCTTTTTGTTGTTACCTTTAATTTGTCACCTGATTTTTGTTCTAGCAGACTGACATGTTTAAGACAGATTATCTTGTGTGTCTGTGCTTGTATGCACCTGTGCATCTGTACTTGTACATGTGGGTGTCAATGTCAGGTGTCTTTCTAAGGCTCTCTCCAGCCCCCTCTCTTTTTAATGTTTAATTGATTCTTTGTGAGTTTCCCATCATGCACCCCAGTCCTACTCATCTCCCGCCCCCTTGTATCCATCCTCTGTCCTTGTAACCTCCCCCCACCCCAATAATACACACGCACACACCACAAATAAACAAAATACAACAGAGCAGAGAAAACCTTGTGTTGTGGAAGCTGGAGTGTGTCACAGTGTGTCACAGTGTGTTCTACAGTATACTACTCTGTCCACACATCTTCAGAAATGTTCATTGCAAGAAGTTAGGGGTCTGGTTCAAGGCCTCTGGCTTCTGCCACACTATCAATATTGGATCCTCACCAGAACTCCTCCTGGTTATCCTGTTGTTTCCCTGTGTCATGGAGATCCTACAGCTTGAATAGATAGGACCTGCTCTTTCATACATCTCAACAGTTCACAGATGATGTAGATTTTGGGGTGGGCCAACTCAAAGCCCTGAATCTGGGCCTGGGTAGTAGCTGAGCTGAACAGTCAGTGGGCTCTACCTTATCTACAACTCAGAGTGAGCTCTTCAGCACTGTTCTGACCAGGCCACCCAAAGCCACCATGGACATGAGGCAGGGTCAGCTCTCCTGCTCTCCTGCCCTTGAGCCACACTCATGCCTCTAGAGCCAGTTCTCTTGTGCTACCCAGTCAAGGAGTGGAACCCACTCTCCCAAGTGCTGCAGCCAGAAAGGAGGCCAGGTCTCCTGTTGCTTACAGACCCTCAGAGCTGGCTCACCTATGCCTTTGTCATCAGGACCAGCTCCAGTGTTGCCCAGGTGATGTGCAAGGTCTCCTTGTACCAGCTACAGCCAGTGAGGGTGGTCCTAGTTAGCTTTCCCACTCTCATGACCCCAGGGCCAGCAAGTATGTGGCGTGTGTGTGTGTGTGTGTGTGTGTGTGCGTGAGAGAGAGAGAGAGAGAGAGAGAGAGAGAGAGAGAGAGAGAGAGAG
>NW_021620624.1:137073-139532 GCF_004785775.1 Grammomys surdaster
GAGAGAGAGAGAGAGAGAGAGAGAGAGAGAGAGAGAGAGAGAGAGAGAGAGAATCACCTCTGGATCCATACCACATCATGGCAGAGGACTCGCCCCTATGGGGCTCGCTCACCTGCTCCTTCCACCAGGGCCAGCTCTGCTGGTAGTTGGTGAGGGGCAGGACCAGCTAACCTCTTCTCATGACCATGGAGCCAGCTCTGCTGACTGCCACAGGCAAGGAGTGAGGTGGGAGGAAAGAATGGGGTCTACTTTATTTTCTGAGATAGAAACTCTCACAGAACCTTAGCTTCCCAATTAGCTGGACTGGTTGGCCAGTGCTCTCCAGGGACCCTCTGTCCCTATCCTCCACTACTGGGTTACAGGCTCATGGACTGAATGAAAAAAGAAATAAAAAGGACTTGTTTCTAGAGATGTTGGAGGAGACTGGGAAAGTCCAGAGTGGACATGGCCAGACTGAGTGGCGCCAGGTGAGAAGAGACAGGAGGGAAGAGGGAGATCACAGGGGCAAAAGGGGGGGGGCTGGATTTTAGGGTAAGGCTGCCCAGCACTAAGCTGGAGAAGTTTAAGGTTGGCGGTGAGGTATGTCAGCCACAAGACCCTGTGACAGGTAGGAGCTGAGGGTTTAGGGGAGAGCCTGGTGGTCGGGTCTGCTTTGATTTGTTAACTGGGCATTTCAGCCTTTATTCCCAGGCTTCAGGCCTAGCATGACAGACCAGGTGTTTGTTTGTTTGTTTGTTTGTTTGTTGGTTTGTTGGTTTGTTTTTAAACATGGTTTCTGGGTCCTCTACACTCCAGGATTCATGTTCACTCAGAAAGCATTGCCAACTGAGCCATTGCCCCAACCCCACAGATCATGTTTTTTTTTTTTTAATATTTTAATTCTTTTTATTTATTTATTTATTTATTTTTGAACATGAAATGCTTTTTTATAGCATGTTTTACAAGGAGAGGGGGTAAGAGGGGCCAGGTGGTGGAAAAGTACAAAATCTTCTTGGCCTGTGCCTTGAAACATGTCATGGTCTATAAGGTACTCTGCCTTGAATTATGATCTACCTGCTGTTCTTCAGAAGATATGGTACACTGCTTGAGTTATGGTCTCCCTGCTATTCTTAAGATGATATGGTACACTGCTTTGAGTCTATCTGCAGTTGCTAAGCAGGATCTTGCAGTTGCCAAGCTTCAGAGGACATAGTGCAGGTGGGGAAAGGTAGGGGGTGAGGGTAAGGGCGAGGGTCCTGGCTTCTGGCATCTCCCCCTTCTCTGTTTAGTTAGAGAAGGCATCTTATGATCAATCCCAACTATGTGAATTTTGAAAAAAGCTGTGACAGAGAAGGTAAGTGGGCACAAGGTTTTGAATGGTATAAAGAGTTGAATGCAAAATGGCTTTAAACACATTTTTAAAGTCAAACATAACAGGAAACATTAGTGAGACTGTAATAAAAACTTTTTTTTTATTGGATGTTTTATTTACATTTCATATGTTGTCCCCTTACCCCATCCCCCACCCACCCAGGAACCCCCAATCCCCTCACACCTCCTCCTTCTTCTTTGTGGATGTAACCTCTATCTACCCCCCCACTCCCACCTCCCCACCCTCAAAACTCCCACCCCCTGGGGCGTCCAGCCTTCATGAGGTCAAGGATCTCATCTTCCACCTGTGCCCAGCAGGCCCCTCCACTCTTATATATTCAGCTAAGGCCCTGGATCCCTCCATAAGTGCTCCCAGGCTGGTGGTTTAGACCCTGGGAGCTGTGGTTGGTTGGTATTGTTGCTCTCCTCATGGGGCCACAAATCCTTTCAGCTCCTTCAGTCTTCACTCTAACTCCTCCATTGAGAACCCCATGATCACTTCAATGGCTAGTTGTGAGCATCTGCCTCTGAATATGTCAGACTCTTGAAGACCTCTGAGGAGACATCCATATCAGGCTCTTATCAGCATGCACTTCCTGACTTCCACATCAGCATCTACCTTTGGTGACTGCACATGGGATGGATACTCAGGTGGAAAGGTCTTCAGACGGCCCCTCCTTCAGTTTTTGTCCCTCGCTTTGTCTCCATATTTGCTCCCTTGAGTATTTTGTTGCTCCTTCTAAGAAGGACCGAATCACCCCCACTTGGTCTTCATTCTTTATGGACTTCATGTGGCCTGTGAGTTGCATCTTGGGCATTTTAAGGTTCTGGGCTAATATCCAATAATCAGTGAGTGAATACCATGTGTGTTCTTTTGTGATTGGCTTACCTCACTCAGTATGATAATTTCTAGTTCCATCCATTTACCTAGGAACCTCTCAAATTCATTGTTTTTAATAGCTGAGTAATACTCCATTGTGTAAATATACCACATTTTTTTAATCCATTCCTCAGTTGAAGGACATCTGGGTTCTTTCCAGCTCCTGGCTATTATAAATAAGGCTGCTATGAACATAGTTGAGCATATGTCCTTATTATATGTTCGAGCA
>NW_021620624.1:154532-182816 GCF_004785775.1 Grammomys surdaster
CTTCCTTCCTTCCTTCCTTCCTTCCTTCCTTCCTTCCTTCCTTCCTTCCTTCCTTCCTTCCCTTTCTTCTTTTAAAGCAGCACATAAGGAAGCATCTTCAGGGCTTAAATTGACTCCAGGATAATGGCACCTCTGGGTCTTACCTTGTGTGGAAGAGCTCTATGTGCCCATGTGTTTGCCTCTTTCTGTCTTCGGCTTTCCTTTAGCACCTTAGATTGCCAGTGGATTTGGGGGTGGGGCATCACGTGTATGTGGGGCATCACATATCCATAACTCTTTTCTCTAAACTCCTGTGGAAGTTATATCTGCACAGTTCCTGTGCTTTAGCAACTCCAAGTCTGTTTCCTAACCACAGAGATAGTCCTTTCCCAGTTCCCACGTTATCTTGCTAAATGGCAGGTGACTGCACATAAGAAGCTGGGTAGAATATAAAAAACACCACGGTCTTATGTTTCAGTGTGTGGGCTGTGGTTGAAAAGTTGTGTGTGACTCAGTTGGATTTGCCTTCCTTGAATCTTTCACTCACCTATGAGGAATTATAAACCTGTGTGTATAACTGGTGCTTCAGTAAAAGTAGATACCTTTCATGTCAACTTACTAGAACAGAAACTGTTACTGGCTTTTTTTTTTTTTTGTATAGTATTTTGCTGTTTCCCAGAGCATTGTGGTAAATTCCCATAGTATTATTACCTTTGCTAATCACCAGTTGGGGATAGCTTAAAATAAACAAAACCAAGGGCTGGGGAGATGGCTTAGTTGATGAAGTTTTCACAGCACAAGCAGTAGAGCCCATGCCTGAACACTAGCATTGCCAAAAAGGTGGGGGGTGGGGATGGCACACACACACACACACACACACTTGCATTTCCAGTGCTGGTAAGACAGAGACTTTAGGATCCTGGGGCTTGCTGACCAGCCAGTCTAGCTGAGTTCCTGAAAGCTACATTCAATGACTGAGGAGGATACCTGACATCAACTTCTGACCTACACAGGCACATGCACCTATGTAAGACCATGAGTGCACACACGCCCCTCAGCCTTTGAAGAAAGAGCTGAGATTCTACTTTATTTGTAGTGTATCCATTACAAAACATGCTTTTGCTAATTAGTTTTTGAAGTCTCAGCTTTTAAGACATTAATAAGAGTAACACTATATATATATGTCTGCTTTCTACATACTTTAAATCTGGTCTTAATAGGCTCCCAAGTTACAACCATTTATTGATGTGCATATACGTGAATGAGTGAAAGTGATTGCACATGTGTGTGTGTGAATGTGTGTGTGTTCATGAGTCTGTATGCATGTGTGTGTGTGCATGCACAAGTGTTGCAGTATGCATGTAGAGATCAGAGGACAACTTTCAGAGTGTGGTTCTCTTTTTCCACCATCTGGGGTTCAAACTCAGTTTGTCAGGTGCCTTTGCCTTCTGAGTATCTCACTGAACCTGTTAATATTTTTATATCAACAAATTGAAAATGTTTTAGTGATACTAAGTAATTCTCATGAAACATGATTTTCTTGCTAAAATAGCCTGTGAGCTTGGCTACTCTAGCCAGGGAACTTTGCTACCTGTAGAATAGAAATGAAGTCAATAAGGGCTTGAGGGGTAGGAAGCTAGATTTGATTATTGTGCCTACTCTTGGTCCTATGTTAACTTTGGCTATATAGTTTCTCCTGAAACAAAATGAGAAAATATTCACAAAAATCAAAACAGTAACATAAATACTTTAACTTCTCTAAATAGTGACTTAAAAAGGAAATATGTCATAAACCAGCTACAAATTGAACAATACCAGGACTGTTGAGGGCTTGTGTGCATGCACCTATGATTCTTCTTCTCAGTATCTCAGAGGTATCTGCCTGGATATTTTAACATTCTTTTCATTTTATTGATAGCTTTAAACCCATCTTTATCTGAATTTCAAGTGATTGGAAAACATATGCTCTCTTTTTACTTTAATCTCTTCTCAGTATTGAGAGATTTATTCAGGTTCATTGGCTACACAGAAATCATTACTCTGTGTACAGTGTTTCACAGCGTAAACTGTCCTTTCGAAGAAGAACCTTCCCTAGGTGTTATGAGCATGGTTGGCTCCTTCAGGGATTGTCCCCCAGCTTGGTTTCCTTCAAGTGCCTGTATCCAGTGAGACATTACAGTAGGGTATAAAAGGCATGTCATGTTTGACTCAACATGGAACTACTTGCAATCAGGTTGAGTTCTGGAACTCCAACTCCACCCCCCTGCTCAGGCTTCAGTGTCATCTCTATTTTACAGGTGTAATCCCATAGAGCTAAGCATTTCTTGGGAAACAGTGCTTCACAGGGAACCCAGCTTTACTTAGCTTTTCTCTGGGTAAATGGGGGGAGGGGGTAACATTTAAGAGATCCCTGGGTTTGCCATTCCAGCCAGCACCTTTATTAAATGTCTTATGTTGCTTTGGCTCCACTTAAAAACAGTATGAGTTGAAAAGTTGTCAGGGACCATCTGTGTAATTCTAGAAAGAACATGAGTTATCTTTCCTGTGCTATCCCCTGGTTTGATTAGGCTTGAATTTGTGACACACAGGGTTGATTTTTAAGTCTTACATTCTTTGTATGGGGAGTGATATAGTTTGCCATGCAACTCATTTGAAAGTGAGCTTTTCTTTATTTCTTCATGTATGCTGTCCTTCAGACTGGTCTGGGGATGGAGGATGGGGGATGGGAGGATGGCTTAGTCACACTGTTTTCAGTTTCACTATTCTATTGCCACTGTCCTTCCTGTTTACTTTTCCTCTTGAGTCCCCAGTCTCCTCTTCTAACTCTCAGTTCTCTTTTTATTGATTCGTAATGAATCAGCCCATGCTTGTTCCTTCTCATTTAGTTTAGAGTATGAAATGTGTTACATCTCACAAGTCCTGATCTTAGGATGATAAAACAGGGCCATACAGAGCCTGAGGGACTGGTGGATGGGATACAGACTAAGAGCAATCCCATTTAGCCACCTTTAGATCTGTGTGCTGGGAGCTGGCTCACATTTTTTTTTTTGTAGGACCTTATGATTCCCCTCTCTGAGTACTGCCATTAGGAAGACAAAACTATTTTAATTTTTTTCACCTAGCAATTTAGACTAAAGTTTGTACATTTGGCAAACATCTTCCAGGGCTGTGTAACCACTCTGCTCTAGCAAAGAATGGATTGACGTGAACAGTATTATCTGGGAAGCCAGCTTCTGTTTCACCTTACCTCAGACATCACAGTGCTTCTTGTTTTTCATACTTTCTTCACCAGGTTTACTTATGCAAGTAACTTCCTTATCAGAGTGTAATATTGTGAATCCAGAGTATACCGAGCTGTAAAAATTAAACCGAGTTTCCTCATTTGAGATTGCTAAACTTCCTCCTCTGGACTTTCCAGAGATGCACTACTAGGGGAAGAGTCAGAATGAGTAAACAGGCAGAGGCATTACTGAATATCCTTAGAGAAGGGCGCATTGAATCATGAGCAGCTAGTCCAGAGCGGAGGCGCCAGGGAGACTGAGTGAGACCTCAGTCTACATTTCCAGCATTGTAAACACATCCATTCCACACACCCTTGAAACGAAGAGGAGTCTAACTAGAGTTAGCACTAGCTAACAGATCCACAAAGAGATTTTTATTTCTTTCAACTCAGTCTGCTGTGGTTGGACCACATTTTGATCTAAGTTCTAGCTATGGTAGCTAATGAATGGTATGAGAAATGCCTAGGGAGGCTTGGCTCACACAAGAGAGTGGTCCCCACACTAGGCTCTAAAAGTCAAAATAGCTTGAGCTGGTGAGATGGCCTCCCAAGCCTGATGACCTGAGTCCCACATGGTGTAAGGAGAAAGCCAGCTCCTACAAGAAGCCCTCTGACTGCGACAGGTGTCTTTCCCTCTCAGCTTCACTCCCCTCTCTACATCTCTCCCTGCTCTCTCTCACAGACTAAGCAAACCAATAAAATGTAATATGTATTTTTTAAGAGAATATTTTGGTTCTGGTATGGAGCATCAGTATTCCTTATATGTCCTTAAGTGGCTCATCTCGTGCTTCTAATACAGACAGAGCTGGGTGGCCATGGTATGTAGTATGTATGTATATACATATGTATGTATCTAAGTATGTACGCACTATACATCTACAAGATGTAGCCTGTATTTGATGAAAAATTTTTAGTTATCTCAAAATAAATGTTTTTCCAAGAATTTTTATCAAGACTTCTTGTAAAGGAATTTCTTATCTTAGCTGAAACCTTTTAAGGTATATTTTTGTGAAAGTCTGTCCCAGTATTCTTATACTCTTGAAAGAAAACAAATATTTCTCAAAATACTGACACCCTGCATTCTCGAAGCGCTGTGTCACTGCAGGATGGAAGTGGGCTTGGTGAACATCGCTTCCGCGGCTACAGAATCAAGAGGCCACTATCCATCTTCCCATCATGGCTGATGCAGGGTGCTACCTCTCTGTTCTCTTTGTCCTTTTCTGGGTTTGAGATGAGTCTGCACTATTTGTTTGCTTTGTGGTAATGGCGCAAGGTCTTTACCTCACTGTCCTCAGTTGTTATTTATGTACAATGGCCTTATAATACCTGAGCCAAGGTGTGCATGAGACGGGCATGAGAACACGCTGTGAAGAGCTAGTCAACTGACAGAGTCTAGTTCTGCCGTAAGATCAAATGATTACTCACATATTTAAAAATCAGCGTGAAGTGATTCTGACAGCTCAATAGGAGTATATAGCTGTGTATAAAAACTACGTCTCCATCCTTACCACAGAACCTTTACACAGCCATCTTGAGACAGGCAGGAAGGCAGACCTCCAGATGACGGCCAAGCCTCCCTGAGACCTGTGCTTCCTCTGGAGGTTCCCACTCCAGCGCCAGCTCTGGTGTCAGTTCTCCCACTATACTTGAGTTTATTCTGCTTTTTTCTAATTCCTTTTGAGTTAGAAATTCAGAGTTTGCTGTTGTAGGCTGTTTTTCATGTTTCATCTAAACATTTGAATTTCCCTTAGTCAGTATCATACTATTTTAATGTTGGAATATTCTAGTCGTGCATGAGCAACTAAGCTTAAATAATTTAGTTGTGGACTCCCTTTGAAGAAGCTGAAAAAAAATCAGTTACTTCCCAGTTAATAGTAATCACCGATGTGCTACACACCAGTGTTTATTTAAATCCTTTAACTGTTGATTCACAACTGTACTAAGAATTGTAGGTGAAGACAGGAAGTTGATTTTTAAGTTAAGTGTTTTATGTAACAGGTCTTCGTGTCCTGCTCTAGAAGATGATTTTTTTGACTGGGAAGTACACAAGTCATAAGGACTCACATTTCAGTCAGTTTTCCTAGAGTGAAGTTCATAGAGCCAGCACTCAGATCAGGAAAGAGCAGGTTAGCACCACTCGGTCCTCTGTGTTCTGAGGCAGTTACTCATTTAGCCTCAGAGACTGACTTTGCCAGTTTCAGAAACATATCAATCAAACAAAGCAGTTGGTTTTTAGCCGTTATGCGTATTTATTTATTTATTTATTTATTTATTTATTTATTTATAGAACCACTCTTTCTATGTAGTCCTGGTTGTGTTGGAGCTTGCTATGTAGGCCTGGCTGGTCTTGAACCCACAGAGACCTGCATCTTGAGTGCTGGGATTAAGGGGATGTACCACCATGCAGACTTGGCTCGGTTACTTTTGTGTTTTGCTATGGTTAGTTCTTTCTCATGGTCACAGTGTATTCCATTGTTTAGATATAGCTTGGTCTATTCTTGGTAGGCATTTGGGGGATTCAGAACCACTGTGAACTGTAGAGAGAATCTCTTATAAATATCACCCGTCAGTAAGAAAGCTGGTGGCCAATGAGCTGAGGCAGGAAATAGGAGGTGGGACACTGGCAGGAAGAGAGAGGATTCTGGGAAATAATAAGAAATAAAAGAGAGATGAGGGGAAAGCCAAGAGAGGTGAGACAGGAGACAGGTGTAAACCACCAGAAGGGAGACACTGAGGAGACGAGAAGGAAGAATGGGCAGGACTGGAGGAGAGGTAGCTAGCCACATGGTAGACATAGAATAGTTCAAATAGATAAGTCAGGGAATGAGCCAGAGCTTATGGCCTAGGCATTTAGTAATGACAAATTAGTCTCAGAGTTGTTCCAGGAGCAGGACTGGGAAGGAAAGACAGATACGATTTTTACCAGTGAAACACAGTAGCTCAGCTCTGCCTTTGCTGAGCATCTGTATAGATCACTGTCGGGAGACAGGTGCACGTGACCTCACTGAGTCACCTGCCTTCAGCTTCAGTAGATAGGGCCAGACATTTTTCCAATTTATTCTTATTAAGAGTGAATGAGAGTTTAAAATGCCTCAGACTCTTGGGTCCCATTTAACATTAAAGCCTAAAGATGACCGTACATGCTACAATGTCTGGTCTAACTGATAAAATAACAGGAGAAGAGCATGTAACTGACAGGTTAATAACTGTGAGTGAACACATGAACTCTCACCTGGAAGGCCAAACAGTCAGTCACAGGAAACAAATGGTACTTTAGACCAGGCCTGATGTGACCACACTGGTGAGCTTGTACTATTAACCCAATAGAAAGTGGGCGTGTCGGATGCAGCAGAGGCTGGGGGGGCGATGCTGTGGGGGAACTAAAGGACATTCTGCTCACAAGTCTCATACCTTAGACACAAGGCACAAGAGGATTAATAGTAAAAAGTTAGAAAAAGTTACATCATGCAAACCATATTCAGAAGAATGTTCATGTCGCCATGAAAGTACCAAAAAAGGATCTAAAGAGAAAAGAAAAGTTCTCGATGAGTAAAGTCTACTTCCTGCTTGAAAACTTAGGTGTGCTTCTTCACCCTGAGAGATGTATTTGGAAGGCCTCTTAGGAATGCTTGCTGCTAACTGATGCTGCAGCCTCCATAGGGAATGACCATCAGGACTCAGGTGTCCTAGATGGCCATTCACACACACACACACACACACACACACACACACACACACACACACATGTGGCCATGCCTTCCTTCTGAGCAAGCTCCTAATAGAGACTCCCCTAAGTCCCCTTCCACTTCTTCTCCTTTTGTCCTCTCTTTCTCCTCCTGGGTCCTTATTACACAGAGGCCTTTCTGTGTTCCGCTTCAGTAGATAACAGCCAGTACAGCCAGTCAGTGAGGTTCAGTGAGAGACTGTCTCAAAAAAGAAGACGTGACAAAAAGGAGGAAGTCACCCAGCATCATCTGCATTTCTAGGGTCTCCACATGGTCTCTCAGTGAACCTCACTGACTGGCTATACTGGCTTGCCAGCAAGCTAGAGGTCCCATCTAAATAGGCTCCTCCAGCACGAGGGTTACACATGTGTGTTCCGATGTCTAGCTTTTTACATGGGTGCTAGGGATATGAATGCAGGTCTGCATGTTTGCGTGGCCGGCACTTTACCAACGGAGCCATCTCCTCCTTTAAAGCTCTGCGTTTAAAATCTTACTGTTTAATTTACTACTCAAATACCTGGAATTCAACTGAGTACCTGGCAGGGGTGAACCTAGCAGGAAACTGTAATAATTCTAAGTTGGTATGCCATCCATGATATAGCCTCAGAATGCATAAAGCAAAGCTACCATATAATTAAAATTATTGAGATACAATGTATAGGAAAGTATATATCCTAGAGTGCAAGGTTGTCTTGTCCAGTGAGTATCTCCACAAGCTTAGGAATGTACTCGGAGTCTACCACCTTCCCAGCACCTCAGACATGAACGTTTTGACCTCTAATGTGATAGATTAAGGAAGTCTGCCTGCTAGTAAACTCTGTGGAACAGAAGCATCAACATGGAGTTTTGTGCTTGGTTTCTTTCATGAATACTGTATTTGTTAAATATGTTAAAACCATTTTCTGAATATTAACCTGCTTTTATATATTTCAGGTGCTTTAGAAACAACCTATGGGAGCTTACGTGTACTAAACATTGAAAGGAATGGAAACATTATTTATACCTATAAGGTAAGTTCATGTTGTCTTCTTATTGCAGTATGTATATAGAACATATAATTTGTTTTATTCATTTCTATTAACCCTTTACAGAAATTTACAGATTTTTTTTTGAGATTATATACCTGTGGCTTGACTAGAATTCACCATGTAGATCAGGCTGGTCTCAAATTCACAAAAATTTGCCTGCCTCCTACTTCCCCAGTGCTAAGACTAACTTTTTATAGAATCTATATGCTCCTTTATTGAGGACCACAAACACTAGTTGGCACTTAACTTTTAACCTTGGTTTTGCTGAAGAGTGCTAATAGTCCATCTTATGAAGCATTTTATCTTTTAAAATAAGATAAAACTACATACCTGAAATTCAAAGAATTTGAATGGATGGATAATTTCATTGTCTAATTTTTTAAAAAGCCAAGATACTTAAACCTAGTTAGAATGTTAAATTTTTGTCCTTGAGAAAATGCTTACTATGGTTACTTCACACATTCAGGTGTAAATATAACCATTGTTAACATTCTGGGTATGTAATGTCTTCAGGTGCTGAATGTCCTAAGGAAAATTTCACTTTCCTACTAACTCTGCTAACAGAGACACATCAGGGAGTAGTTTCAGAAACAAGTTCTATACATTTTTGTCACCATTTTTTGTTTCCTTGATGATTAAAAAAGTTCTTAAACTGCTGGGCATGGCAGTGCACACCTTTAATCCCAGCACTCAAAACAGAGGCAGGCTGATCTTTGTGAGTTCGAGGCCAGCCTGGTCTATAGAGTGAGTCCAGGACAGCCAGGACTTGTCATATCTCAAAAAACAAATGAACAAACAAACTTAAGTTGTGTTTAGGATTGATTCATTTAAAGATTCAGTTTTACTTATAGACTATGCCACATTTATTCTTTCAAGGACACAGCTGGAGGCTCAGGCCTTCTAAGCAGTCCTCAGATTCCCCAAGCTGTTCAGGGATGACCTGTTTCCCTCTCCAGGCTCCAGTGACTAGCTGAATTCGGCCTGGTACCTCTAGATGTACAGCAGGCTTCCTGTGAGTGCCTGTTGCTAAAATAATGTGGATAGACTTATTGCAGGTCAATTTCCCAAACATTAATAACATTAATAAATATCTGCTTAATTTTTAGGATAATAAGGGAAATGCTGTCTTTGGATTATATGACTGCCAAACCAGACAGAATGAGGTAATTGTAGATATCTCAGTTGACTGTTTTTTTTTCTGCCTGCTGTTTTTTAAACATAAACCTCAATTTTGTTTTCCAAAAATGTATATCCTTTATTTCTTTCCTTCTCCTATTTCTTTAGCTTTTTAAAAATTCTTTTTTCCTTTAAAAAAAAATGAAGAGGCTAACAACCACTGAACCACATGATGCATACAGTCTCTCAGTCCTTTGAAATTTAAAGTTGGCTGAGACTAATTTTACAATGTTATGGGGAAAAATAAGAGTGGGAAGTCCACCCATGTGTGTTCCTAGATCAATTTAATAATGCCGCTGGGTGCTGAGTTCTGACTCTGACTAACTTTCACGCCATTGTTCTTGCTCCATTTCAACAACAATCCAGGTTTGGAGATATGCCTGCCTCCCTTAATAAACTAGTCCCATTAGTTCCTGGCCAGCGTGGACAGGAGGGTGGCAGGCATGTGTGAGAAGGGGATCTCAGTGGCCCTGCAGTTTAAACCTCCCGTATCCATTTAAAATTTCTCTCAGGCCACCCTCCTCTTTTGGCTTCCAATGTGGTTAGCTCTCTTTTCCCATCATCCCATTCTGCCCACAGCTGTTCATTCGCTCATCTATTCACATTCTGAGTCAACAACCATACAAGTCAGTGTTGTCTTTGTGAGGATCCAGAGTCACGTGGATGGCCAAGGCCAGTCCCGTCACAATACAGTCTGTGGCAAGGGCAAATAAAGCTTTGGGTACTAGTACAGTCCTTTTCTTGGCTTCTCTATGGTCTGAATTTTGAAAAGGTGGTTCAGGAGCAGCATTATATGACATTTCAGTCTGGCTGGGGTAGGGGTGGGGCAGCAGCTGCCTTTTGTGGATAGGTTCATCTTCCCTGGGGCTGTAAGCAAGGACTAAGGGATGGTTTCTATTCTATTTGTTTCTCACTACTTCTTTGGATTTTAAAACATAGATATTACTCAAGAAATCAATTGGTTAAGACATAAATTAGTGGAAAATTTAATCAGTTTGGATGTAATAAATTCCTTTCATGAACCCAAGTTGGCCCCATGGCCTGTTTGCTGCTGCTCTAACAGAGTGTCTGAGATTTGTAGAGAACAGGTATTAGTTCCAGGCAGTACAGTTCAGGATGTTGGGAAGTTCAAGGTCAAGGATGCCACATTTGGTAAGGGCCTTTCTCTTTCTGTCATTAAATGTCCCACAGGGGAAGGGGGAGAACAGGAGAACAGGAGTCCAGGACTCAGACTGTATGTGTTTTATGATAAACACTCCCCCAGGAACTAGCCCTGTGTTGTGAAAACAGCAGTAGTCCACAAGGAGGGCAGAGCCCTGGGACCCAACTACCCATTACTGGGCCTTCCCCAGGCACCACTGTCTGGGGATTCTGACTCCAGCCTATGAATTTGGAGACATAGTCAGACCACAGAGGTTGCTAAGCACCCTTCCTCGTCTATCTTTTCCACATATTCAGAAAACCTTACAACACACATGGTTTCCCCCGGCTCATTGGTTTTGTTGAGGAAATGGCTCATTGGTTTTGTTGAGAAAATAGATTTGCATCTCAGGTCAGCTGGAGTTTAGATTTTCTTTCAAGTCCTATAGTTTTGCTTTGGAACTGTGCCACCAAGAGAAAGACGACGCTTTATTTTAGTGAAAGAATTCCAGGATGGGATAGAGGCTGCACGGGTATAATGACTCCTCGCCGTCCGAAGTGCTTCAGCTTTAAATGTTTTTAAATGGGCAAAACTGTCAAGTCCCATGTACCCTTAGCCCAGTCGTCTCCAGTTGCTACACTTGTAAAACTGTAGCATGTCAGTAGAACCAGGATGGTGACATTGGTGGAAGATGTGGAGTGTGACGAGATTCTGTCATTACCATTGCTGTCAAATTCAAACTCTGCTGTTATTCCCCAGATCTGCTGGTGACCACTGACCAATTCCAGGGAAACTCAGAACCCTTACCTTTTAAAGTCATTGACTTTCCTAAATTTACAGTTGTCTCCAACATTTTCTCTCTCTTTGAAAAAAATATGTACTATGTATGTGTCCTTGCGTGAGCTTATGTGCATGCAGAAGCCCATGGAGGCCAGATGAGGGCATTGGATCCCCTGGAACTGGAGTCATGAGCCACCACGTATGTGCTGGGAACTGAACCTGTGACCTCCACAAGAGCAGTAAACACTTTTAGCTGCTGCACCGTTTCTCTAGCCAGCCCTTCTCCTTTAAAAAAGACTTTTATTTTAGTTTGTACCTTTTATTTTCTTGTGGACCTTGGGATTGAACGTCTAGCCATGGTTTAATGGCGGGAAGTTGCTGTACTACGGAGTGGCAGCCTTAGCATCTTGGTATTTGATGACATACATCTGCCTTTGTTGTCGAATGTAGTTTAGGAAATATGAATAAGGAACTCTTTTAAATCCTACCCATGTCATTCCTCTTTCCGTTGTTTCCTCTTCCTCCCTGATGTCCTGCCCTGCTTCCTTTTTTATTTTTTTAATCATTTTCTTGGTCTTTTAAGACTTTGATTTAGTCCCAGTGTTTTACACTTGATGTGCAGGTCACACATTTTCTCTATTTTCTTTTCTTGCATATTTCTTTCATTTATTCATTTTGAAGGATGATTTTACTGAGTCTAGAATTCAGGATGGCAGGTCTTGTCTTTGGGGTCTTGAAAAAACTGCCTTTTTCCCTTTCTCCTTTTCTTCTTCCCTCTCTTCTCTTCCCTCCTTCCTTCCCTTCTTCCCTCTCTCCCTCCTTCCCCCCTTCATAGCTTCTCATGGGAAACCTGTCTTTTAAAATTTCCTCACACACTCAAGGTATCATTTCCGACAATCACTTTTGAAAAAAAAAAGTTTTCTTATTTCTCCTTTGCTTTTTATTTTCTGCAGATTTACTTGGGTATGCCCCTAAGGATTTGTTTGGGTTTTCATTCAGCTTCATAAATCTTTTGCTTGCTTGGGGGCAATTCACTAAGCAGCCACTGTGTCTTTAAGTTCCTCTCTTCTCTCCTTTGGATGCTAATTACATCAGAGTAGTTAACATAGGTCTTTGTGATAGCCAGAACTCTGGCTTCAGCTCCTTTTCCTGCATCCCAGATTATTTACTTTGTGTTGTTCATAGATTCCAAGTTCCCGCCAAGCTTATAGATTTTTTTTAAACCGTTGCTATCATTTGAGATTTAAATAGTTGATATTTGCAATTTTTAGGTGCAACATTTCTATGCATTTTTCTTTATATATTTCCTTCTTTAGATTTCTATTATTTTTGATTCAATCACATTTTAAAGTTATCTGTGATGGTTTATATAAGTTCATCCCAAGGAGTGGCACTATTAGAAGATGTGGCCTTGTTGAAGTAAGTGTGTCCCTGTGGGTGTGGGCTTTAAGACCTTCCTCCTTGCTGCCTTGAAGGGAATATTCTGCTAGCAGCCTTCAGATGAAGATGTAGAACTCTCAGCTCCACCAGCACCAGGCCTGCCTGGATGTTGCCATGTTCCTGCCTTGATGACAATGGACTGAAATTCTGAACCTGTAAGCCAGCCCCAATTAAATGTTGTTCTTTATAAGACTTGCCTTGGTCATGGTGTCTCTTCACAGCAGTAAAACACTAAGACATTATTGAAGTTTGAAGTTTTTAAAAAAAAGAAAAAGAAAAAAAAGCACAGCTGCTTTGAAATCTTTGCCACAGCATCTTGTATTTGCCACCCTAGTGCTTAATGCCTGTTTTTCTCTCACTTGAACTCAAGTTTTCCTGGTCCCCCGCATGACTCACCACTTGAGTATCTCCCAAGAGACTCTAGATGTTATTTAGTTTCTCTTTTAGTGTTTCCTCTGATACAGAACTCATAAAGGGCACCACCTCACTCCTGCTGAGGTGGAAGAACTCAAGGCCTCCACTTGCCTTCCTTTGATGAGACTCAGCTGAGAGGGTGCCCTGTTAGTCCTAGGGGGACATGCAGTTTGCAGATTCCCAGTAGGTTTCCACTAACCTCAGGGTGAGGACTCAGGGGCTGATAGGTAGGTGATGGGAAAAATGATAGCAGAAGGCCTGGCTTCCCCTTCACCGCCCTTAGATGGTGCTCCACTAAGGAAGAAGTGGGTCTCGTCAGTGCTGGACAAGGCTGAGTGTCCATGATTCCTACACAGCTACTGTGTTTTGAGAGGACGTAAATTCCTTCCAGGTGGGATGAAAGTCTTGATTTATACTTGGTCTTTTCTGATTCTGTTTGGGCAGGAGTGAACAGAGTGCCTTGGGTATCTGGATGAGGTAGGACCCTGGTCTCCCCACTCAGCCTTTGTATAAGAGAGAAGTGGGCTGCATTTTTTACAGACTTGTTTGGCTAGACAGCAGCTAACAGTCATTGTCTTTCTGGATTTCTTGTTTCTTTGACACAGGGGATGGGGTACGTTCTTCTGTCTATTCCAGGGTCATTTCTGTTATAGTCTCTTCTTTAGTTTCAAGTCTAGAATATTTTATTCAAAAAGGTCATCTTTGCTTTACGTCTCTTAGAGTCCTCAGAGAGTCTGCATCTCCCTCATCCCCTGGCGTGCTGTAGATAAACCCCACGGCTTCGTGCTTATGATAGAACCATACATCCAGCTGTGTCTTCTTTACTCAACTGTCCAATCTTCTTAGTTTCATTTTATACACAACCTTCAGGGATTCCAGCTTTACTGAGTGGGAGGAATAGAGAGAGAAGTGAGTCTTTTTCTTCTTGGTTTTGCTCTCTGTAGGTTTAAATGAATGACTCTCCTAATATGGCCAAACAGGATGCAGTATGTTTATCCATATGAAGGCAAGTTCTAAGCTGTTTCTCCCTACTCCTCTCTCATCTCTTTTCTCCACTTCCATTCCTGCTAGTCTACCTTCAGTGTATACAGAAGGGAACAAGACATGGGATACAAGCGTCTAAAGGAATTTTCTGGGAATCTGGGACAAAGATTCCTCTTCTCTGCTTTTGTTCATAATATGGAATGTGATGTTGGAACCTCCATGACTTTGAGGACTAGAACTTGAACTTTTGATATGTGGAAGCTGAAAATATATTAAAGCCAGAAAATTAAAAGAATGGGTATTTCCAATTCTGGATTAAACCATGACTAAACCCCAGACCTACCTTCTATTGTCCAGTTTCATGAGTCACTGTGTAATTGATTTTCTTTTTACATAAACTAGTTTGGTGAATAATTTTTGATGTTTACAATTGAAGAATTGCATACATGTATTCCTTATGATGCAGTGATTCTTGCAAAGACGTATTTGAGGTTTAGGAATGTATCTAAGTAGGAGAATACTTGGCCAGCATGTACAAGCCCCTGGGTTTGAGCCACAATACTGGAAATGTGTGTGTGTTTCTGTAAGTGTGTATGTGTGTGTGTGTATGTGTGTGTGTGTGAAATAGATCATTTTAATACCTAAAAGTAGGATATAAATTAATGCCCACCAATAAGTTATTTGGGAATAAATACAACTGCTGAGGGATTAAGAAGTCTATAAATTGGGCTATATTAGAAGATTAACATAGCTTAAAGTACTTGCTGGACAAACGTGGCAACCCAAGATCAAATCCTCAGCACACATGTGAAAAAGTGTAGTGGTGTGCATCTGCAGCCCCAGTACTGGGAGTGTGGCAGGTGGGGTCCAGGGACCCATGGGGCTGATGGTCTAGCCCAGTGGTGGAGCATGGTAGAGAAGACACTTGACCTTGACCCCTGGACCTCACATGCACTGGCATAGGCACATGTGCCTGAATTAAATCTACATATAACACACACACACACACACACACACACACACACCTGGAAATGTATACAGGCACAGAAGGATCTCCAAAACGTTTTGCTGCATGAAGAATAGCATTTGTTAGGATACTTCATTCATGTTAGAAAACTATGAAACGAAAGGAATAATATATATTGAGGTAACTTTAGAAAATCTGGACAGCTACTGTGCATGTTGCAAACTTGCTTCTTAGAAAGGAGTTGACATTGCCTGAGGGTTGGAAGGTTTGATATTATATTTAACAGCATTTGCATCTTTGAAGCATCAAGATTATTCATGTGTTATTTCATAGTTAAAAGTATAAAATATTAAAAACATAGTGTATAATCTATGATTCTTCTTGCTTATAAATAAGAATCACTCAGAACAAGAGTTTTAAAGCAAAACTTCTGCAGTAATTTAGTCACTTCTTTAAAAAAAAAAACCTACAACGTAGGGGAATTCCAGGGCATGGAAGTAGGAGTGGGTGGATGGGTGGGGATGGTGGATAGAAGCAGGAGAAGGGGGATGGGATGGGGGTTTCTGGGGCTGGCAATGGGGAAAGGGGATAACATCTGAAATGTAAATAAATAAAATATCCAATAAAAAAGTACAAAAACCAAAAGGAAACAAAACAAAACAAAAAGATTCTATTATTAATTGTGTGTACGTGGGATCGGGGCATGTGCTCATGAATGCCCAAGGAGGTGTTGGATGTTCCTGGGTTGTTCTCACATGCAGTTATGAGTTTCCTGATGTGGGTGCAAGAAATGGAACTTGGATACTTGTCAAGAGTAGCTCATAAGGCTGGCCATCTCTCTAACCCCAAGTTTAGTGCCTTCATAGTAACTCAAAGCCCTTTGGTAGCTGTTTAGTCCCTTTTAGTAGCTGTTCCCTGTGGATAGGGTGATCCAGGCATAACATGACCTCAGTCCTTAACCTACATGTTGTATCTCCCATCTACACAGCTGTTTCCATTGTCCTTAGCATTGATGAGATGGAATTTTTTGACTTTTTTCTTTCTGTTGTTTAAGACAAGGACCCACTATATAGCCCAGGAGAGCCTCTAACTCTTCATCCTTCTGCCTTGGCTTCTAGATTTGGGTTACTGCTGTCCACACCATGACCAGCTTCTCTTGACATTTCAAACATGCATAAAGAAGAAAAGATTACATAAAGATAGATTTCTTATCCACATCTCAAAATTGAGATATACGT
The DNA here is from genome assembly GCF_004785775.1 of Grammomys surdaster. Lineage (NCBI taxonomy): Eukaryota > Metazoa > Chordata > Mammalia > Rodentia > Muridae > Grammomys > Grammomys surdaster. Next base: position 170,685 of record NW_021620624.1, read on the forward strand.
GTGACACAACCAATAGTGTCATAGTCAAGTGTGCAATCTGATTAAAGCCTTTCTCAGCTCAGTACTTGTAATGCTAACATTTGAGTGCTCATTATGACAGCATACACTGTACTGAGTACTTTGTGGTATTGTCTCCCCTGATCCCCATGATAGCCCCATGAGATACTTCACGCACTTTGGCCCCACCACTCTAGCAGTTCTCGGTCCTCACAGTTACGTGAGACACATATTATAGCCCTAGGTTCATTATGATCGAATTAGGAAGTTGAATAATTTGTCCAAAGTCACACAGTTGGAAAATAACAGTCAGGATTTGTCCATGGGCTTAGCATGGCTTCAAAGTTCATGTCCTTCACTATGCTGTTTGTCTGTCTCATAGCTAAGTTTTAGCACCAAATATGGTATAAAATATTTTCCTTTTGAAATAATCCAGAATATCCCCATAGGCTGAGGTCTCTTTATAAAATGGTTTACTAAGCAATATTTGGTATAAAGTTTAACAGGAACGTATTTTATGCAGTTGTTGTTTCCTATAACCTCCCCCCCCTTTGGCTGTTTTAATAGCATCTGTATACCTTTGAGAAGAACATGCAAGCTGTCAGTTGCTCTGTCAACATCGAGAGAACAGTGCTTGGTGAGTTGAGATCTCATTGCTGTATGTTAAAGACTACATCTTTTAAGTTTAAGCATTTTGGATTTTGCAATATTTGATTCTAACAACTTCTAACAACAATTTCCCATAAAATTCATGTTGAAATTGAGAATCTGTAGGACACGCCTATAGGAAAGACTGCCTTGCCTTCATTTACAGTGTTACCCTGAAGATGCTTAAACTCTCACTTATTCTAGATACAAGATGAAAAGCTTGAACAAGCTGCCATATGGGTCAATTGCTAATTTAGTTGTTTTCTTTTCCATTAGCTGCAAGCTTCATTCAGTACACGAAAGAAGGAGTAAGGAACGAGCTTCAGACAGGTAACGGAATTATCCTTCCTTTGTACATATTGATAGATAAAGATCCGACTGAGCCGAGCTCAAGCTTCTTTAGAAATGCCTTTATTTTAGAATAAAAAGGCAGTGGCTATTTAAACACAACGTTTTAAATTCTGTTTCTCAAGTAATGCAGCAAAGCATGAAAAGTAACAATGGTAAGTGTAGTGATAGTGAGATGCTGATGAGTGCTTGAAGAGTAAGTGGATACTGGAAATACATTTGACTTCTGTGGCCTGAAGCTAATCTCAAAGTCGGGAAACTACTCAAAAAATATCTGGTGAAATACTGATTAATCTCTAATGCCTTGTGGATATCTCAAACATACAAAATAAAGTACACATCTGTCATTTGCCAAAACCTACTTTATAGTTTATTAGCCATGTGGAATGAAACCTTTTACTTTTTAAATTTCAAAAGATATTCTATGTGCCTCATCTGCTCCATAATGCAACAATGTTGGCTCCTACTGTAGTCAGGCACTCTGCATGGTGGCAGAGATACAAGGTCTGTAAAGACCTGAGGTGGCTGTCTTCCTGGCGCTTTCAACCTAGCACCGGACTTCAACTACAAGTGTTCAGTGACAGAGGCCATAGAAGAAATAAATAGATTCAGTGTAAGAAAAATGAAGTGCCAGGCTTGGGGCATAGCTCAACCCATGAAGTGTTTGCTGTGCGAGCATGGGAATCTGAGTTTAATCTAAAAACCAACATAAAACCAGCCAGGTATTACAGTACATACTTGTGATCTTAGTGCAATGGAGAAGGGTATAGGACATACCTGGGCCTCACTGGCCAGCCAGCTCAGCCTACTTGGCCATCCCCAGGCTGAACACAGCTATAAGGACTAGCGGTGGGTACAGGGTCTTGACCTGTAGGAGACATAAAAGGATGAGCCACTACTTAGCTTTAGGTTTTTGTTGCTGTAAAGGGCAGTTGATTCCACTAGATCCAGCTTTGCAATTTGTTGAGGCCTCTGGACTTCTGTGTAAAAATCTAACTTATAATAAAAGTCAGCTCAGCCAGTCTTTTAGACTCCACTTCAGCAATGACAACCATCTGTGTGGGCTGGAGGCAACTCTGGTCCAGAGGGTCTGATTCTGGGCCTTTACTGCTGTGTTCCCAGGTGCTTTCCCTTGGCTCTGTTTGTTTGGCACTTAGATTCTTTCTTTTGCTAGCACAGTTCTTACTTGGATGTATTCTGTGGTTGCATGTGATGGGAAAACCCTTTGTACATACTTTCCACTTGAGTGTCACGAGGCTGTCTTGGGCATCTGAGGACATACATCTCCCCACATCTTACAGAGGCAAGAGACTTGGAGCCAAGCCTGGGAAGAGCTCTTGTGAGATACTAGTGGGCTAGATGTCTTCTCTGAAGTCTCCTTGCTTATTCACCATTACTTTCACCTTGCCATGATATCCTGAGAACTACGGTCACTCCTTCCCTGTCCCTGCTGGCCTCCTCCTGTTTCCTTAGCTTCTCTAATGTTCTTAGCATTTGATACAATGATCACCTCCAGGGATGGAATTGTACTGGATTATGTGGATGTGATCTAGAATACTAGTATGCTGACCCCTCAAATAAGGGTTTGAACAAAAGCAGACACAGGGCTGATCTAATGTACTCATTTGTCCTGGGAAGGTAAGGTTACCACTATAGCTGTACAGCTGGTGAGGCCACGCCCCACACCTTGGATTTGGGCTGTGTGTCCTCTGCTTCTTCTTGTTCCTTGTTACCTCCAGGAAAATTCTTCTATGCTGGCTAAAGTCAGAGCATCTGTAATATTTACTTGATGTTTATCATTTCCGCCTCACTGTCAATAGTCAATTGTGTATGTGTTATAAAGTGCAGTTCCAGATCAATTTCAAAGTGTTACTTTAAATTAAATTAAATCCTACTCAGAGATGCTTGCTCGGTCTTGGATTTGGGTGAGATTACGTGCTTGTACCTTTAAAAACTGAATATTATTAGTTATCATGCTACTTACCAAGTAGCTTGTATCCCTCCTCACCTTTTATCTCTACCACCGGAGTAACAACCAGGCATAACTCCAGAATGTTCCCCCTCAGCTTCTCTACCAACTTCTTGCTTTTGCCTTAGGATCGTTGGGAGGATCTGTTTTCTCCATTACAGCCTGGGGGTATGGATGGAAATCATGCTCACTAGGGCAGACCACAGTTAGTGGGAATCAGGGAGCTGAAGAAAAATTGTTCTCTACTTCCAGTCTGAAAAGGGGTGGTTCTGAGGGAATGGGGCTTACACACTCACATGCACACACACACACACACACACACACACACACAAGCCTGATACAAGGAGGCCACTAATGTGCTAGTTCCCTGTCTAGTGTTCTTCTGGACCTTGGCCCTCTCCCTACTCCCTCAGGCAAACTTCTCCCAGCTGTAGTGGACCTGTCCCCTGAGGTTAACTTCTGGCCTTAGTTTGAGTTTCATTGGAAGCAGTATTTGTTTAAAGGAATTGAGCATTATTAGTGTATTTGGGTCATGGAAACACTGCTGGAGCATGATTTAAACCTGAAAGAAGGAAAGGGAGGTCACATTTCTGTCAGAGCAACTTCCAGCTCAAGGGCTAGACTCCATAGATTCACTGTGTTAAGAGTGATAAGGACGGTGGGTTGAGGTGGAGAGGAGGAATTAGAAGTCAGAGGAGAAGGAAGATGAGGTAGAGAATCATCACCTCAGTAGCAAGAGTGCTGCGTGAGGACTTGGCCTTTACTCTACCGGAAAGGGAATTCTGCAGGTTAAGGTTGCATCTGGACATACTTAGAAAACAGATTTGTCAAGAGTAGCTTCTGAATTTGATAAGCATATGAGAAGAAGAACAAGTCAAAAGTGACTCAGCCTGTGTGTGTGTGTGTGTGTGTGTGTGTTTTGTGACTGGGTGGTTGGGTGCATGAATGTGTATATGTGTTCCTGTGTGAGTTTTTGTGTGTGAATGTGTGTCTGTGTGAGTTTTTATGTGTGAGTATATGTGTGAGGACAAGTGTGCATGTATATGAATATTTATACGTATTTGTATGTGAATATGTATGTGAGTGTTAGTATGTGTGTATTTGTGCCTCTGTGTGTGTGTGTGCACTTGTGTGTGAGTGTGTGTGAGTATTTGCATTTGTGTGTGAGTGAGTGCTCTGGTCCATGCGTCAGTCAACGGGATCTGCAAGAAAGAGAGTGGGGATGGAGGGCAAGAGACGCGAAGAATGGAGACAAGACAGAGAGTCTGATCAAGTACCATTTATTGAAAGAAAATCGTGGGTATATATAAACACACTTTACCACGTGTGCCTTGGAGCTGGGGCACTAAACAACAAACCAAGATATGTGAGAAAAACAAGATGCTTATCAGAGTGTGCTCAGCTGTTGTAGGCTGTTGAAAACAAGTCTCTTGTCAGGGTATACGGCCCGAGATGGCTGCAAAGATGATAGCCGCTTTCTGGTAGGAGTCGGCTCCCAGCAAATGATTATGTGTATGTGTGTGTTTGTATGTGAGTATGTGTGTGAGTATATGTGTGTGTGTGAGTATGTGTGAGTGTGTATGTGAGACTGTGTGTGTGAGTGAATGTTCTTGTTAACAGGAGTTAGAAGAAGCATTTGGTTTTGCGCACGCTGTTTGAGATGGGAATTAGACATCCAGAGATGTAAGGTAGGGATCTGAATCTGAGTCAGAGCTCAGGAGAGAGGAGGCTGGGGTTGGAGAAGTACCTTTGGGAATCACCAGTAAGCACCATGTAAAGATTTCATCCTGTTAAGGTTTCAGAAGTGTAACTGGACTTGATGGTGTAGCCCTTGTTATCCTAGAACTTAAGGAGCAGATGGAGGAGGGTCAGGAGTTGATAGTCACCCTTGACTACATAAAACTACACAAAATCTGTCTTAAAACACTATTTACCTGAAAAAAAATTATTTCAGAAATGATACAACCAGAAAAGACTATAAAATATGTCATGATGTTTTATCCTTTGAACAGATACTTTGGAAAGATTTCATCTGCCAACAAATGGCTACCATATAAGTCATTTTATTAAAAAAAAAAGTCTCCTGCAAACTGTTAACACTCTGTTGTTTAAAATGAGATTTCTTTCCCCATTGCAAAAGAGACAACCTATAATATATTTCAAGTAAAAGATTCTTTGATCCATATACTTTACAGTCAGCTTTTACCAGCAACTTCTCTCCTTGGTCATAGTAAGGTTGATGTTTGTTTAGAAAATGACCTGCCTGTTTTAGAATTCTGTTTAGAAAATTCTGTGTCTTCTCTTGTAGGGCTGCATTTGACACCTCATACAGTAGATCTCTCTTGGGCAGTAACTGGGTGGCCTCTTGTATTGGAACCCCACTGTCATAGAGACTCCCCAGAGCCTTCATATGATTAGGGACAGATAAACGGTTATTCCATGGAACTGTGGTTTGGCTCAAGATCTCCACTGTGAAGGACATGGCATGTCATTTAGAGACATGCCTGTTGGGAGAGGTTGACTCCCACCGTCATGGTAGTTGTACTGCTTAAATGCCTGGCCTGGAGATTAGTGGAGGAAGATGGTTTCTGCTATTGAGAGTAAAAGAATTTAAATGATAGTTGGAGACAGTTGGATTCATGTTGTAAAAGCCAGATACAGGGTGATTCCTTATTTTTCTTTCAATAGTTTCCCTGGCTTCCCACAAACTGTGGGGTTTTCATGCAGTTAGAATGTCTAAAATATTATAAGAGGTAGTTGGCTGTCGGTTTGTACTGTCTAGTGTAGTAATTTAGTTTGATATATTTAAAATGGATATTAGTAAGGAAATTGGTTTCCCTTCTTTTTCTCAATTTTACAATGTTTTTATTCTATTTTTCTTCTTGACTATTTTCAGCACCAATGTCCCTCTTATTCCTGGAGCCATGTTTTAGGCACCAAGCAAATTCCTATAGTTCCTCACTGTCAGTGTGACATAGTCTAGAGTCAACTGAGAAAAGATCTCAGTTAAGGGATTGGCCAAGTCAGGTTGGGCTGTAGATGTGTCTGGGGGGAGGGTCCTTTTGACTGTTCTGGAATGCCTATCCCACCGTGGGTGACACCACTCCGTAGGCATATGGTTCTGGACTATATGAGAATCTAGATAAGCATGAGCCTATGAGGAGTCAGCAAGCAGCCTTCTTCAGTGGTTTCTGTTTCAAGGTCTTGCTTGAGTTCCTGCCCTGACATCCTTCAACAATGGACTATGACTTAGGTATGTAGGCCAAACAAGCAGAGAGTCACCTTTCCTTCCTTAAGTCACATTTAGTCATGATGTTGCCACAGCAACAAAATGAAACTAGATCACGCATCATTACTTCTGTCCAGTCAACAGAAAGGCAGCCTTAAGAATCAATGTGCTGTGCTGTCCCTTGGCTTTTTTTTTCTTTCTTCTTCTTTTTTTTTCTGTCATAAACTGTGGTACTCATCAAACGATTGACTTTTCATTCTGTAGTTTACACTTGTGATTCAACATAATAGCTCACCACTGTCTTGCCTTTTCAAGTGATTTGTGTGTTCAGAAGAAGTGTGTACATGTAAGAATATATGTACACAAGTGTGGAGTGTGAACTCATGTGGAGGACAGTTTAACATCTGCCTTCCTCTGTAGGTCTCTGTTTTCTTCTCTGTGAGACAGGAGTTCTCACTGAACCCAGAGCTCATAGAATTGGCCAGATATTGGCTGGCCCATGAGCTATATGGATCTGCTTGTCTCCAGTCTGGAGTTGCAAGTAAACACTGCCGTGCCTGACTATTTTATGTGATGTTGGGAATCTGAACTCAGTTCTTTATGCTTGCATAGCAAACACTTTCCCACTGGCTCATCTCCCCAAATCCCTTAAGGCTTTTTTTCTCAGTTTCTACTAATAATTTTATCAATCTGCCATTGATAGAAATGAGTACACAACAGGTCTCTAACCACCACCACCAACAACAACAAATAGGCTGAGATCTGGGTGAGGTGATGCTTGAAACTTCCACAAAGGAGGAAAGAAAGTCCCCAAATGCTTCCTCCTTCTGCCATCCCTGGTGCTGCCTGTGTGCTCCTTCCGTGTGGATCTGGGGCCTCTTTTGTGAAGAGGAAGTTGAGGAGACTTCCAGCTCAAGGAAGGACTCAGAAAGGGCACAAGACTGAGAACAATGATCATTTGAAGGTGATGGGGCAGGATGGTTCTGAGGTGCAATTTAAGACTAAAAGGCAGGCAACACTTAGTAAACTCATGAAAACTTATTGTGAATGACAGGGTTTGTCAATGAGGCTGATCAGATACCGGTTTGATTCAGTCAATGAAACTGACACACCTGCACAGTCAGACATGGAGGATGAAGATATGATAGGTGTGTTCCAGAAGCAGACAGGAGGTGTCTACTGAAAAGGGAACCTGCTAATTTCATTCAGAATTTTGTTATAGACCAAGAGTACATTCTCAATTAGAAAGCCGCCATTTGTCCCGCCACATCCTGACTACTACGGTATAATTTTCTCTCCTCTTTTCATTTCTCTGTCCCCATGTCTTTATTGTTCATAAAACAACAGGAGTGTGCACGCAAGAGTATGTGCACAAGCATATTGCTCTTGTCGTTTTCTGTCTCTTTTTAAAACTGAACATCCAGTGTTCTGTTTCGGTTGACATCAGACAGAGATGGTCTGGGGGAACAGACTGGTTCTGTGAAAATACCCACCTTTCCCCGTTAGTAGCACACTCATTCAGTTCTTATCTGATATTCCAGTGAGTTATTTTATTCTTATTGTTTTAACAAAAGAACATAACCCAACAGCATAAAATCCTTGCATACCTTGTTCTATTAGATAACTTTAACGTTTTTCATTTATCATTGTAAAACCAAGCACAATTTTATAACTTTTTTTGGTATGTAGATGTTACATGTAGGACACTCTGCCTTTAAGAAGGGATGAATTCCTCTTGAATAAAATGCTCCTAGATAGTTTTCCCTTCAAGTCAAGTATCTCGTTGCTTAAATAAACTTTTTATTTAAAATGAAAAAAAATCCCAAACAAAAAAATTAGAGACACTAATGTTAAAAGAAGAAAAAAAAAGATACACAGACTGCCCCCTCCCCACCCCAAATTCTCACAACACTAGATGAGTAGCCCAGCACTCTAGGAGCTGAGGCAGGAGACTCACTCCAGATTCCAAGGCAGAACCAAAACATACCCTCTCAAATAAAACAAAACCCCGTTAGCTCCAGCATTTCTGAGGTACAGGCAGAGGGATTAAACAACTTGAGCATATCATGAACTATGGTGACCAAGTCGTGGTGTGATGGTTTGTATATGCTTAGCCCAGGGAGTGACACTATTAGGAGGTGTGGCCTTGTTGGTATAGGTGTGTCACTGTGGGTGTGGGCTTAAGACCCTCACCCTAGCTGACTGAAAGCCAGTCTTCCACTAGCAGCCTTCAGATAAAGATGTAAAACTCCTAGCTTCTCCTGCACCATGCCTGCCTAAATGCTGCCATGTTCTTGCCTCGATGATAATGGACTGAACCTTTGAACCTGTAAGCCAGCCCCAATTAAATGTTGTTTTTATAAGAGTTTCCTTGGTCATGATGTCTGTTCACAACAGTAAAACTGTAACTATGACACCTGGGCTGCTTAAGACCTCTCAGAAAAGAGAAGAAGGAAAAGCACAATCTTCTACCTACAGATGAGGGAGTCAGATGTGGTCCACAGGGTCTGCCTCCTCATCTCCAGTTTATAACCAGACATCCAAGTAGACAGAGTCTCTGTAAGTCTTCCAGAGCTCGGGAGATGAGAAATCAGAGCTTATGCCACAGGAAGGGCTGCGGCTACAGGTCTCACACTCAGCCTGGCCCTCTGGGGCTGCAGCAGAAGCAGCTGTGCTTTCTGGCCTGCAAGGACCAGGCTACTGGGGAGTTCATGGCTCTCCAGCCTTGCCTCTGGTGGTCTGGGTGGAGGTGAGGACTGAGGTAGGATGCCAGCTGAGCCCTTGAGTAGCCTGTAGCCTTCAGGCCTGAGTTTCTGCCCTTGGCCACAGGCATGAGCGGGCAGGTCAGCTTGCTCCTCCTTCAGGTTTGAGGACCATGACCACGACAGACTACCAACCTCCTGGGGGAAAGCTCCAGGACAGCTTGCAGCTGGACTAATCACGGGAGACCATGATTCCGGAGTGCAGGGAATCCAGACAATCTCCCATCTGATTGCCGAGTTCAGGAGTTTCCCCACAGGTGATCCTTAGAGACATTTGTATAGAACTAATCCAGGACTCGTAATTTGTTAGACCATATTCCGGAAACTGGCTCATGCTCGGTACCTTTTTCCTGGACCTGTCATGTTACTTTCTCAAGAACTGAAAACTGGTATTGTTTCCAGAATGCTGTATGATTCTCAAATTGTACATTAATACCAAAAATACATTACTTGAGAGAGAACCACACTACAGCAGAGTCTTAAAAGCTAGAGTGCGCTCTTGGGAGAGGTGGACCTTTGACCTAAATTTGAACATCTGTGGTAAATCCCTTCCAGTCCCTGGCCATGGCCTTACTCTTAATTACTTTTATGACATCTGCACAGGGATGACCCTGAGGACCTAAGCCAGCTGCTGAGAGTGCTCACACACACACACACACACACACACACACACACACACATACACACACACACACACGATTGCCACTACACTGCAGAGTTGGAGAGACAATGAGCAGAGCAATCTAGTCTGTGAACCCATGCTAAAAATGCTCACACTCCAGGTACATGGAGTTCTGCGTCATTGCGGTTTCTTCATGTGGTTTGATTTCCCCCCACTCCTTGGTAATGAAAACTAAGGCCTCCCACTCGCCCTACCACTGACTTATATACCTATGGCCCCAATCTTGAGTTTAAGGAATGTCAAAGTAAAGGGGGGCGGTGGTGGCGCACGTCTTTAATCCCAGCACTTGGGAGGCAGAAGCAGGTGGATTTCTGAGTTCGAGGCCAGCCTGGTCTACAGAGTGAGTTCCAGGACAGCCAGGGCTATGCAGAGAAGCCCTGTCTCGAAAAACCAAAAAGAAAGAGAGAGAGAGAGAGAGAGAGAGAGAGAGAGAGAGAGAGAGAGAGAAATGTCAAAGTAAACCTCAGAAAAATTAAGAAATAGCTGCTATAGTAGGAAACACAAGCTTTCAAAATCCAGCTGCACTTGTTTGTGAACGATGCTGTCTAGGGGAAAGGGCACTCACTGGAGGTCAGCTTTGAACTTGGGTATTCTTTGGTTCAAATGCAGCTTCTCTCAGGTGTATACAAATGTGGAAGGGCAGGTCTTTGCTAGGCTGATCACTCCTGTAGAGTCCCTGGGCCTACCACATATCCCTGAAGAAAGGGACTGGGAGATAGAATTGCAGTGTAATGTCACCTCAAGAGACATGATGATGGGCTGGAGAGATGGCTCAGTGGTTAGAGTACCGACTGTTCTTCCAGAGGTCCTGAGTTCAAGTCCCAGGAACCACATGGTGGCTCTCAACCATCTATAATGGGATCAGATGCCCTCTTCTGGTGCGTCTCACAGCTACATTGTACTTATATAAATGAAATAAATAAATATTTAAAAAAGAGACATGATCACATCATGATGATGATGACAGTAGGATTGTTCTGTTAACTGTTATGCACTGTTGACGTAAGCTGATACCTCGGGCATTCTTCTTCATGGTTGCTTGAGAAGAGAGAATGTGTGCTGTCCCCGTCTTTATGCCTGAAGCCCCCTTTTCTCTGTAGGATCGAAGTGCCTGACTTTGCTGGTTGAAATCCACCCTGTCAACAATGTGCAGGTTCTGAAAGCAGTGGATAGCTGTATTTGGGTACAGGTAAGTAAGCCCACTGTCTGGCTTGACTCATTAATCCCGAGGCGTGACACCAAGGCAGAAAGGTGCCTGTTTACACAGCACTTTCCCACGCATTATCACCTTTAATCTGCTAAGCAGTCTTCCAGATGTGAAGGCTGGAAGCACCAGGCTCCCTCTGTTAACATGGAGGTAAGAATTCTGGCCTGGCTGCCCTGACCCTGCTATACCCGGTAGCAAAGCAATGTTTTACATGATAACATACCAGGTATTAAAATCACTTGGTGGTAAGCTTTAAAATAGTCTATTTCCCATATTCACCTGGTTGACAGACTAGTTATCTCTGATTAACGGCAGTAAATTCCTGACCTTAGTGACACTGCATTGCTGCAGAAGCATGCAGAAGGTCATGTGGTGGATGAGTCCGTTTTTTATTTGAAGATCCTACACTTGTGCATTCTTGTGCTTGTGAAGATTTATTTGCAGTTTGAAATCTACACTTGGGACACTTTGCCAGGCATTTGCTGAGCAGGTGAGTCGTCTGTTTGCACATCCCCAAGGAAGGAAGGTTGAACCAGGCAATGTTCTGCCTCATGCTCTCACCATAGACGATTGGCATTCACTGCCTAGTGCCGTGACTTTTCATTTTTGTGCTTTTCCTTGTGATGCTTTCGATGACTTCCTGGCGTCATGCTGAACTGTTGTCTAGTGGTCCTAAGAGCACAAAGACTGCGATATATTAAGCTCAGTGTTAATAAATCAGTAAGATGTGTGACACAAGCCCTATTTCAATGGAAATGCACACAAGGGAAGATTATGTATTCCTCTGTTGGCAAGAGTGTGAACAGAGGTTGGTGGCCTGTGATCAAGTTTAGTATTCAACATGCAGGGTCTCTCAAGGTCACCACAGATAGTCAGGATTGATTGAACACAGACATGCAAGAGCATAGTTTCCCTGAGCCTCACTTTACATTCCTATCCTTTGGTCCACATGGAGTCAGTCAACTAGTCTTGCCTGTGGTGCCTGCTTTAGCTTCAGCTCAAAGCCAGTGTGGCTGCCTCTTTTCTGTGTTAAGGGGGGCTTGGTTTCCTCTCCCCTCTCTTCCCCTCCCCTCCCCTCCTCTGCTCTCTTCTCCTCTCCTCCCATCAGGGCCCCTCCCCTCTCCTTCCCTCCCTTCTCCTCCCCTCCCCTCCTCTCCTTTCTTCTCCTCTCCTCCCATCAGGCCCCCTCCCCTCTCCTTCCCTCCCCTCCCCTCCCCTCCCCTCCCCTCCTCTCTTCTCCTCTCCTCCCATCAGGCCCCCTCCCCTCCTCCTCCCCCTGTCTCTTCTCCC